>NW_016107417.1:3795786-3808854 GCF_001604975.1 Cebus imitator | reverse complement strand
TTAGTAGAGATGGGGTTTCACCTTGTTGACCAGGATGGTCTCGATCTCTTGACCTCGTGATCCACCCGCCTCGGCCTCCCAAAGTGCTGGGATTACAGGCTTGAGCCACCGCGCCCGGCTGCCCACACTTCTTGACAGTTGTGAGCCCCACTAATAAAATAACACTTCTATAGCCACAGTCCCCAGGCCACCAAGACTCAGGTGGAGCCCCCCCATTTGTCTGAATTCCGGAGATACCACTGCACCTCCACAGCTGGCAGCCTCTCCTCCCCACAAAAGGAAGCGCCCCTTCCCACACTGGCAGTTTCCCAGGCCAAGATCATCTGGCTCAGTGGCCTCATCTTGCACACAGGAAACTGAAGCCCAGGTGGAAATAGGCTGGGCTGCCTTCCCTCTCCCCCAGGCCCCCAACCCTCCTCACTGGTTCTGGTCGAGGTCCCCAAAGGCGCTGAGGTAAGGGAAGTTCCCACGGATGATCTGGAACTCTTCCTGTGAGATGTGGCCATCCCCATCGACGTCAAAGTTCCGGAACACAGACTGGGGCACACAGAGGGACACGCAGAGCCAGGAGAGGGGAGAGTAAAGGGGACGTCAGGTCCTGTCCCTTCCCATGTTCCCAGTCCCTGTGATGAGGTGTGTCTCAGAGAGGTCTCCGACACTGCCCCCGTTCCATACCCCCACCCTCACCCCCACCCTACACATGGGTGCCTCAGCCCCATGAAGCTGGCCTGCCAGGCCCTGTGACTCTTGGGGGCTGAGTGCTGGGTCTCGAACAGGACACATGCTGGCTCCCAGGGCAGTGCTCCGGCAAACTGGCCTCTCGCCGCCGCACTGCTCAGGCTCCTCCGGAGCTCACCTCCACCATCTTCTCGATGTGCTCCACCACGAGGGCCTGATCCAGCTTGGGTTTGGCAGCCGAGGTCCACTCCTCCAGCACTGGGGGCCGGGGTGGCGGGGTGCAGGTTGTGGGGCTGGTTGGCTATGGAAATGCGCAGGCCTGAGCTAGGGCCAGAGGCAGAGGGGAGCAGAAAGGAGAATCCCTGGGAGAGGGAAGACTGCCCAAGGCCACTGCCCCACCCCCAGCATGCCTCTGTCCTTCAAGAAGGATGACTGAGGTGGCTGCTAAGAGCTCTTCCTGTCCTCACATCCTAGGATTCCTAGGAGGGAGAGGCAGAGTGGAGAGGAGGGAGTTCCCTCTCACCGAGGACTTGGAGCGCGGCTCCCGCTGCAGGGACAGCTGGTACAGCTCATCCTCCGTCTGATACTGATCCAGAGAAACCTGGGACACACAGGTCTCATCACACCCACTGGCCTCTGCCCGCAGCCACAGAGCCCAGGGCCAAAGTTCGACCTAGAGGCCACAGCTCAGCCCAGAGCTCGGGTCAGAAGCTAGACTCAGAACAAAGCCTGGCTTAGAACACAGCACACAGCAATCCCACACCATCCCAGCACACAGATCAGACCACAGCGTGGACCCAAACGTTGAACACAAATATTGCCGAGATCTCAGCGAAGAAGCCAGGTCAGAACCCAGCCACAAGCTCTGATTTCAACCTTGATCCCATTCAGAGCCCAGAGGCATCTAAGAATCCACTCCAAACCCTAATACCTAAGCCCCAGCCCAATGTCTAGAACCTCATCTGGATCTAAACCAGAACATAACTCCCACCCCAGACCCCAAGAACAAGTGCAAAGCCAAGCCCAGAACTTCACTCCAAGCCGGGGCCGTGCTTAGAAACCACCCCCGCCCACAGAACACAGAGCTTAGCCCAGCCCTAGAACACAACTCACTGCCAGAACTCAACCCGGGACTCAGGCCCAGCTCAAACTGCCCACAGTCCACATGCCAGCCTGGAGATCAGACCTCAGTGCACAGACCAGAGCCTGAAGCCCTCCTCAGCATCCACTCCAAACCCCAGAGCCCAGGCCAGACCTCAGTTCCTGGCCAGAACCCAGAGCCCCAGGCCACACTGGGAAAAGCAAACTGGGAAAAGCACCGAACCCCTCTGAGCCTCCTGTCAATCCCTGGTGCCCAGTTCCCCACCTCCCTGCCCCTTGCTCCTTACCGTGAGCAGGCTGAGCAGATCAGGGTTGGCCTGTACTGGTGGCCGAAGGCTGGTCACCATGGCCAGCTCCTCCAGAATGCTAAAGAGCTGCTTCATCTTGGCCCCGTTGAGCCGGGTCCGGGCTGGGTCCAGCCAGTCAGGCAGTGCCAGCTGCAGGGCCACCAGATCCTTGAGGTGCACACCCAGGATGGGGAAGCGGAAGCCCACACAGGCCGCCAGCCGGCGCCGGTAGTTACCATAATTGCCTGTCGCCGTCACTAGTTCCGTGAGACCTTCCCAGAGCTGGGGGACAAAGGGCAAAGGGTCATACCCCCACAACTATCCTCCCCACCTCAGCCTTGGAGTCAGGGTCAGGGACAGGGTCAGGGACAGGTGAAAGAGTAAAGTCCTCCGTTACTGTCCCCCAGAACTGGCTCTCTCAGCCCCTGGGGGTTGAATCCAGTGCCATGAATTCAAGGCAATACCCATTGCCATACCCACCACACCTCTAAACCAGGTCTGCACGCAGTGTATCATCAACATTTAACAGAAGAAACAGAGGCTCAGGGAGGCAAGGCAGCACAGGACGATGACCTGGAAGAAGGTACTCAGCCGCCCTGTCCAAACAGCAAAAACTGGAAAAACCCACTGGGCGCAGTGGCTCACACCTGTAACCCCAGCACTTTGGGAGGCTAAAGCGGACCGACTGCTCGAGCTCAGGAGTTCGAGACCAGCCTCGGCAACATGGTGCAACCCTGTCTCTACTAAAAATACAAAAAATTAGCCAGACGTGGTGGCGCAAGCCTGTAATCCCAGCTACTTGGGTGGGTGAGGCACAAGAATCACTTGAATCTGGGAGGTGGAGGCTGCAGTGATCTGAGATCCCACTGCACTCCGGCCTGGGCAACAGAGTGTGACTCTGTCTCAAATAAACAAACAAACAAACAAACTGAGGTAGACTTACAATAAAATATTATATGGCAATGAAAATGAAAAAAACAATTGCTCCGCATAACAGAATGAAAAGACTCTCAGAACCATGTGGAATGAAAGAAGCAAGACATACAATAGCACAAACAACATTCCATTCATAGAAAGTTCAAAACAGACAACAAAAAGCCCACATTGTTTTGGGCCGCATACCTAGGTGGTGAGGCTGTAAAGAGAAGCAAGATCGTCACGGCAAAAGTCTCGGGGAGGGAGTTATGCTCTAAGGTGCTGGGCGCTTCAGGCCCTGGTAAAATTCTATTTCCCAACCTGGCAGTAGTTACACAGCGTATTCTTTACAATTTTTCTTTCAACTATTCATATGGTTTGTTTGTTGGTCTGTTTGAGACGAAGTCTCGCTCTGTCGCCAGGCCAAAGTACAGAGGTGCGATCTCAGCTCACCGCAACCTCCGCCTCTCGGGTTCAAGTGATTCTCCTGCCTCAGCCTCCTGAGCAGCTGGGATTACAGGCACCTGCCAGCACACCCAGCTAATTTTTGTATTTTTAGTAGAGACAGGATTTCACCATGTTGGCCAGGATGGTCTCGATCTCTTTACCTCGTGATCTGCCCGCCTCGGCCTCCCAAAGCGCTGGGATTACATGGGTGAGATACCGCAGCCAGCCTATTCGTATGTTTTTATATACTTTTCTTTTCTTTCTTTTTTTTTTTTTTTTGAGACAGAATCTCACTCTGTTGGCCAGGCTGGAGTGCAATGGTGCAATCTTGGCTCACTGCAACCTCCTCCTCCCAGGTTCAAGCAATTTTCCTCCTGCCTCAGCCTCCCAAGTAGCTGGGATTACAGGCACATCACCACACCCAGTTAATTTTTGTATTTTAGTAGAGATGGGGTTTCACCATGTTGGCCAGGCTGGTCTACAACTCCTGACCTCAAGTGATCCGCCCCCCTCGGCCTCCCAAAGCACTGGGACTACAGGCGTGAGCTACCACACTCGGCCTCATATGTTTTTATAGACTTTTCTATATGTATATTACTCAGTACTTCAAAAATAATGGTAAATGAAAGAGAAGGAAAAGTGGCAAGGTGCAATGGCTCACGTCATAATCTCAGGACTTTGGGAGGCCAAGGCAGGTGGATCACTTGAGCCAAGAAGTTCGAGACCAGCCTGGGTATCGTGGCAAAACCCCATCTCTACAGAAAAATATAATAATAATATAAAGCCGGGCGCAGTGGCTCACGTCTGTAATCCCAGGACTTTGGGAGGCTGAGGCAGGTGGATCACCTGAGGTCGGGAGTTCGAGACCAGCCTGACTAACATGGAGAAACCCCATCTCTACTAAAAATACAAAATTAACTGGGCATGGTGGTACATGCCTGTAATCTCAGCTACTCAGGAGGCTGAGGCAGGAGAATCACTTGAACGCAGGAGATGGAGGTTGTGGTGAGGCAAGATCAAGCCATTGCACTCCAGCCTGGGCAACAAGAGCAAAACTCCATCTCAGAAAAAATAATAATAATAATAATACAAATATTAGCCAAGCATGACAGCATACACCTGTATTCCCAGCTACTCAGGAGGCTGAGGTGGGAGGATCGACTGAGCTCAGGAGTTCAAGGCTGCAGTGAGCTGTGATTGCACCAGTGCACTCCAGTCTGGACAACAGAGAAAGACCCTGTCTAAAAAAAAAAAAAAGAAATTCAAGCTTTGGGGTCCAGGACAACCTGTGAGTCCCCACGCTGCTGCTGCCATTGTGCAAACTGGGAAAAGCACTGAACCCCTCTGAGCCTCCGTTTCCGCATCTGTCAAATGAGGACAGTTGTGTCCAGCCTCCGGTGCTGCTGAGTGGACCCAGTGAAGACAGACTCGGGAAGCAGTGGCCCCTCCCCAGTCCCAGGCACCTTTATGGTCTCAGGGCTAACGTGGCTGTGGGTCTCCTTGAGGCGGGAGATGGAGCTGTGGCTCAGACCACCGACCACTGCCATCAGCGTGTTGAAGTTCTGCAGCTGCAGCAGCTTCTGGAAGGCGAATGGGGAGGGGAGGCAGGGAGTCACTGAGTGGGCCCAGAATTTGGCCTAGCCTTTCTGGAGAGAAGGCAGTGGCTTAGGGGAAAGGAAGCGTTGGCCTGACAGGCATGTGGGGAGAGGTTGGGAGACACAGGGAGGGAGGGGCAGGCACCTCCGCCACGTGGACAAAGTGTGTGATGACCAGGGCCCGCTGCGGGGCTGTGGGTTTGCTGAGAATCATGAGCTGCACCCACTGCGAGACGCTGTTGAAGAGGGAGATGAACCGCTCCAGGACGGGGTTGTCCACGGTGCAGCCGTGAGTCACGAAACTGTGATAGTCCTGGAACTGGAGGCAGGAGGAGTGGCCTCAGCCCCTTCCCAACCTCTCCGCTGGCCGATGGCCACACGTCACCCTCCAGCCGTCCTTCGGTTACACTGAAATCCCCGATGCACCCTGTGACCAAGCCTACCCCAGGGACCCTGCCCCTCCAAAACCCCCTTCCTGCCCACACTGGACCCCTGACTCCCACCCTTGGGCCGCACCAGGATCTTGCAGAAGGAGCGATACTCCAAGTAGGTGAGATGCTCCGCCAGCTCCAGGGGCTCCAGGTGGTCGAACAACAGGGACATCTTGCGCTTCTTCTGTCCCATAGGGTTCCGCTGAGTCACCTGCCGCTTCCACTTGTAGGTAGGGCTGTGGGGGCAGGGGGAGTGAGCCCTTTACTGGACACGTGCATGGCTCGTGACCCCCCCACTCACACAGACACGCCATTCACACTGACTGAGGACCTACACCTACACAATGTGAGGCACTGTACTAGGCACAAATGTTCCCAGTCCCAGCAACTCCTCCACCTCTCCCCACGCCCCATCATGCACTCAACACACGTTTGTGAACAACGTACTCTGTGCCAGGCACTGTGCTAGGCGCTGGGAATACAGAGATGAGTAAGACAACGGTTCCTGCCCTCGAGGAGCTCACAGTCTACTGAGGGAGACAGACACAGAAACGCATGATCACAAAACAGCGTGACACATGTACAGAGGTCTTTGTACAGGAATCTGTACAAAGTGCCATGGAGAACAGAGGAGGCAATGACAACTTCTACCCTGGAAAAGCCCTGAACCCTCAGAGCCCAGGGAGACTTCATGCCTGAGCTGAGGCTTGGTAACACGAGGAGGCAGCAAGGGGATGATCTGAGGAGAGCACCATGGAGGGGAAGGACGGGGAAGCTCAGGCCACGGGGAGGGGACCCACTCAGCTGCAGGAGGAGGTGTGTGGGTATGGCAGTGGGCAGTGGGAGATGAGGCACAAACACCAAGCTGCCCAGAGGAGGCATACTGAAGGCAATAGGGAGCCATGGAAGGTTTTGAAGCGAGAGAGTGACATGACCCTCACTCATTCAATTCAACAGACATTTATTAAGCGAAGATAGTATAGAATACTGAGTGCACCCCCAGCCCTCTCTGCTCCCCCCACGCACACGCTGTCTATGTCGATGAGGCTGCTGTGCCGCCGGTTCCCTTCTTGGTCTAGCAGAGACTTCAGCTCCTTGATCTGCTCAGCGAGCTCTGGGTTCAAGTCAAACTCCGCTGGGAAGGCAGAGATCCAGTACCTGGAGGAGCAGGGAGTCACCCAAAACAGCCCCTCCCCCATCATCACCCAGCAGGCTGCAAGGCACTATCTTAGACTGTAGTCACCCATGGAAGAAGAGCTTCAAACTATGATTCCAGCTCTTTTCTTCTCCAAGTGTACATGAGACCCTTGAGACAACCACCCGCATTGCGCAGAAAAGAAATTAAGGCCCAGACCCAGGAAGGGGTGAGCCTGTGGCAGCCCAGCCCACCCAGACAAGCCAGGGTTCAAACCCACTCCCAAAGAGCAGCGCCCTGACCCCTCCTTCAGGCCAGTCTGAAGCCAGAGAGAAGGGAGAAAGGGGAGGGTCCAGAGCACTGGGGAAAGACTCACCTGACCAGGTGGCATGTTTTCACCTGCAGGGAATTGGAGTTGTCCTTCCGGGATTGTTGGTAGGTAAAGGAGAGAGTTAAGGAGGCCGCCTAACTCTGGAAAGGGAGGCCTAAGTGGATGGAGGCTGGGGGCAGGGCCTGGTTCTAGGAGTTCTAGGGATGGGGCCTGCTGTCAGGTGGGATGCTGGGGCTTGAGGCCTGCGCTCTGGGAGGATTGGAGGTGGGGGTAAAGGATGAGGTGCGGAGGAAGGCTGACAGCAGAGCCAGGGCTCTGAGAGAGACGCAGGAGGTGGATGGGGCCTGGAGCTGGGGCAGGCCCTAGAGTCAGGAGGAGGGCAAAACCTCGACTGGGGACAGAGCATGGGGGCAAAGCCGGGTCACCAGGGGCGAGGAGGGGGCAGAGCCTGGGCCCTAGCTGGAGGCTGGGGCAACGCCTGAGCTCTGGGATAAGGAGCGGCGTATTCTTAAGGGCGAGGCTGATTCTGCGCCTGGGCTGGGCAGAGGGGCTGAGCATGGGCTCCGACGGCGGGCGCTTGGCAAGGCCAGGGAAGGATATATGTGGAGCAGCTTGGCCGCCAGCTCAGAGGAGGGGATGTACCAGGGGTGCATCATGAGGAACATGCGCACCAGCTGTGGGTCCCGCACCTTCCCGGAGTCATCTGACTCGTTAGGGCCAAAGACAACAGGCTGAGCTGGGTCCGCAGCGACCAGGCCTCACTCCCACCCCACAGCCCGCCTGGTGTCAGCTCCTGGGGTGCACGCCCGACCCCGCCCACCTCCTGCTTGCTCAGGACTCCGAGAGCAGGAGGCAAATTAGAGAGGAAAGGTAGGGTGGGCGAGGGATAGGCAGGTTCTGAGGACTGGAGGAGGGGAGCGCCCGAGCCGCCCATCATCGGGAGGGGAACCAGCTGGGGCGGAAGGAGCCTGGGTTCCCCGGGGTCAAGAATCCAGAGGTCATTTCCTGAGTGCTTGGAGGAAGGGGCACCCCTTCACCAGATAAGCCGCCCCCCATTGGCTGGAAACAGCTCCCAGGCCGGAGATAGCAAGTTCCTCCGGATCCCGCGGGAGACCGATAATGCCCCTCATGTGTCAGAGTCCGGGACCCGGCCCTCCCTTCGCCGCCCCTGTGGAAGGCTGGACAAGGGAAACCTCATCTGTGAAGGGCGTGTGTCTCTGCCCTGCGATGCAGAGTAGACTTTCGTTAGAGACTGCACGCTGAGGAGCTGGGTGGGTCGGGACCAGGGCTGTACCCTGGACGGTGCCTGGGAGGCAGGGACCCAGGCTCAGACTCGGGGCTAGGCTCAGGTCCGTGTTCCCTCCCTAGCTACTCACCGAAGGCTTCGATGCACCCGCGGAGCAGCTCCTCCACCGTGCAGCCCTTGTCCAGGTCCAGGGTGCCCGCCATGGCCGCTGGCGCGGGGTGGCCTGGGCCCAAGTTGCGCTCCCGGAGCCTCCCACCGGGCTCGGACCGAACCCCTGTCCTGGGAGAGGCAGAGCCGGAGTCTGCGGAGGCGCGGGCGGGGGAGCGGCCCCCGCGTGCAGGAACGGGGCGGGGCAGGCACGCCCCCTGCTGGGCAGGGGCGGAGTTGTCCGCTGCGGCCACTCCCGGGGTTAAACGGTTTGGCCCGGGATGGTGCAACCCTCCAGTTGGGAAACGAACCCGCGGAGAGGCTTCCGGCCCACCCTTGGAGTCGCGGAAGGGCCGAGGGGCTTCAAGAGGATGGGGACGAGCCAGGATCCCAGGGCTGGCTGGCACCCCAGGCCCCGCAGGCCCCCTTCTCCTCGCGCCCTCTCCCCAGAGGCACCTGCAGCACCCCGCAGCTCCGCTCTGCGCCCCGCCCGCTTCCCTCCCTCCACAGCCTCCCTTCCCCCGCAGGGTTATTTTGGGAACCCAGAGCCTGAGGGGACCTCGGAGGAATTTCTCCCCGGGATGGGAGGGGGAGGAGAGAACCCAGGCGTCCTGCCCACCTCGCCCCCTCTCGGGAGCCCGGGAAGGCGAGGCAGGGCTGTGGCGGTCCCCAGGGGCCTGCCCTAGGGGAGGCGGACTAGATGGGAGAGGAACATTCCTAGGGCGGGGGGAGCCCGCTGCGACCGGGAGGCGTCAGCGGGAAGCCTGAGCCTGGGAACTGAGCGCTCCCTGGCCACCTCTGCAAAGGTCCCAGGGCTCCCGGCTCAGCTCGTCCACAGGCCATCTTCCTCCCCATCCCCGCTCCTGGCCCCAGCCCCGGCCCCGCACAGGCGAACTGTGAGCGCGCAATAAGCAGGGTGTCCAGAGGGGGGCGCTCGCGCCGGGGGTGGCCGGTGACACCATTAGCAACTCCGGTCACTGGCCGGGTCATACGTATCCTGGCAGGGGCAAACACTCTCTCCACACCCAAGTTATTCGTCAGAGGCCCGGGACCTACGTGGAGGTGCAGGCGCCCGCACTTACACGCACCGGGCCACAGGCACCAGCCTCCCATCCTCCGTCTCCCACACACAATGGCACCGACGCCCTGTGCACACCTGCACGAAGGAACCCTCAGGCACACAACATACCCAGCTGTCTACCCCAGAATGCAAACCCGCGGACGAGGTCGCCTCCTGGACCCGCTGTTCACTTGAGCCAGGCCAGCCTCGAGTCCCGCAGCCACAGCGGCGCTGACATCCTCACACGTGTGCACACACGCAAGGCAGTGCCTCTCCACGCATGTACACTCCCACACACATGCACACACCCCCGTGGGTGCGCACGCCCATTCCATCGCCCCCCTCCCATTTGCGGTACAGGCCCCGCCCTGCGGCCCCAGCGTCCTGATTCCCCTCACTTCCAGATTTTGGCAAAGCCTTGCCCCACGGAAAGGTACCCCAGCACTACACAGACTCTCCCCAACCTCGGCTGGAAGACGGGGGAGCTCCAGGACGGAGTTCTTAGGCGGACTTTTCCTAGGAGCCACCCAGAGCCGTCCCCGCCTGCCTCTGCCGCTTCCTCGTGTGACCTTGAGAATCACTTTGCCTCTCGGAGCCTCAATTTTCTCATCTGTCAAATGGGGGTTCGCAGGGGAGGGCCCCGCTGGGACGTGGCTGGGAAAAGCCTGGTGCGCCGAGGAGGTCCGCAGCCCTCCGGGGGTCTAGCGCTCCTCAGCTCTCGTGGCAGCTGCTCCTCTCCCCGACCCTGGCCGCAGACTCCCCACCCGCGCGCCGCCCCCAGCCCGCCTGCGCCACCCCGGTGGGGGTTCCTGGGGGCGCCCTCCTCTGCCTGGAGCCCCGCCCGAGCTCGCTCACTCACTCCTGGGACCTGCCGCAAGGAGCCCGCACCGGCCGGTCCGGCCCCACCTCCGTGCGCTCCCGCCCGCCGACCTCGCTGCGGCTGCGGCTGCCGCCCGCTTTCCGCGCAGCGGCCCCGCTCCCCGCCGCCCCGCCCCCGCGCCGGGCCGCCCCCTCCCCTCTCCGCCCCTGCGCCGGGCTCCGCACCACCGGCTGCGCCTCCCCCACTGGGGGCTCCCTCTCGCCCCGCAAGCGGCGATCCCTGCGGCAGCTTAACCCCTCCCCTGCCGCGCCGCCCCGGAGGCCAGGGCCGAAGGCGGGGGCTGCGCCACTGGCTGCCCCAAGGGTGGGCGAGCGGAGGCCGAGTCCCGCGGGAAGCGGAGGGGGGACCCAAACGAAGAGCCCCTCCCCCCACCCTAACGCCCCAGTGCCCCCCGCCCTGCCTGGGTGTCGGGCGGAGGAAGCCGGGAGGGGCAGGAAGCGGACTGCGGTGGGGAAGGGGCGCCCCGCCCAGCCCCCAGCCCAGGTTCCTGTTTTCGAGACAAACCGTTCCCACGGGGCTAACCCGACCCGGGACCGGGCGTCTTCCTGTAGGCAGCGGGAGGCACAGGCCTGGTGGAGGTCGGGGGCGTGGGGACAGCGGGTCCTTGAGATCGTCTGGGGGAGGGGCTAGGACAAGCATGGGAACATTTTGGGGAGAGGGGCTTGTGGGGAGCGAGGAATGAAATCGTGGCTACCTGGAGACGCGGCCTCGATCTGGGAATGGGGACGGGGGGCCAGTTCACACAGGAGGAACGCGGCCCGGGAAGCCTAGCTCCCCACAGGGCCGAATGGAAAGGGAAAGCCGCATGTGGCGGTGGGTTTTCCGCAGCTTGGAGATTGGAGGCCTGGAGGCCGGGCCGGCAGGGAGGAACTTGGGAGGGGCAGCCGCAGGCACTTGGGGTCCCCACTAGCCGGGCCTAGGAGGGCGGGTAACGGTTTCCGGCCATTTGGCTTCAAACACACTCACTGTGAAACCACCGACCCCAAACCACCCTTCCGAGGCGTGCCCCTCCCAGCCTCGGCGGGGGGGACCCGGGACCGCCCCTGCATCTCAGTCTTGGTAATTTAAGACCTAGAAACAGGCCCTTTCTGTTCCTCAGTTTCCCCATAATGAAGAGTGACACTGGCCTAGCTTAGGCGGTCTGCGAGTGTTCCCTGCCCTAACACTCTCCCGACTGCATCGAGCGTAGCCACCTGCTAAGAGACCCTTAAACGCCGCAGTAGGGCGGGGCTGAGGGCGGAGCCAAGAAGGCACTGAGTATCCACGGCTTCCTCCCGCTCCTGGGTCCTGCCCCCGACAGCGTGGATTCTCCGAGGTCCGGGAGGCCTCAGCCCGAGTCCCGGTTCCCAGCCCCGGTGGGCCCCACCCAGGCAGACGCCCCGCCCCCGGCCAGCCAGGCTGGCCGCTGACCTAGTATGGACACGGTACTGGGAAGAAAGGCGTGGAGGGTGACGCCAGGAAAGGGGCTGGAAAGGCCTAGGCCCCGCCCCCAAGGGTCGCCCCCTCTACTTCCCACCCTCGTCCCCTCCCTGGAACGCACCTGCGGAGTATGGAGGCTAAGGGGGTGATTGCGCAGCTGCTGTCGAGCCTGCCAAGAGCTAAAAATATTTCCCAACAAAGAGAGAGGTAAGGAGGCTCCCAAGAAGAATCAATTTATTGGGGAGTGGGTGCAGTTGGTCAGACCCCATAAACAGGAGGGGACTGGGAACCCGAGGAAAGAAGGGGGCGGGTGTCCTTAGTCACGCTGGACACTGGGACCTTGAGAGTGGGGAAAATGAGGGTTCCAGGAGGGGGCTTAGAAATCTAACTCCAGTACCCCACCCTCTGTAGGAGGCACTGGAGCTGGCCCAAAAGATGGTGACAGGCTCAAGGGCTGGTTTGGGGTCTGGTCTGGAGGCTCAGATGGCTTCATCCGGGGCCGGCAGGCGCTGGCGGGAAGGCTCCACACCCCAGATCTCCCGGGCATACTGGGCAATGGTGCGGTCGCTGGAGAACTTGCCAGAGGTGGCTATGTTCCGGATCACCATCCGCGTCCACTCTCTTGGGTTCTGCATGTCAAAGGGAAGCTCTGGTTCACTCTGCTGGCAGGATCTCCACCTTCTGCCTCATCCCAACCAGGGCCACCAAAGCCCTGACAACCCATGGCCCAGGATCCCTCACCTTGTACAAGGCACTGACTTTCTCCTGGCATTTAATGTAGTCTTCATAATCTGCAAAGACTTTAAACCTGGAAGAGAAAGGATAGGCATGTGCTATCCCCTTTAAGGAGCTAGGGTAAGTTCTATGAGGTCAAGGGCCAAGCCTGTCCTGTCCTAGTGGACAGCCGGCGACCTGGAGGGTCATGCTGCTTCCAAAGGTGCTTGATTTCAACTGCCGGGACCCCTGTCCAGCTTCCCCACCACACACCTGAGCCTCGATCTGCCCAGCAGCCCCACCTGCGTGGTTCCCGGACCGACCAGCTCACCGGTCATGGTGCATGAGCATATTGACAATGTCCTTGAACAGGTCAGGCTGTTTGGGGGAGAAGAAGCCACTGCTCAGCTGCTCAATGATCTGCCGAAGCTCAGGAATGCGGTCGTAGTACTCCTGGGCATTGTACCTGCCGGGACAGAGCTGCAGTCAGCTCCTCAGAAAGGGGTCCTGGCTCCTCTTCCGGAGAAAAGCTGAGAAGTCCCATGCCCCAGGGTCAAAACCCAGGCCCAGCCTGCTGCTCCCTGGGGCTGCCACACCGACTCTAGAAGGCCTCCCTGCAGCAGCCCCCCTTCTCTGCTTCTCTGCTCAGCTTTTTTTTTCTTTTTTTTTTTTTTTTTTTTTG
>NW_016107417.1:3792581-3795651 GCF_001604975.1 Cebus imitator | reverse complement strand
GTTGCCTGGGCTGCAGTGCAGTGGCACAATCTTGGCTCACCACAACCTCTGCCTCCCAGGTTCAAGCAATTCTTCTGCTTCAGCCTCCCAGGGAGCTGGGATTACAGGTGCACGCCGCCATGACCGGCTAATTTTTTGTACTTTTAGGAGAGACAGGGTTTCTCCATGTTGGTTATGCTGGCCTGGATCTCCTGACCTTCAGGTGATCCACCACCTCAGCCTCCCAAAGTGCTGGGATTACAGGCATGAGCCACCGTGCTCCGCCACTGCTCAGCTTTTCATCCCTCCTTTGTGAATGAGGAAACTGAGGCCGGGAGGAGACACAAAGCTAAGTGTTAGCACCAGGGCCCCGGAGCAAGTGCTTTTCCTCCCAGCCGCCACTGCTGTCTCCTCACCAGTTTGTTTTCTCCTCCAGTAGCCCAAGTCCACATCTGGCCTTGCCCTAGGGCTGCAAGAGCAGCTAAGAGGTACAACCCTTCAACTGACCCTCAGCACCTCCACCACGGCTTGAAGCCCTCCACAGGCCAGTCTCAAACCCTAACCCTTCCAACCAGAAGCCAGCGCTACCCCACGAAGCCTCTAATCCCTGTCCCCTTGTGTGACACTCAGGCGACTCTCCCTGCATGATGGTGTCAGCCCCCACAGTGGCCCCCCACCTGCCCCCTCCAACACAGTCTCCATCCTGCAGCCAGAGTGTTCTTCCAGAGCCTAGTTCTGGGCATGCCAGGCCCGTGCTCACATCTCACAGCTCCCTCCTGCCCAGGGGACAGTCAGCTTTCTAGGCAAGCCTCGCAGGAGAAACTCCTTTCAGTGTTTAATGCCAACTCTAGGAAGCTGTTGTGGGAGTGTAAACTGGGAGAAACTTTCTGGAAAGCAGTTTGGCAATCTGTGTCAAGAGCCTTAGGAACTCATACTTTTTAGCTCAGAAGTATCTCCCTTCCAATAATTATCTTAAGGAAATTATCAGATGTGGATGTAGGTGTTAAAAGGTTGCTCATCACAGTAATATTCAACAACCCGGAAATCAACCTTAATGTCCAGCCATATGGAATTGATTAAATAAGTTGTGACATGCTCATAGGATGGAATCTTATACAAACATTTAAAATATTTTTGAAAACTAACGACACGGAAAATCTCTCTCCAGTGTTAAGATATCAGGATTCAAGCTGGGCGTGGTGACTCACGCCTGTAGTCCCAGCACTTTGGGAGGCCGAGGCAGATGGATCACCTGAGATCAAGAGTTCAAGACCAGCCTGGCCAACATTGTGAAACCCTGTCTATACTAAAAATATAAAAAAAGTAGCTGGGCATGGTGGCAGGTGCCTGTAATCCCAGCTACTCAGGAGGCTGAGGCAGGAGAATCACGTGAACCCAGGAGGCGGAGGTTGCAATGAGCCAAGATCGCACAATTTTACTCCTGCCTGGGCAGCAAGAGCGAAATTCCATCTCAAAAAAAAAAAAAGATATCAAGATTAACAATTGTACATACAGCCGGGCACAGTGGCTCGAGCCTACAATCCCAGCATTTGGGAGGCTGTGGTGGGTGGATCATGTGAGCTCAGGAGTTCAAGGCCAGCCTGGCCAACATGGTGAAACCCTGTAGTGTCTGTACTAAAAATACAAAAATTAGCTGAATGTGGTGGCGCACACCTATAATCTCCTCTAATCAGGAGGCTGAGGCAGGAGAATCACTTGAACCTGGGAGGCAGAGGTTGTGGTGAGCTGAGATCGTGCTACCACACTCCAGCCTGGGGTACAGAACAAGACTCTGTCTCAAAAAAAAAAAAAAAACTGGCCGGCCACAGTGGCTCATGCCTGTAATCCCAGCACTTTGGGAGGCTGAGGTGGGTGGATCACTTGAGGTCAGGAGTTCGAGAACAAACTGGCCAACATGGCGAAACCCCGTCTCCACTAAAAATACAAAAAGTAGGCCAGGCATGGTGGCTCACGCCTGTAATCCCAGCACTTTGGGAAGCCGAGGTGAGTGGATCACCTGAGGTCAGGAGTTCAAGACCAGCCTGGCCAACAAGGTGAAACCCTATCCCAACTAAAAACACAAAAAATTAGCTGGGCGTGGTGGCAGGCGCCTGTAATCCCAGCTACTCAGGGGGCTGAGGCAAGAGACTCGCTTGAACCAGTGAGCCGAGATCACACCATTGCCCTCCAGCCTGAGCAACAAGAGTGAAACTCCATCTCTAAGAAAACCACAAAAAGTAGCCAAGTGTTGGTGGCACATGCCTATAATTCCAGCTATTTGAGAGGCTGAGACAGAAGAATGACTTGGACTCGGGAGGCAGAGGTTGCAGTGAGCCAAGATCGTGCCATTGCACTCCAGCTTGGGTGACAAAGCAAGACTCCATCTCAAAAAATAAAAATAAATAAACAAATAAATTGTACATATATTATTCCCAGCTTTTAAGAACTATATATATTACATGTTTGTTTCTTGTCTTTTACTCTGTGCATATGCCTATCCGATTACAAATATGTTTATACAAATAAACATATAAACATACGTAAAAAGGGGTACAGTAGCTTTAAATCTGGGTGATGAGATTATGAATGACAGTTATTTTATTCTTTTTCGTTCTGTGGTTTTTTCCAGCTAATAAGCATGCATTATTATTATTTTTTTTTTTTTGAGACATGGTCTCACTGTCACTGAGGCTGGAGTGCAGTGGCACCATCACTGCTCACTGCAGCCTCGATCTCCCAGGGTCAGGCGATCCTCCTGCCTCAACCTCCATAGTAGCTGGGACCACAGATGTGCAACAGTACGTTAACCTAAGTTTTTAATTTTTTTGTACAGCTAGAGCCTCACTATGTGCCCAGGTTGGTCTCAAACTCCTGGGCTCAAGCAGTCCTCCTCTCCCGGCCTCCCAAAGTACTAGAATTACGGGTATGAGCTACCATGCCTGGCGTTGTTACTTTCATGATAAGAAAACTACTCAGGGCCGGGCGCGGTGGCTCAAGCCTGTAATCCCAGCACTTTGGGAGGCCGAGGTGGGTGGATCACGAGGTCAAGAGATCGAGACCATCCTGGTCAACATGGTGAAACCCCGTCTCT
>NW_016107417.1:3761092-3792446 GCF_001604975.1 Cebus imitator | reverse complement strand
AAAAAAAAAAAAAAAAAAAAAAAAAAAAAACACTACTCAGGAGGCTGAGGCAGGAGAATTGCTTGAACCTGGGAAGTGGAAGTTGCGGCAGCGAGCCGAGATCGCGCCACTGCACTCCAGCTTGGGCGACAGAGTGAGACTCTATCTCAAAATAAATAACTAAATAAATAATAAAAACACATTTTTGTCTGAGCGCAGTGCAGTGGCCCACGCCGGTAATCCCAGCACTTTGGGAGGCCAAGTCAGGTGGATCACTTGAGGTCGGAGTTAAGGACCAGCCTGGCCAACATGGTGAAACCCCATCTCTACAAAAATACAAAAATTAGCTGGGCATGATGGTGCCTATAATCTGAGTCAGGAGAATCACTTGAATCTGGGAGGCAGAGGTTGCAGTGAGCCATGATCAGGCCATTGCATTCCAGTCTGGGTGACTCTGTCTCAAAAAAATAAAAATAAAATAATAAATGAAAACAATTTTTTTAAGTAATGCCAGGATAATGTCTCCTCTGCAGAACTGTTTCTGACCACAGGCCCCTTGTAACTACTGTGCTATTTCCCTTTTGGCCATGGCTTCCAGGGAGCAAGGATTTTTTTACTACCAATTCTCGAACAATATTATCTCTTAGGATTGATAGAATATTCTCTTCCTAGCTGGTTGTGGTGGCACACGCCTGTAATCCCAGCTACTTGGGAGGCTGAGGCAGGAGAATCGTTTGAACCCAGGAGGCAGAGGTTGCAGTGAGCCGAGATTGCACCACTGCACTCCAGCCTGTGCAACAGAGTGAGGCTCCATCTCAAAAAAAAAAATTCTCTTCCTTTTCCTTCAGTTCCGTGTTACTTCTTTCTTTTCCCATTTCATTAACCTTATTGGCTGTAAGCGCCCTCTAAAATTTTCCAGAATCCTGAGGCCATGACCAAGACCTTGCTGGGTCTGGACCAGTCTTTGCCGGTGTACCTCTCGAGCCCAGCACCACCCTCCAGGGTTCACCACCCGTGAACCCTGAGCTTTGGAGCCCTGGACCCCCATACCCTTTCTGGTCGAGCTTTTCCACATCTTCCACCCGCATGCCAAAGATGAAGAAGTTCTCCTCTCCTGCCTCTTCTGCCATCTCCACGTTGGCCCCGTCCATGGTGCCAATGGTCAGAGCCCCGTTGACCATGAATTTCATGTTGCCAGTGCCTGAGGCCTCTGTGCCCGCAGTGGAGATCTGCTCAGAGAGGTCTGCAGCTGGGATCACTGTGTGGTGGCAGCAGGGGGACAAGTCAGCTCAGGGAAGAGCCCCACATCAGCTGGGGACTCTTGGATTAGGCTGGCCCCAGACATAGCTGGACTCAGAGTCCCCTGCACCCCCAAATCCCAGTCTTCACCAGCCAAGTCTCCCTCTCACACTGCGCCCCACTGCCCTTCACCTCTTGTAGATTCTTGACCATGTAGGTCCAACCTGGATTTCCCCACCTCTGTTGCAGATTTGAAGGTAATTTCACCCTGTACTGCCTGAAATTCCACCATTAGAGGGCATCCGCATGGGTTTTTTTTTTTTTTTTTTTTTTTTTGAGACGGAGATTCACTCGTTACCCAGGCTGGAGGGCAATGGTGTGATCTCGGCTCACTGCAGCCTTCACCTCCTGGGTTCCAGCGATTCTCCTGCTTCAGCCTCCTGAGTAGCTTAGACTACAGGCACCTGCCACCACGCCTGGCTAATTTTTTGTATTTTTAGTACAGACGTATTTCACCATGTTGGCCAGGCTGGTCTCAAACTCCTGACCTCAGGTGATCCACCCGCCTCGGCCTCCCAAAATGCTGGGATTATAGGCATGAACCACCGTGTCTGGCCTCCTCATGGCTTAAGCCTTGGCCGCTCCAGATTCCTCTTCAAATACAAGTATCCCAGGAAGAAAGGACGGATGCCTCTTCCTAGGACTGAACTAGTCAGAGCCTCCCTAGGATCCCTGGTGGCAGCACCCACCTTTCTCAGCCAGTGAGACCCGGTAGTTCTCCAGGAAGATGACACGGAGGCGGTCACCCACTGCTGGGTCATGGTTCACCACATCCCCAATGGCTGTGATGAGTTTGATGATCATCTTGGCCATATGGTACCCAGGTGCAGCCTGAGAGGACACAGTCTGGGGTCAGCTCTACCGCCAGGCACCCCCACCCCCTATCCTACAACCCAGCTGGGCTGACCTCACCCTGGATACATCAAAGGACGGGAGCCCAGGACTGGAGCCTGGCTTCTCACCTTCCCTCCAATCATCACAGTCCGAGGCACAAAAAACTTATTGGGCTCTCGCTTGATGCCTGTGGAGAAACGAGAGGGATCAAGTGGGCCTGCTTTTCCCTCTGGGTAGCAGCTCCTGACAGAGGCTGGGTCGTGAGACAGTAGGCCTGACTTGGACAATCATGTGCTTTGTGACTGTCACTTCTCCCTTTCTGAGCCTCAGTTTGCCCATCTGTGAAATGGGGATAAAGGAGATGTTGCTTGGGCAGCATGTGCTATGCCGGCAGGAACACGGGGGAGCGCTGAGAGGCAGGGCAGAACGGCCGCCACTCACGGTTGTACAGGGTGATGACGTGGAGGCAGTTGAGGAGCTGTCGTTTATATTCATGAATCCGCTTCACCTGGATGTCGAAGAGTGAGTTGGGGTTGATGTGGACTTTGTATTCCTTCTCTAGGTAGGCAGCAAACTTCAACTTGTTTTCCTGGAGGCAGAGACGGGGAAGGGCTCACCAACAGGCCACTGCCTCAGGAAATCCTACTGTCCACACTCCATTCACTCAGGCCCAGGAGGATGGATGCCAGGAGGCTCAATGGCTACTTCTGTCCACTCCTGCACCACGGCAGACATTGCTAATCAATGTCAGCACTATTCATGTGAGGTCAGATGATGCCTTCCCACCACAGACTCCAGGCAGCTTCCACCAACAGCCTGGGTGGTCAGGAGAGATGAACTCTATTTGCCACACCTGACCCAGATATCTGGCCCCCCCCCCCTCCAGCACAGCTGTCCCACGTTGCAGCTCTCCCCACCTGCTTCACTTTGGCCACATCCCGGATGAAGGCTTCATCATCCACAAAGGACAGCAGTTTGCGCAGCTGGTCCAGATCGGAGATGAAGTCCTCACCAATGCGCTGTGGGAAGATGGCTCTCAGACAAGCCCATCCCTGTCCTTCCTCCTCCCAACACAGAAGGGGCCCTTTCCAGGTCAACCAAGCCCCCTCCACCCAGCAGGCTGCTCTGGGAGCCCTCCCAGCCCCTCCTCCTCCAGCCTTCCAGCTGGGGCACAGGGCATCCATGGTTACCTTCCTCCCCTCCCGTCCTTGAGCTCTGAAGGCTGACGCCACCTGACCCCAGCAGTCCTTCCTGGCTTCCTGGCAAAGCTTTGCCTGACGCCAACACGACCTTGTGCCTTCCCTGCCAGATATATGCCCCTTCCAGGCTCACTTCAGATGACTGAAGCAAATAGAGTTCATCTCTCCTGCCCACCCATGGATGACTCCCTCCATTAGACTGCAACCTTTGCTGGGTTCACCTCCACAGCCAGGGCCTCCCTTAGCACATAGAGCACCCTCATGCAAACAAGAGAATAGTGTCCCTCCTTAAGTCGGATGTGAGGCTTGGGGAACTCAGTGCAGGAGGGATTTCAGCCCTGGGCTGGGAGTTCTGACACAGTGAACCACCTGCACAACTATACCCAGCTGATCCCTGCAGGGACCCATGTTGAACCTACTGGCCATACAATGGCCTCTCACCTCAGCAATGACCTCTGCCAGCCCAGGGTTACACAGAACCAGCCAGCGCCGAGGGGTGATGCCATTGGTCTTATTCTGGAACTTATGAGGCTCCAACTCATAGAAGTCTTTGAAGCTGCAGGATGAGGTTGGACGAGGGTCGCCACTCACCCCTGTAGGATGAAGGCCTCTGCCCTGGGGCCCCTACCCTGTCTTGCTGAAAGGGGTCTGGGGTGGGTAATGTGGACCTGGGGAAGGTGGGGGATGCTGTGTGTAAGAGGGGGTCATCTCAGGACAGGGCAGCACTGGAAGAGGCTGCCGTGCTTGTAAGAATGATGCCACCTGTGAATGCCGCCCAGGGCCAGAGACCATGAAGGGCTAGAGACCATGAGTGGTCAGGCAGGGCGGTGAGGGGCGGGGTCTCTGTAAGACAGAGGGGTGGAATGGGTGGGGCCTCTGTGAGACAGAAGCGTGGATTGGGTGGGGCCTAGAGAGGGGAGGGGTCTGGAGAGCAGGGCTCACATGGTCTTCTTGAGGATCTCCGAGTGGATGCGCGCCACGCCATTGACAGCGTGCGAACCCGCGATGCACAGGTGTGCCATGTTGATGCGCTTCACTGCGCCCTCCTCCACCAGCGACATGCGCCGCAGCCGGTCTATGTCCCCTGGGAATGTGGCGGCCACCCGCTGTGCCCAGAGAGCCCAGAGCTAGGACCAGATCCAGGAACCCCAGTCCCGAGTTCCCAGCCCCACACCCCCAGAGCTCTGCCCAGAGCCCTCACTGCCCCAGAGTCTCAGGGCCCTGGCTGGGCGCCCCTACTCCCAGGCCCAGACTGGGTGTCCCCCCTCGTCCCCGCACCATCCCCCAAGCCTCCCAACTTACGTTGAGGAAGCGCTGGTTGATCTCGTAGATGATCTGGAGGTGCCGTGGCAGCAGCGTCTCCAAGAGGTGCACCGGCCAGCGCTCCAGGGCCTCGGGCAGCACGGTGTGGTTGGTGTAGGCACAGGTCCTCACTGTTACATCCCACGCCTGGCACACAGGGTGGGCAGTCAGGACGCCGAACTCAACCCAGTGGCTCTCCCCACACCCTATGCAGCCCAGCAGGCCCCCTGACCGCAGCGCCAGGTTTAGGACAGTCCCTCTTGCCTCAGGCTCCAATCTGTTCACTACACTCATATCCTCCCATGTCCCCAAACTGGGAAGGGAACCCTGAAGCGGAGAGTGTCAAATGAGGCAGAGGGGCCCTGAAACCCACCTTGTCCCAATCCAGCCGCTCCAGGTCCACCAGGATCCTCATCAGTTCGGGGATGGCCAGGGAGGGGTGGGTGTCATTGAGCTGGATGGCCACCTGGGATAGGCAGAGGAGTCAGTCTGAGCACCAAATCACATACCATGCTATGGTCACTGTCCTTTGCCACTTCGGAACCCCCCAGAGAGCCCAGCACAGTTCCGTGACTGGGCTGAGGGCAGGGGCAAGCAGACGCTCATGGGGGTGGGAGGAATGGGGTGGCGGGAGTGGGGTAGGAGGAGGAGGAAAGCCGAGGTTATGAGCCTGTGGATTGACCTGCGCAAGTGACCCTCCCACACTCCCAGCCTCCACTCCTTTATCTGTTACATGGAGCAGTCAGGCTGAGGCTGGAGGGGGAGGCCGGGCACACACTGTCCGGCAAAGAGGCGCCCTCAACGAGCATAGTACCTTGTCCGGGAAGGCATCAAAGTTCGTGCGCACGGGATCACGGCAGCCAAACTTGGAGGACTTGAAGCGACGGATGATGTCCTGGAGGGTGGCGGCCACCACGAAATACTCCTGCTTCAGCCGCAGCTCCTTCCCCTCAAAGAACTGGGGACAGCGCGAGGCAATGTGAGTCAAGGCGACAGGGGCGTGGCCTAAAGCCGCGGTGGGTGTGGCCAGAAGGGACTCCCACCCACACCAGGACCCCTGAGCCCTGAGCCGGGACCCCTTTCTGGGACCCAGGGAATTTTCCTCCCCCAAGAAGTAGTGGCAAGAGACAGTGTCAGGAAGAGGGGCACAAGAACCGAGAGTATCGTGGGTGTCGCCTTGGGACAGCTCTTCCAAAGTGCCCTTCGCTAACCCACTTCCCTCAGGACTCAGGTGTCCTTGTGCTCAAAAGGCTTAAGATGGGGGCACAGGATGCACAAGGCCAGCAGTATGCCCTGGGTGTGAGTAGGGCTCCAGCAAGTGCCCTCCCCAGTTCTTCCCAACCCCCGCTCCCAGGACTCAGGCTTTAAGCGCCCCCCACCACCCAGAGACTGACGCACATTATCATTGGGGTACAGGACACGAGAGATGTTCTCCGCCAGGTTTCGGTCCAGCACAGCCTGGATGTAGCCACCGACGTTAACTGAGAGACGAGAGTGGGGAGAGGGTAAGGCCTGGGCGGGGCAGGGCTGGCGGGCAGGCTGGGGCTGCTACCAGGGGATGAACTCACAGTCCTTGAGGTTGAAGTCATTGGGAGCCTTGGCAGACCAGAGGCGCATGGTGTTGACGACATTGTTGCGATAGCCAGGCACGGGTGTATCATAGGGCATGGCCAGTACCACCTGTGGGGGGCAATCCTGTCAGGAGCTGCCCGGCCCTGGCATCTGCCTCCCTCCCCTCAGGGCTGGCACTCAAGGCTTTGTCCCTGCACTCTGCAGACCCCGGCTCTTGTCCCAACGCTAGCATCGACTAGTTGCGTAACCATGAGCAAACCCCATAGCCTCTCTGGACCTCATCTAGAGAGAAAACACCCTCAACACCTCCCCAACACCAATAAGCCCTACTCGGGCAGAGGGTGGTGAGGAGACTGGAAGGAGGCGGTGACAAGCCTGGAGCCCAGTAGGGGCTCTGTTGGTGACCACTCTGCAGCAGTGGGGGCTGGGCTGGCCAGCCTGGCCTGAGCAAAAGCTAGAGGACACTGTGGACTCAGGAGAGGACTGAGGAACCCAGGGCCAGGCTGAAGGGGTCACAGAGGTCAAGTCCATCCAAAGACCTCAGGCCTGGTTGACCACACGGCTAATTCTCAGTGACTAATGCCAACCTGCCTTCCATAACTACTAGCAAACATCAATAACTGTCTGCTATCACGGTGCCAGGGGTACGTCCACCTCCAAGGGAGCCCTTTTAAGAGGCATCACCTTCCCTCCCTACACTCAGTCACCTTGATTGGAGCAGAGTGGGAGCTGACACACAGAGAGGGAAGGGACGGGTCCCTGAGCACACAGCAGGCTGGCAGCACCAGAGGGAGCCAGGTCTCCTGCCTTCCAGCCACAGCCACTTGTGCCAGCTGCAACATGCACCTGGCATGGACTGCCAGCAGCCCCCACTGGGCCTTGGCCTGGCTGACAGCAAATGCTCAGTTCTGAAAGCCTACTGGTTTATCTGCAGCCCCTCTGGGGGCTGATGACCTGAAGCTTCAGCAGGAAGATTGCCTGAACTGGGATTTGGTGTTTGTTTGTTTGTTTGTTTTTGAGATGGAGCCTCACTCTGTTGCCCAGGCTGGAGTGCAGTGACATGATCTCAGTTCACTGCAAACTCCGTCTCCCGGATTCATGTGATTCTCCGGCCTCAGCCTCCCGAGTAGCTGGGAGTTTTGGTCAGGCTGGTCTCAACTCCCGACCTCAGGTGATCCACCCACCTCAGCCTCCCAAACTGCTGGGATTACAGGCGTGAGCCATGCCCTCAGTCTATTTTGTGTGTGTGTGTGTGTGTGTGTGTAGAGATAGGGTCTCTCTATGTTGCCCAGGTTGGTCTTGAACTTGTGAACTCAAGCCATCCTTGCACCTTGACCTCCCAAAGTGCTAGGATTATGGGCATGAACCACTGTGTCCAGCTTTCATTTGCCTTTAGGATCCCTCTAACTCGCTGTGTGATGAGTGAATTCCTCTCGAAAGGCTTGAATTTTCTCCTGCTCTGGGCTGCTGCTGTTGGGATGTATGGGGCAGACTCAAGTCGCCAAGATGATCCTTTGATAAATCTCCTGGTGTGGAGTGGAGCCAGGTCGTGCAGAGACACTGGGGGAATGGGGCAGCCTCTCTCTCCTTCCAGGCTCTGCACTTAGGCTGGGTCCCCTGTGTCCCTGTCTGTAGTCTCTCCTGGCTTCAGCTGTGTGACTTTGAGTAAGTCACTTAAGCTCTCTGAGCCTCAGCATCCTCAGTTGTAAAATACATTGGGTCATGCTTCCTATATAGGCTTCCTTCTCCTCCCTCCCCTTCTCTGGGCTACCCCGACCCCCAGCTTCATCCTCACCTGTGTGTCTACCCACTTGGCACCCTGGCTGGTGTGCTCCACGTGGCCGTAGAAGTGCACAGGCAGCGTGAACTCGGGTCGGGCCTTCTCCCAGGGATTGCCATAGCGAAGCCAGTCATCGGCCTCCTCCATCTGAGCCCAAGACAGGTCGGGCAGAAAGGTGGGCAGTGTCAATGCAGGCACTCACGCCACAGTGCATGGTGGGGCGGGGCAGGGGCCGCAGCCCGGGCACCCTACACCAAGTATGAGTTAGGAGCTCTGAGGTGGGCCCCTGGTCTGTTGGGCTCTCCAGCAGGAACCACCTGTTCCAGGGGCACCAGCTGGCTTTGGGTCGGGGGTTGGGAAGCAGCAAGGATGCTTTCCGCAGAGCTTGGGGGGCTGTTTTGGACCTATGCAGAGATGATAAACAAGTGGGGGTCTTCCCCATCCCAACTAGACCCCACAAGGTTAGAGCCGACGCTGCTCACCTGCCAGCCCCCGGAGATCTTCTGGTTAAAAATCCCAAACTCATAGCGAATACCGTAGCCATAAGCAGCCAGGCCCAGTGTTGCCATGGAGTCCAGAAAGCAGGCTGGGGGTGTGCAGGGAGGTGGGTGTCAGGGACCCAGCACAGAGGACCCCATCTGCCCATCCACGCTCACAGCCCTGCTTACTTACCTGCCAGCCGGCCCAGGCCCCCGTTGCCCAGCCCCGCATCCTCCTCAATTTCCTCCAGCTCCTCCATGTCCAGGCCCAGCTGGAGGGGTGAGGGTGGCAGTGGTCAGGGCCAAGTGTCGGCAGGGGAACCCCCAGTCCCCATAAATCGCCCCACCCCCCACACACCTGGTAGGTGGCCTCGTCACAGGCATTCTCTAAGGCCAGGTTCACCATGGTGTTCTGTAGTGTCCGTCCCATGTAGAACTCCAAAGACAGGTAGTAGATCCTCTGCCCAGAGAGATGGACGGGCAGGGAATGGGGTCAGGGCCACACGCCAACACTCAGCCGGGCCCAGCCACACCTGGACCTCTGGCCCGCCTGCCCTGCTCCCGAGCCCCAGCTGTCCTATCCCTGTTGCCAGTTTGTTTCTCCCTGTCTCAGGCTTTGGGGCCCAACAGGTGAGGTTCTGGTCCCAGCATTCCTCTGGCTTTGGACAAATCACTCTCTTTGGCCTCAGTTTCCCCATCTGAGAAATGGCGTTGGCCATACCCACTTCAGAGACTGAGGTGCCAGGAGGGTGGGAACCCCTTCCCTTGCACCCAACACCCAGTAGGGCATCAGGATGTGCAGAAGCATCTCCAAGAGCTCCCCAGGAGGACAAGGCCAAGGCCCAGAGAAAAAGTCATTTGCTCAAGGTCACACAGAGGCTAGACACTGTCATCTCCCGCCCTTGCACTGCCCAGTTCCCCTTGGCCCTCAAGCCTCAGTCCCAAGGAGACCCAGAGACACCAGAAACTAGGATGCTGCCAGTGCCTGGTCTCCTGGTCCTGGTTTCCTGGGTCCCCTCCCGGCCCTGCCTGCCTGTCCCTCCCCCACCACCCACCGTGGGGTATCAGGTTGCTGACATTTACCAGTGACCCCGCCAGACACTTGATCTCTGCCGCCCCAGCTGCCCCAGCGCCGCCTGCTGTACAGGCATACCATGCACGCAGCCAACAACTGACAGGTCCTTCCACCAGGGCCCAACCCAGGGCACAGGCGCCATCCTACCCACCAGCAGCCCCTCCAACCTTCTCCGAGTGGGCACTGACCCTTTACGGCCAGTCCACCTGCTCTGAGTTCCCTGACTCCCACCCCCACACCAGGTTTCTCCCTCAGGTTGTCCCAGCACCCTTTGTGCCTGGCACCTCTGGATTCTCCAACCCCAGGAACCTAGAGTGATGAGGGGTGGCCACTTAAATCCAGATCCCCAGCTCCCTGGCAGTGCCTCCAGCCCATTCCTCTGCCCAGTGTGTCCCTAGCAGCACCTTGGGGTCCTTCTCATAGTAGTGCTGCTGCGTGCGGATCCAGCGCCCCACGAGGTGGTCGCGCACGGTATGGGCCAGTGCAAAGTAGTAGTCTCGTGGGGTGGCCACATTGCGGTCCTTGACGAGTGTGAAATGCAGGTGCCGGTTGAAGTTCTTTTTCAGCTCAGTCACGTTCTCCACGCCGGCCAGGCCACGCACACTGATTTGCTTTCTCTTCTCGTGGTCTGACAGGGGCCGGGACATGGCTGCAGGAGGGCAGGCCGGACTGGACTGACGTTTGGTCGGTCGCAGGGACGGTGGCCTCAGCACTGCCTCCAGCCAGGGAGTGGAGCTCCCCAGCCTTGAGGGGATTTAAAGCCTGGCTCTGGGCAGCATGCCCCGCCTCCCCTGCAATGGGAGGGTCTTGGCCTGGCAGCTCAGGGAGCTATTTTGAGGGCAAGGGGAGGAGAGGGGAGGGGAGGGAGAGATGAGCTCCACTTGGACCGCCAAGACTGGCCCAACTTGCTCACAGGCCTGTGCTGAGCCACTTCCTCCAGGCCTTGCACACAGAAGGGTCTTCTGTCCCTTGTCCCTGCCTTGTGCAGGGTTGGAGACAAGATGGAGCAGACAGTGTTGGATTAGGGAGCTGTCCAGGCCGGACCAGGATGGGAGCATGTGTTGTGGCAAAAGGTGCAGGCGGCGGTGCAGGAGACAAGCCTGTGCCCTGATGGAAGAGGTGCAACTAGCAGAGGCCACTGGATGTCTTCGAGAAAGGGACCCACGACCCTGCATATGACGGGTGGTGTGAAGGAGGGAGGTTGTGTGAGGCAGGGCCACAGCCCTCGCTCCACCCCCACCGAAGCTGAGCGGCTCTGGGCTCCCCCTGTTGCTGTCCCTCAAGGAGCTCTGAATGACCTTTTGGAGAGGGATGGTCAGGTTACTGGCCGGTGTTGGCGGGAGGCCATTAGCCTGCAGCACGGGGCCCTGGGAATTGTAGTCCCTGGGAGAAACTGAGGCATTCCCCACCCCTCATCCTATTGGTTAATGACAGTGAGTTCTCCCTATGATTTGACTGCTTAGGAAGTAATTGGAGGCCTTCTCTCGGGGCCACACCCCGGGCAGGGATTTTGTGAAAGAGCTCAGTGACCTATCCTGTAAAATGGGTGCCTCATCTGTACCTCAGGCACCTCACCCCATTTGCGTGCATGATCCTACAGTTTCAGGACCTTCCCTGGAGGCTGCGGCTATCACCCCACTCACTGCTGTGTCCTGGCCCCAGCACTGACTTGCTGTGTGACCTCAGGCTGGTTGCTTTACTTTCCTGAGCTTTGGATTCCTTCATCAAATTTAGACTCTCCAATGAGAAAAACAATACCTGCTTCTCAGCTGCTGCCTCCTCATCTTGTGGGGGCAGGCTCTGGATCCTGCTGTTCTTTAATCGAAAGGAAGCCAGGACCTGCTGCTAGTTCAAAGGCTTTCTGGGCCTCCTGAGTGGTGGGCCGTTGGAGGGGAAGAGCTGGGTGTTCTGTTCTGAGGGCCAAGGAAGCAGGTCAGAAGCCCAGACAGCTGCAGGGTGGTACTGAGAGCCTGATTCGGGGAAGGCCAAGCTGTTTCTGAGGACCTTTTTTTTTTTTTTTTGAGATGGAGTTTCGCTTTTGTCGCCTAGGCTAGAGTGCAATGGCATGATCTTGGCTCACTGCAACCTCTACCTTCTGGGTTCAAGCAATTCTGCCCCAGCCTCCAGAGTAGCTGGAATTACAGGCACCTGCCACCAATCCCAGCTAATTTTTGTATTTTCAGTAGAGACGGGGTTTCACCCTGTTGAACCAGGCTGGTCTCAAACTCCTGACCTCAGATGATTTCTACTTGGAAACGTGGCACCACAGAAGACAGTGCGGCCGTGCCTTTTGAGGGCAGTGGTAAAGCAGGGCTTGGGATTTGGGAGACCTCTGTAGGACTTGCAGTTTTGCCCACATACTAAGCTAGTGATTCCAGGGCTGGGTTTGCCATGGCTCAGAAAGTGATCGGAGGCTGGCCTTGGGGACTCACGCCTATAATCCCAGCACGTTGGGAGGTCGAGGTGGGTAGGTCGCCTGAGGTCAGGAAATTGGGACCAGCCTGGTCAAGATGGCAAAACCCTGTCTCTACTAAAAATATAAAAATTAGCCAGGAGTGGTGGCCCATGCCTATAATCCCAGCTACTTGGGAGGCTGAGGCAGGAGACTCGCTTGAACCCAGGAGGCAGGGGATGCAGTGAGCCAAGATCAGACCACTGCACCCCAGGCCTGGGCAACAGAGTGAGTCTCCGTCTCAAAAAAAAAGAAAAAAGATCCAGTAATATAAAAATCAAAAAGGAAAAAAGAAAAACAATGCTGGCAGTTCTCTGGTCTCTCCCCCATTCACAGCTTGCGCCCAGCCTCGGCTCCTGGGCCTCATCCCCATCCTCCACCGAGTGCAGCTTGGCCCAGCATCCAAGGTTCTTCACAGCCTGCACTCGTCCCTCGGAGGGTTGCTGTGAGTAGAACTGAGACTTCTTGGCAGTCACTGCCAGGCAGACAGTAGCTTGTTAACCATACTGTCACCTCACAGCCCAACTGTGGCAGCATGCTTTGGCCACACACTCCTTTGCATTGACCACCATTTTCCTGCCAGACTCTATGTACCTGCCACTGAGGACCCGATCCCCATAGACCATCCACACACATCTTACGGGCAGGGGAGGCCAAGCTCATTCCATCTTTTCCCAGCTACCCCTCCCCTTTTGCACCCAGGGCACTTGCTGTCTCAGGAAACATTTTTACTGGGAAACTTTTTTTTAACTTTCTCCAACTACCTTTCCTGTGGCTTCTTTCAGTCTTTTGTCATGCCATCACTCCCCACGGTTTGTTAACTTTCTCCAACTACCTTTCCTGTGGCTTCTTTCAGTCTTTTGTCATGCCATCACTCCCCACTGTTTCCAGGCTTTGTCCCGGGGTGACACTGCATGCCCCAGCCAGGCATGATCAAACCTGGGCGGCATGATCTCATCTGTCTCCCCATCACCTCCACCCCCTCCGTGTTGTGTATGCAGGTTTACTTTAATGAGCCCTGAAGCACATTTTTCCAACCTGAACCGTTGTTTATGTCTAAGTTTCTAACTAGAAACCTGGCCTCCTTCCTTGGACCAGTCCTGGATTTCTCCAGAGCCCTTGGCTGAGCCTCAGTAACAAAGCCCTGAGGCTGACCTTTCCCCACTGGCATTCCTCCTGCCAGGCCTTGAGGGGGTGGGGACAGTGCTACTGCAGCAGCAGCAGAAAAACAGGGTGGGAGGAGGGGCACACACGTCACAACACAACGGGGTAAAAGGCTTGCTTTCCTGCCCCAGGTGTCTTCAGACAGGTGGGCAGGCCTTTCTGATTCTGCCACAGAGGCAGGTGCTTGCCACCATTGTGACAGCCAAGCCTTCCTGCTGTCTCTTCCATTTCAGGGCCTCCAGCATCTTGGAGACTGATGCCTTAGTCAGCCACTTCCACTCTCCAAAACCTTAACAAAAGCTGACGGCAGGGAGCAGAGAGGGAGGGAGCACAGGAATGGAGCTGGCCTCGGGGGAGAAGCAGAGGAGATAGCTGGGCTGTGGTTAAGTCATTTATTGATTTTATTTCTAAAACCCACATAGCGCCACTTTGCCGCTTCCAGAGCTTCAAAGAGCTAATTAACCGCCCAATGAGCCCACCAGGGAAACCAAGCTTGTGGGGGAAGCGATGAGGTGAAGCCAAGGTCAAAGAGGGTAGCCAGGCCCCAGGCCCTGCCCCTATTCTGTCAATTAAGGACAAAGGCAAAAAAGATGTCCTCATTTCTTCTGGTAAGCTGAAGTTTAGGGCTTGGCTGGGGAAATGCGCTGAGCCTGCCTTGCCTGAGGGCTCCGCAAGCCCAACAGACCCATAGCAAAGCACAGGCCTCTGGGATGGGGACCAGACACCCCAGTAAATAGCAGTAGCCAGCCCCAGCTCACATCTGGAAAGCAGCCCAGACCACAGGTGCAGGCCCCAGCAGCCAGGTGCTGGGGGGAGCCTACTTTCTGTCCCTCGGCTGCCCTGAAGGAAGGAGAGGCAGGTGGAATCAGGGCCACTCTAAGGCACCTCTCCCCAGGAGAGAACCCCACTACCTGGTGAAGACTCCAGGTGGATTTCTCTGGGAACTCTAATAGGCACTACGCACTTACTGCCCAAGACATGAAAAAAGCAGAACTAAAAGACCCTTTGCAAAGTGCTTGCGAAGCACAAGGTGGGGCACTTTATTCTGCCCCCCACCCCACCCCCAAAGCCTACAGTGCTGGCAAGCTGCAAGTCACCAGCAGAGAAGGAAAAAAGCCACTTGGCGGTTTTAATTTTAGCTGCTCTGTGCCTGACAGGCAGGATTAGTTGGCTTGACCTTTAGTGTTGATGCCTCCCCAGGCCCAGGCCTTAGTCAGGTGGCAGCTTGCAGGCACAGATCACCACTGGAGCTCATCAAACATGGGGGTCCTAGCCCTAGGGCAAGGCCTTCAAAGGACAGAGACTAGAGAGATGAGCGGTGACCACGAAGGGCGAAATTGGTTCCCAGTCATGTAACTAGTCACCAAGGGGAGACTATGGAGCCACCCACACACTCAGCTGCCACCACCAAAGCCACACACAGGAGGCAGGTGGTGGGCTTCCCTAATTAACGACCCACAGTCTCACCCCCGGGCCAGGTGCTGAACAAAAGTTAAGACAACTTTGGTGCTGCTGGTAGAGGAAGTTTATATGAAAAGAAAAAGCAGGGGGTGGGGGAGCGGCATTAAAATAGAAAATAAAGAAGCAGACCCAGAAAACCACACTGCTCTTTTATTCAATGGAACATCCCCGCTTTAACGCAGTGTTGAATCTAACACCGAAAAAAAAAGCCCAGAGAAATTTCTGCAGATAAACCAGTGAAGAGAACGCGCAGTATACATTATTGTCAACATAATCACTCCATGGAGAGGGAAGCGGGAGGAAAAAGGAAGGAGAATGAACAGGGGGCTCAAACTCCTAGACGCTGCAAAACATTCAGATGTTTGGGATTAAAATAAAACATAAAAGGAAGCCTTCCAGGAAGGAGAGGACCAAATGGAATCTGAGACAGCTGAGGTGGTCAAGGAGCATGGGAAGAACTCAAGGCTGGCAGGAGAGCCCGAGGGAGCTCAGGCTGGCCCACCCACTGCTGGCAGGAACGCCAGGACGGATGGGAAACCCAGAACCTGAAGATGAACCTGCCCTCAGCCACTGTACAAGACTCCCTTGACAAGGGTGGCAGAGATTTAAAAGCCCCACACTTTAAACCAACATCTTTGGGGGTGGCTATGGCACCCTGAAAAACTTAGAACCAAAGAACCCCACGACCAGCTTGGCATGAATGGCCGAAGCCCATGCCCAAAACCATTTGCTCCCCTCTCCTTGGTAAGGGAAGGAGAACTGGAGAGAAGGGAAAAGAATCTAATTGCAGTAGAAGGCCGGGGAGAGCATCTCCTTGGACGGAGTCTGAAGAAAGGAAGAGATAAGGAAGTAACAAAGGAAAAAGAAAAAAATTAATAAAAATTTCACGATATGGAGCCAGCGTGTTCCGATTCCGTCCACAAAAATAACTCAGGCTGCTTTGCCGAACCATCCTGTCCACCAGGGGCGTTGCTGAGGCTGTCTGCCTGGAAGGGTCACCAATGGGCGCGGAAAGTCCTCACTCTCATGGCTCGGGCCATCGCCGCCGCGGGGAGGGATCCTGGCGGCCCGGTTTGGGGAGAGGCAAAGGGAGTTGGGTGAGGAGAGAAAGAAGACAAAGAAGACACTCGATGCTACGGGGTGCCAGGAGAGCCCACGCTGGCGCCCCTACTACCACTGCCCGTTCCCAAGCGAATCCTCAGTCGCTTGGCCCAGCCCTGTGCGTGCACACACACACATGCGTGCACACACAATCACATGCGTGCGTCCCAATGTCTGGCTCCATATGGTGAGGTTCGGCGTGTTTAAACGAGACCAATTCTCTCTATATATAATATATATTTTCTTAAAAAACAAGTCTAGTTCTGTGGTGGAGGCGGTGGGGGAGCTGGAGGCATCCCGAAGGGCGGCATGCCCGCCACCCCCATGCCCATCATGGTGACAAAGTTAGAAGGGTCCATGGGAGGCGGAGGAGGAGGGGGCGGGGCATACATCATGCCGGCGGAACCAGGCGGTGGAGGCGGCGGAGGGGGAGGGGCCCCAGGCGGCAGAGGCGGCTGGACCCCGGGGGGCAGGGGCACCATAGTGGGGTTGCCTTGCATCTGAGGGGCTCCTGGAGAAGCTGCGGCAGCCGCCTGCTGCTGTTGCCATGGCGGGATGGACCCTGTGCCAGCGCTCGTGGTGGTAGTCGTCGTATCTGGGGTGGTAAAGAAGCCCAAGGTCACACGCGCGGGGGCACACCGCGGCTGTCTGCGCTGCTGCCTTGGGATGGGGGCGAGGGGCGCCTGCTCCTTGCTTGGCATGCGGTACGGTGGTGGGGGGCGGGCAGGCGGGGCTGGTGATGGGAGTGGAGGGGTGGGCAGGACTACCCTGGGGTCAGCCTCGAGGTCTCTGGGCTTAACAGAGTAAGCCCTTTGTCACCAATGCCCCTGGAAGGGCTGAGGGGAAGGTACCAGACACAAAAACAGCTCTGATGTCCCTCCGCCCAGCCGCCGCCACCACCGAACGGCACATTCAACCTCAAGGCCACAGCTACTCTCTCCCCGCTGCCCAGTCCCACCTCTGCAGTCTCTCACCCCAATCACAGCCCTCGCCAGAGCAAGCATGCACCATCCCACTCGGGCCATATGCACCAGGCTTGGTCCAGCCAGCCGCTCACTCAGCCCGCGAGGAACTGGACTTCTGGCCCCCCACCTACAATAGCAGGCTCCCCTCCAGGCCCCCACGAACCTCTCCCCAGACACAACCACACCAAACATCAGCTCTCCTCTCCAAGATGCCCCTCCACCCCCCGGACCAGGAGGCCCTTTCTGTTTACAACCCCAGCAGAGCTCAGGGGCTCATCCCAAGGCACCTGCCTACTTGTGTGAGGTGTGAGGCTCTATGGTTCCTCTCAGGCCCACCCCCATCCCACCCACCCCCACAAGCCCAAAATAGTCTACTCACTTTGCTGCCATGGCAAGGGGGTACTGGAAGCCATACTGCTGCTGGGCGGAGGGGGTGGCGGAGGCTGCTGCTGCTGCTGTTGCCATGGGGGAAGAGGACCAGAGGGAGGGGGCGGGGGCTGCCCACTGGGAGGCGGCGGCGGCGGCGGCATCATGCCCATAGGCGGCGGTGGCATCATACCTGCAGGTAGGTGTAGGCAAAGATGAGGCCTCAGGGAAAGGGGGGGAGATTTGGGCCAGAGTCCCCACGTGCCCAAGCATAGGTGAAGACCCACAGCCAGCAGCCAGCCATTACCTTTTCCTTGATGCAGGCGATAGACCCCAGAGCCCACAGGCGTACTTCCCAGGTACTGATCTTGATGGAAGGAAAGAGCAGGGACTTAGCAGGACATTGGAACAGGCCAGGGAAGCCACCCCTGTGATAACTTGAGTTGCTATCCTTACAGGAGTTCTGAAAACCATGCCTGTAAAAGGCAGTGTCTGTCCCTAGCTGACACAGAATCACTCCCTGTACCAGAATGGAGTCTTGCTCCTTCCAGAGCCATAACCCTGGCAAGTCAGGCAGACCCGGCACACTGCCGAGCCACTTGAGAGCTGCTTCTAGCTCAGTGACCTGACGTAACCCCCTGCTTATCCCAAAGCCCCAAGGTTTCTGGTCTGACACTTACTTACCCATTGGAGGAGGGCCATGGTGCCCAGGTGGGTGGGGGCCCTGGTTCATCGGAGGTGGCGGTGGCTGCATCCAAGGGGGTGGGGGTCCATTGGGGTTGTGCTGCATGGGATGTCCGCCATGCCCACCTGTCAGGCTGGGTAATGGGTGTGGGAAGCTGTGGGGGCCGCCTCCGGGCCCACCAGGACCACCTCCGTGCATGCCATGGTAAGGCCGACTCTCTGAAGGGCCAGAATTCATCCAGGGTGGGCGGCTCTGAGTGGTGGACATGAGAGACTATGTGAGAGCATTTCCAGCCAACGTCCGTGCCTGCGCCCCCTGGTGGCAACATTGTTCTTCCGGTCATGCCACAGGACCAGAACACAAAAACAAGGTCTTCCCAAAGTGAGAAGCCCCCAACTGGCCTGAGATCCCAGAAGAACAATGTTGCCATCCACATCCATCAATCTGCTCTACCCAAAGCACGTGGCCATAGCTCCCAGTCTCTGCAGAAGAGAATGGGGAAGCCAGACCAAGAGAACCAGCCCCCAGACTCACCGGTGGAGGTGGGTTGTTGGCGGGAGCAGCAGGACGAGGTGCGCTGGCCAAGGGTGTGGTGGCAGGCCCAGAGGTGGAGCCCACAGATGCTGGGACAGGCGCTTCACCCAGTTCAGCCATAAGAGACAAATATTCTTTATCCATCCGTGCTTTATCCTGAGCTGACTGGGGATCACCAGGCCTGAAGTGGGGAAACACAGAGAAAGTGGAAAAACTCATTAGGGAAGCTTTTACCCTGAGGAACCCAACATAAAGTGTTAAAGGATTCAATCATCAGATCATCGCATCTTTCTAACACCTTACTGAGCATGGGTCTCAATAGTCTCATCAGATCTTCAGTTTCGTGCCCAGTTCTGCATCTGAGATTGCCAGAGCAGAGGCCCTGGGCGAAGAGCACAGGAGACCCTGAGCATCACTGAAACACAGGTTCTCTCAACTCAATTCCATCAAACTTCATTCCCAGTTTGAGGAAAGAAAATCTATTTAAGACTGGCCCAACTGCCAGAACGACCTTCCTGAACAAAAGCTTACATATTTGCCAGAGTAAAAAGGTGCTGGTATCCAGTGCTGACTTGCAACTGGTCAGAAAGAAATTTTTTTTTTTTTTTAAGGGAGGGAGAATAGAGGCGACGGAGATAGAGAAACCATCTCCATCGTCTCTACCCCTAAGAAACAAGTCTTCTTGAACCAATTCTAAACAGCAAAAGCAGGGAATTTCCTCTTGAGCCCCAGTGAAAACATTAATACCCAAAATGGAAGCTTCCAGTTTTCTTGGGCTCAAGACAAACAAATAGGGGTATCTATAGAGCCTATTTCTAATGCTCCTGGGCTTTAAACGACACCATTACAGACGATGTTAACAGAAAGATGTTTCTCTTGGTCAGTAAGATTAACAACCATCTAATGTGCTAACAGAGTTGTCCTGCACATCTCAGGCTACCAGGAAATCACAAGAGCCAGACCCTCACCTTTGGAATTTGCAGTCTGAAGCGATGTGCCCAGCCCCTCCACACTTGGTACACACTGTGGTGTTGGTAATGCTGCGGGTCTCTGAACTCTGCCAGGGTCTTAAGATCCTATTAAAGGAACAAGAGGTCAACATAAGGGGACAATCTCTACTTCCATAGGTACTTCAGGTCTCTACACTCTGTCCTTTAAACTGATCACATACCTGTTGTCGTCTTCCCGAAGGGTCCCATTCAAGCGAGCCAACTCCCGAAGCTGCATCTTCCGTAGATCATTCTGGTCTTCCGGGGTCTCGATACCCTGCTTCAAGATGTTTCTTATCTAGTGAAGATACAGTGGAGAGTTAAGTGCTTACTTAGGGCCTTCACCTAGGTTTTCGGCAAGAGGCTTCCTTTCTGGGCTCACCACTCACCTGTTCCACTGCCTTTTTGACATTCTCCATTGTATTGGCGGTGACCAGGGCATGAAGTGGCTCATCTTCTCCGGGCAACATCTGGCCATCTTTGCGCCCAACCTTCCCTTCTTTCACAGATCCTTTCCCCCGGATCATAATCTTGGCATTGCACTCCTTCTCTATGTTCTTTAGGGTGTTCCCTCTATCAGAGACAGAAATGACTGCGTTTATACCCGACAAGGTCACGCTCAAAGAGGGAACAGAGGCTAGGCCAATTTGGCACTGGTGGAAAACTACAAGGGCAGAGAATCGGATTTTCCGACCAGGAGCTCCATGAACTCTATTACGGTCAGCTACAATAAACCTGAGGATTTGACTTTTCCGCCCTAGTGAGAAGACATTTTCTCCCAGAAAGACATAATTCAGCCAAAATGGATGTCCTACCAAAAAGGGGGAAAGTAAGCCAATAGTACCCAGTTAGGCACAAAACAGACACATCTCAGAGGCTCTAAAAAGGAATTCTGTATCCCAGACTAAGAGTTACTCACCTGGGCCCAATGAGCAGCCCCACAAAGTTGATTTCTGGGTACTCATCTTGTGGAATCATGACTTTATCACTCACACGTGTTGCTGGAGGTCTAAGAAAGAAAAGTCTGTCACTGCACATTTCTGGAGGATGACAAAGCCAGGAGCTCTTCTAAAACTCACAATTGGTACCATGCACTAATTATGGGTGATTTGGGGCAAGAAGTGCGTAGTACCAGTATTGTCCATCCCAGATCACCCATGATCTGTATGTGTCCTCATCCCAGATGATCTAACCCCTCGGCTTACTTGTAATCTGCAGGTGGCTTAAAATCTGGGTTGAGTGCAACCATCTCAGTGATGAGGTTGTGCCGCTCCTCTTCCAGCTTTTTGCGGGTGCGGAACTCTCGGGTGTTAAGCCGCTTCCCCTCGCTATTGTAGATGGGCTCAGGGGAAGGGGACCTGTGGGAAACACACTCCCGTTTACTATTCTGCCCCAACTTCTCTCATTCCCACATGGACTATAACAAGTCTTTCCCAGCCCCTCTGCCTCTCAGACCCTAATACAACACTGTTCGGAGGAACCGACCATAACGTGTGCTACTCAAGATCGTGTGGAATGGGGCGATGGAAGCTGGCTTAACATTAGGGGTCTGAGGTGTGCATAAGAAAGGAAAAAAAACAACAAAAAAAAGATTTCTGCATCTAGAAGTGATGAGAGGAAAAATGTCTATCCTTTGGGGGAAATCTTTGGATTCTAAGTGGCAAGGACAGTATCATCCCCTGGAGTCTTCTTGCCAAATATGGATTTTCTTCCATTTGAAAAATGTTACAATATCCCAACTTTACGAACCACAGAAACCCCAAGTTTAGGCAAAATGTTAACTCTTGGAGAGCTCATGCCCTATAAGGAAGAGCTTCTGTTCCCCTAACACATCGTATGGATGGGCTCTTTAACCCAATGCAAATGGGACTGAAGGCTACTGCAGCTACTTGGCCCCCACAATGGAGAGAGATGGTTCAAGGCTTCGTCTTTGCTTTTCCTTCAATGGCCTGGCTGGCTGTGTCCAAGGCCCAGGAGACAACTGTTTTCTGGCTGTTCGAGGTTGGGGAGTCTGAGTAGAGAAAAATGTTAAAGTGCTAAAGCAGCTTCTGTGAGAGGCTGCAAATGCAGATTTGGTCAAATACTTGTCTAGGGTCTGAACCTGCAAACAGCAAGGGGAAAACCTATGATTCTCCACCAGAGTTTACAAGTCCAGAAAGCAGATTTTCTCTCTCTCATTTTTTTTAAGGAGTAAAATGCTGTTGCTACAAGTAAAAAAAATATAATGATAAAATGGTCAGTTTACCAAGCTGGATTTTGCAGTAATAAAAAAGAGAGGTTACACTCCTAGAATTTTGAGTTAAGATTACAAAAAGGACCATAGCTTGATATTCTGAATGTAAATTTAGTAGCAGCTGCAAGAAGGGAAGAGACCATGTGCATCAGGTTATTAAAAAAACATCCTGAAAGTAGTCAAGACTCCTATACCCTTGGTTTAGTTGAGAGAACCTTGCCTAGTTGGAGAGCAAGGACTGAACTCGGCTGCTCCCACTGTCTTCAGCCTAAAGGGAACCATGTCACACCACGTTACACACACGATGGAATAAAAGGTCAGGTTTGTTCATGGCTAATGACGGCTAAATGACACCTCCGTTTCTAGCATTTGTATAAACTGTTAGCACAATCCAGCAATGGTGAACAAAAGCAAACATACCCCAGCTCATTAGACTACCATCTTATACATTAAGTCTACAAGAAAGTTTTAAACATATTTTACTGTGCAAGTTAAGCAACATCAAAATAACAATAAACTGGCTTAATTGATACAACACCTTTTTAAGAAATTATCTTAATTAAGAAAACCCATGCATTTCCCTCCAACCTGGGCTCATAAGCAAAACCAATCAGGCATTAGGGCCTCTTTCAAAACTGAATACAAGGGAGGAAAAAGCCTGCTCTGGTTTCATTTCTAACATGCTTGACATTTCTAATCCCCACCCCATAGCTGTCTTGAATTAAGCATTCTTGGCTAGTTACAAAAACAAGTCTTACCAGGACCCAATTGGCCATGTGAAGGCCTCACAACAGTTTAACCTCTTCCCAAATTGCAGAAATGAAAGGCAAAAGCTAGTATTCTAGAGGTTAGACTGGCCCGACTTCTTCACCTCCAATAGGCATCGGCTAGATCAACTAAATTCTAATCCCAGTTATCCAGGAAGCAAAGAAGGTTAAAAATTCAACCTTTGGAGGAATTGACTGGTAACCTGTAGACATATTATTAAAGGGAAAAAGGCCAAAAAGGCACTAAACAGTTGTGGTCTATGACCTACAATGTAAATTTTTAAAAAAAATCTTCAAAAAGAAATGAAACACAATACAACCCTACAACCAAAATCTATCTATAGGTAAAATACAGCAAATTTAGTAAGTCAAGGTAAAGAGTCAATATGGAGAAAAAAGGAAGTTAATGTTTCCTGGCAAAGGGCGGAAGAAAGATGCACGAGTGACTTCTAAAGCCATGACATCATCTTCCTGATTTAATAAGCTATTAACTGGGTAACAAAAACCAAAAACACTACTTTTTAAAGCAAAGTCTTTTCAACTATGCCATATGCACTAACAGAAAATTGAGAGGGAGACTTACTGCCCTTCTAATTGAATGACCAATTTTAGCTGTTCAATCAGCTAATAAAATTCCAGTTTAAAAAGTTCATCTCCCCCACACAAATTATTTTTCTGAGGTGAGAGAAACAGCAAACTGAAATGACATGACCACAGCTGTTTGAGGCCCACGCTCCCTTTAAGGAAAAAAAAAAGTAATTTAGGTTTGGTAGCTTGCCTTCCCAAAATAGGTGAGAATATTCTGGCCCCTCCCAACACCCCCAAGGCAATGGCCAAGGCTGAAAGTTAACTGGCAGTGAAGGAAGTTGGTTAGAAATCTCATCTGATTTTGAAGCCACCTCAAAACCATGAGCAGGAAGACTGTAGCAATGAGCTGACCAGAGTTTCTGGGTTGCTCAAGTTCAGTGATGCTCAAAAATATTCTTAGTCCCTGCACCGTGTACCTGTGAGAAAAACTCTATGCCCTGGGCTTTCACCCAAAGCAGGTACCGAAAAGGCAGGTTAATGGGCCACCTCACTGTCCCTAAGAGTGGGTAAATCAGGTTAAGATCTACATGCTTACCAATTGGAAACCAGTTGTCCATTTTCCTGTAACTTTTTATTCTCCCAACATTTAAGTTTTATTCCAACTTTCTAACTGTTGACTGACCATACGTATTTCTAATTAAACCTTAATCCCCAAAATGGTCAGAGTACAGTCGTCTTACTAGGATTTTATTGAACTGACACAACATGTTGCCACCAGTAAAACGTATTGAGAAAAAGGTAAAAGCGTTACTGTCAGCTGGTTAAAACTGTTTCCCAACCTGTCCTCAGGGTTAGGGGGGATGCCCAGGTCTCCTGTGCGCAGTTTACGAGTCAGGTCTTCTATCTGCAGTTGCACTGGAAGAAACCAGGTTAGGAAAGAAAAAAAAGGATGGAAAAAAGACAATGTTACCAAAAAACATCTCAAATCTCAACAACAAGCATGAAGAACTCGGAGACTTTGAAAGGGACGACTGATCAGTGAACACATTGAAGCAAAAACCCCAAACCACCTATCGGCAGGAGTCCTTTTACATCTATAGGTTTTTTTCACTTCAAAATGGTTATCACTTAAGGAAGCAAACAGTTTGTTGGAAGAGGGGTTAGCAATAAAGACTGTTCACTAAGGCTAACATCAAAGCAATTATAGGAGGTGTTTCACCTCTTCCTCCCCACCAAGGCTTGCTTACAATTGGTACCCAGAACCAAAAACCATGTTATGTCACCAATACCTGTTTGCCATCAAATTACTTGAGGGCAAGAATTGAGGTTTTCTTCATTGAATATTAAACATAGCCCAAAATGAGACCCAATTAACATGGGACAAAGAAAAATACCAATTTAGCAAAGATCATTTTCATCAATATCACACTTAAAATTCCTCAAATAAGACATTTAATAACAAAATTCAACACCTTATAAAAATTTGTACATACTCTTTCTGTACAACCAGACCTGTATAAGGGTCTCCCAATACCTGCAGCTTTTATTCAATTATATTAAATATTTATTCAAATATTAAATGACAAACCACATATCTTAATAAACCAGTAACCATAAAGTGCTAAGAATTTGTTTTCAGGCTTGCTTTTTTTCATATGGGAAGCAAGTGTGTAGAAGATGGAATGTGTGGATCAATGACAATGTATATGGCCCTCGGGCCTTGACCAATGAGGCTGTGCATGAAAAAGAGAGATGAGGGTTTCACAAAAGTTGCCAGTGACTCCAGGAAAATGTTACACGGCTGATTTTCCAAGACAATGGGAACTGCAGAACCAGAGCAGCTTTCTTCAACGTGCAGAATAACCACCTGTTCCTTACCTTTGCAGCATCTGAGAATTTTGAGCAGGCATCTCTATTAAGGGCAAGTGTTACTAGGTTGGGTTAAAATTGAGCTGGCTCCGAGACAGAATTAATGCATCTCTAACCAGATATATACAACTTTAAATACATTCACAGGGCTACACCACATCCATACACTGAAACTCTGAAGAAATGAAAACTCACTATTATCAAAAGATACTGGCTGGGCGCAGTGGCTCATGCCTGTAATCCCAGCACTTTGGGAGGCCGAGGCGGGCAGACCACGGGGTCAGGAGATGGAGACCATCCTGGCCAACATGGTGAAACCCTATCACTACTAAAAATACAAAAAAATTAGCTGGGCAGGGTGGCACGCACCTGTAGTCCCCTCTACTCGGGAGGCTGCGGCAGGAGAATCACTTGAACCTGGGAGGTGGAGGTTGCGCTACTACACTCCAGCTTGGCGAAAGAGCGGGACTGTGTCTCAAAAGAAGAAAAAGATATCGAGGGCATTCTGGACAAAACTGCACGAGACAGATTAGTAAGACACATGGCTCCCCAAGCTCCTTTATGCCTGAAAAGCTGACTTTGCAGTTGAGTATTAAGCTAAACAAGCTCCAGGTGAAAGTCACCTTCACTGACAGGTGGGGTGGGTGTCCCTTTTTAACTGAACTATGGAGATGTGGGGCCTTATCTAAATAAAAACGGTCATTCTCTTCTGTGGAGACCTACACCTCTGCTTTGATTCTCGGTCATTCTCTTCTGTGGAGACCTACACCTCTGCTTTGATTCTATCTATTTTGACTATAGCTCTAAATAGCCCTTAGAACTCAGCGAATTAACTAGCCCTCCAAAGAAAAGAGAAATGGAGTTGTAAAGCATTGATGCTCTTCCCATTTTCTAAGTATGCTTGTGTTCTTGGGATATCACTCTACTAGGGACATTTCACAAGGTTGTAAAGACCCAGACTGGTCTAAAATGAGACAAAAGGGAATGGGTGGGAGTAGACAGGAACAGTAGGGAAAGAACAAGTATTAGTAGTACCATGAAAGGAGACAGACAATTCCAACGCCTCAAAATTCTCAGCAGTCTAAAAAACAGGAAATTAAGACCCTCAGGAGTAATAACATGCTGGCCTTAAAGCTTTTTGGTTGTGAAGGCTAAAGAAAAAAAATTAGCTGGGCAGGGTGGCACGCACCTCGTAGGCTTAGGAGGTCTTTACCCAAATTTCCTCCAAAGGGGATGTTTATTTGGTTAGCAGAAAATGTTTTTATCAAGTGAACTTTTTTGAGACAGCTGCACAGGTATATAAAAGCAAAACTTGCATTAAAAAAAATTTTTTTTTAAATGCAATTTTGAGGTTAATTTCAATTCCACTGTGGAGAGTCATTCTTAATTCTCAAAAGTTCCCAGCAGAGAAAACCTTTTATCCTAGCACTTCATTCCACATCCACGCAGTAATATCACTTTTCCAGCAGAGTTCTCTAAGAGTAAATACAAGAGCCTTCATTTTAAGACAGCTCTCCATAGACCAAACCAGAAAAGATGTTGAAGGGAAGGTTAAATTCTTAAAATTCAAGAAAATAAAAAGGGGTGAATTGTAAACACACTTTCAGAACCACTTTGTCAGTTTTTTTTTTTCCTTTCAGAAAGTACCTATAAAAAGTAAGAGACCACATTTTAGGGGGAGGAATATGAAATTATGGTGAAAGGCCATGCTGTGAAAAGTACGTGGTTTACAATACCTGCGGTGTTCTCCACTGGGGCCTGTCCAGAGAGGCAGATGACACTCACCTCATCAACTGGCAATGAACAGCAGCTGAAAACGGTGGGCTGCTGGAATGGGGACTATTCTTACTCTTAAGTGAGTCCCTACCTTCCTGACACTCCTGGAGAACACTGCAGTTACGAACAGATCGAAACAAGGAGCTGCAAATGCAGAACTCACTGGGCAAAAACTGACAGAATATACCAAAGTCTTGAAAGTATCTTATCTCAAAAAAGATAATAACTACAATTGAAAACTTTCAAGAAATGCAGAATAAACCGTAACATCTCAAAGTGTATTCGGATGCAGAACGTGTATTTACCTATGTAAGCTCTTTCTTGTTCTCGAGTAAGTCCAGGGGGAATAACTGTAGGCATTCCCGGAATCACCGTCTTTTGTTCCATTGTGTCTTGGTTCCAGCGGCTCCTCTTCCGCTTCTTACTTGGGAAGTCTAAAGGCAGAGATAAAGTCCATCAGGTGTAAATATCAACAGTATCAACAAACAGTTAAGGATATTTAAGGTACTATGCAGAAATTCAGCAGATTGTGAAACTGAAAGCCTAACCTAAAATTTAAATAGCAAAACAAAACAAAAAACCCAGAAACCTGAGAGGTCAGAGATTTAAAACTCAAGGCCACTACAAGGGTACCTCGTCCTGGGTCAGGCAAGTTAACATTTCACATTATTAATTTTTGTATAGAAAACTGTCAAATATATAAACATGGTAATCTTAAGGCACAGGGCTGCAGAGAGCATTAGATATATACTACATTACTCCTGAGAGCTCCGAAAGCCCCAGGGAAGACACAAATACACTGAAGAATCATAGGTTTTTAAAGCAGTCTTGAGGGGACTGGGGGCTCCTCCCACCTCCACTCTCGGAGTCACCTTTCAAGAGGCCGGACCACAGCTAAACCCAGTTACACACTACTAAGTGGGAAAAGCCCACCAATTCTTCAACAAGATCACCTTTGTCTTCATAAGTTTAGCCAAAATCAGCATTCAATTTTCCTGGCCAGTTGGACACTCAGGGTCTGAACTCTTAAAACAATCTATCAAAAATTCAACAAACAAGAACCTATACAATAGCAGCCAAGTCCTCCTTCCCCCATAAATAGGCAGAAACTCCCTACGTTTTTACAAAAAAAAAAAGTCCTATTACCCAAAGGGTACAGAGTCAGACGGAAAAGCTTTTTTAAAACAATGTGACGGGTGCCAGTCAGACTGAGACCTAAGGATACTGAGGGGAGATTTTAAAAACCTAGAGTTCTCTCCCCAAAAGAGACCAAGATAGATCAGACCGCACCATCACCTAAAGCCTTCCAACCTCTCCGGAGTGAAAACCCTGCCTTGTTGTACCAGTTACTCTTGGTTAACTTTCCCATTCTGGCTCCTCAAGGGCACAAGGGAGCCGCTGCACGTTATCAGATGGGGCTTTCACTCCCTCCTGGCATTCGCACCCAGCACCTTGTCCTGTGCAAAACACCCGCCACCCCTCTTCCCACACCAGCGGACTGGAGGACGACATGGGGCCCCCAGCTTTCAAAGCAGGGACGCACAACGCGGCCACCTTACTGCGTCTGCGCACAGCGCGCCGCCCGCCCTCCCTGCCCTCCCCCAATAGCGCGCGTGCGCAACCGAGGCCCTTGAACCAGGCCGCGCGCGCCCTCGGGAGCCTCCGCCCGGGCCTCCCGTGCGCGCGCGCCTCTGCCGCGTGCAGCCGCCGTCGCCGCCGCCGCGCGCCCCTTAGGCGGCCGGGCCCGTCCGCGCGACGCCTCTCGCGCTCTCTCGGCCCGACTCACCTCCTCCGCCGCCGGCCGGGCCCGGCTGCTGGTCCTTACGCGGCGGCTGGGGTGGCGGCGGCTGCGGCGGCGACACGCGCTGGTAGAGCGGCGGCGGAGGGGGCGGCTGCGGCGGCGGATACGAGGCGCCGGGGGACGGTGGCGGTGGAGGCGGCGGCGGCTGCTGGGGAGGCGGAGGGGGCGGCGGCGGAGGCGGCGGCGGCAGCGCCGCGAAGGGGAAGGCCGCAGTCAGGGCCCCCATCGAGCCCACGGGCGGGGGCGGCGGCGGCCCGGGAGCCAGCAGCCCCGCCCCAGGCGCGGGTGCAGGCGGAGGCCCGGGCTCGAAGCCCCCTTTGGGCCCAGGAAGCGAGGGGAGCCCGGGGGGGCCCAGCTTACCCAGCGGCGTGGCGTTCGCTCCGGTCGCCATGGCGCCCCCGGGGACCGGCACCGGCGGCTGCTTTTCCTCGGCGACGGCTTCTCCTTCGCAAGCCTCCCGGGGGGAGGGGACCCGACTGCGCTGCCGTAGCGCGCGGAGCCCGTCCTCTCACGCGGCGGGCGCGGCGGCGCGAGACGCACAAAGAGGGAGGAGAGAGGGCGCCGCGGGGGCGGGACGAGGGCGGCGGGGCCGGGGCCTGGATTGGGCCGGGCCGAGGCGAAGGGTCGAAATCGGCGGCCTCCGATTGGCGGAGCCTCGGTCCTTCTGGATGCGCGCTGGGATTGGCCGAACCGTTAGGCCTGACGAGGAAATGGCGGCGGAGTCCGGTGGGCTGGGAGGTGTCGCAGCGCGCACCTCATTTGTTACTGCGCGAACTGAGCTCCGAGTCCAGAAAGGAGGGGATAGGGTGGGGCGAACTCTGTGACGGATCCGCGACGAGCTCTCTCATTGGCTGCGGTTGTGGAGTCAATCAATCTCGCGTGCGTCGTAATGTCGCGGGATTGGTTGTCGCTGGTTCCAGACTTTTTCTACTCCCCTCCCCCAGGGGGCAGTTTCTCCGGGATTAAGCGAGAAGTCGTGGCGGAAAAGGCCCAGCCGGAACGAGATTTATGGCGGAGGGAACGCTAGACCTGGGAGTGCGCATGCGTAGATGGGGCAAACCCGCCTATCCGCCCCTCTCTACCACAGACCGTCGGGTCCAGCACGGAAGCTCTAAGTGACGTCAATATTTGTTCCCATGGTAACGCGGAACCTGGGGCGGGAGCAAGGGAGGGGCTGGTGCTCGCCGGAAAACCGGCTCTGTTGACGCTGTGGGTAAAAAGACTTCCTGGCTGGGCGCGTTAGGTCACGCCTGTTATCCCAGCACTTCGGGAGGCCGAGGCGGGCGGATCACGAGGTCAGGAGATCGAGACCATCCTGGCCAACGTGGTGAAACCCTACCTCTACTAAAAATACAAAAAATTAGCCGGGCGTGGTGGTGCGTGCCTGTAGTTCCAACTACTCAGGAGGCTGAGGCAGGAGAATAGCGTGAAAATGGAAGTTTCAGTGAGCCGGGATCGCGCCAGTGCACTCCAGCCTAGCGATAGAGCGAGACTGTGTCTCAAAAAAAAGACTTCCTGTTTTTTTTGAAAAAAAAAGTGACCCAAAAAGCTGTGAATAGAGAAGACTTGTTGAAGGATTCAAAACGGTATTTTAACTGATGCAACGACATATAATCTTAGATGAAAGACAACACTGTGTAGTTTGCAAGTAAAAAAGACAACATAAGGTAGTCAATTCAAAAATTACAAATATACACTTCTATTGGAATCCCAGCGGAGTTCAGAAGATTTAAATGATCTTAAAATCAAACAAAACAATAACTGCTACAATAGTGGGAAAACTTGTAAGCAAAACTGAGCAGGAGCTTGCCTATCCTGATGATAAACCTAGTATTAGTATATATAAAACCCAATAGGCTAGCACGGTGGCTCACACCTGTAATACCAGCACTTTGGGAAGCTAGGGTGGGCGGATCACATGACGTCAGGAGTTCGAGATAGGCCTGGCCAACATGATGAAACCCAGTCTTTACTAAAAATACAAAAATTAACCAGGCGTAGTTGTAGGTGCCTGTAATCCTAGCTACTCGGGAGACTGAGAAAGCAGAATTGCTTGAACCTGAGAGGTGGAGGTGCCGTGAACCGAGATCGCCCTGCTGCACTTCGGCTTGGGTAACAGAGCAAGACTGTAAAAAAAACAAAAAAAAACCACAATAATAAAACAGTATGATATTGTTGGCAAGAAAGTAGTGCAACAAAATTCAGAAATGCCACAAAGGTGATATTTTATTTCAATTAGGAAAAGTGTAGAGTCTTTTTTTTTTTTTTTTTTTTTTTTTGAGAAGGAGTCTCGCTCTGTTGCCCAGGCTGAAGTGCGGTGGCGTGATCTCAGCTCACCGCAACCTACCCCTTCCGGGTTCAACCGATTCTCCTGCCTCCACCTCCTGAATAGCTGGGATTACAGACATGTGCTACCATGCCTGGCTAATTTTTGTATTTTTAATAGAAGTCAGGTTTCTTCATGTTGGTAAGGCTGGTCTCAAACTCCTGATCTCGTGATCCACTCACCTCAGCCTTCCAAAGTGCTGAGATTACAAGCGTGAGCCACCACACCCTGCTGATGTAGTCTTAAATCTAAACGACACATTTAGAATGCAGTTTAGGAGATTATAAGAGTAATGTAGGGTTTGAGAGACTGCAAAGACAAGAACCCCAAATATAAAAAGATATACTTGAACTTGATTACCCCAAAAATTAACACTGTGTGATAAAAGTCAAGAGACAATGATAGATGAAGAAAAAATATTTGCCATACACGATAAAGAGCCAATACCTTTTACCAGGTAACAAAAGAAAAAAAAAAAGGAGCCAATACCTGTAAAATACAAAGAAATCTTAAAAACTAATTACAGCCAGGCATGGTGATTCATGCCTGTAATCCCAGCACTTTGGGAGGCTGAGGCAGGAGGATCACCTGAGGTCAGCAGTTTGAGGCCAGCCTGGCCAACATGGTGAAACCTTATCTCTACCAAAAATACAAAAATTAGCAGGGCATGGTGGCACATGCCAGTAATCCCAGCTACTTTGGAGGCTGAGACTAGATAATCGCTTGAACCTGGGAGGCGGAGGTTGCAGTGAGTCCAGATTGCACCATTGTACTCCAGCCTCAGCGACAGAGTAAGACTCTGTCTCCAAAAGAAAAAA
>NW_016107417.1:3745427-3761055 GCF_001604975.1 Cebus imitator | reverse complement strand
GAAAAAGGTAAAAACAACAGAAAATGAGCAAAAAATATAAACAGGCATGTCTTAGAAGAGCACATCCAAATAGCCAAAAAACATGAAAAGGTACACAACCCCTCTGCTATGGTTTGTTAAAATAAATGTAAAAGATGTTGGAACCCCCAGAACACTTTAAACCTGGAGAGAGATGTGACTGTGATCTCAGCCACATATGGCTACAATTTGTTTCTCAGATAATAGATTAACTCGCTTATTTTTCTTGTTCTGTACAATTACTGGAGAGAATTAAACACAAGTACAAAAACCTGCTGCCTTCTTAATGAGCCTTGTTATAGATTAACTTCCCTTTTGTTGTCCTGCTTTACTTAGACCAGATGACAGCAAGCCCATGACTATCACACCCTCTATAAAAAATGTTAAATGTGCCAGGCTCGGTGGCTCACACCTGTAATCCTAGCACTTTGAGAGGCTGAGGTGGGTGGATCACCTGAGGTCAAGAGTTCAAGACCAGCCTGGCCATCATGGTGAAACCCCATCTTTAAAAAAAAAAAAAAAAAAAAGTGTTAAATGTATGCCTCCCAAAAAGAAACACTGCATGTAACCAAATTATTATTATTTATTTTTTCGAGACAGAGTCTTGCTCTGTGGCCCAGGCTGGAGTGCAATGGCACAATCTCGGCTCACTGCAACCTCTGCCTCCCGATTCTCCTGCCTCAGCCGCACCATGTTGGCCAGGCTGGTCTTGAACTCCTGACCTCAGGTGATCTGCCCACCTTGGCCTCCCAAAGATTACAGGCATGGGCCCACTGCACCCAGCCTACAACCAAATTATTTTAACTATGCACGGACAGTGTATAAAAAATGTAATCCTGCCGGGCGCGATGGTGAGTGCCTATAGTCCCCTCAGGAGGCTGAGGCTGGAGGATCGCTTGAGCTCAGGAGTTCTGGGCTGTAGTGCGCTATGCTGATCGGGTGTCCACACTAAATTCGACATCAATGTGGTGATCTCCTGAGAGCAGGAGACCACCAGGTTGCCTAAGGAGGGGTGGACCAGCCCAGGGCGAAAACAGAGCAGGTCAGAACTCCCGTGCTGATCAGAAGTGGGATCGCGGCTGTGAATGGCCACTGCACTCCAGCCTGGGCAACATAGTGAGACCCCGTCTCAAAAAGAATAAAAATTAAAAATAATTTAAAAAAATGTAATCCTCCCGAAACTCTTCTGCCTCTGCCTGTGTAAATGAAACCTTAACTTTTCTCTTTCGGAACACTGACTCCATTCATTTGGAGTTGGTGTTTCCAGGTAGTCCACCCTTATGTTTTGTGCTTGAATAAACTATTAGAATTAGATTCTGATCCTTTCGATTACTTTATGTAGACAGGTTTGAACACGTCGCCCAAAGCTCATGTTAGAAACTTAATCTCCAATGCAAGAGTTGAGAAGTGGGACCTTCAAAGAGTGATGAAGTCCTGAGGGCTACCCTCATGAATGGATTAATGGGATTAGTGGTAGTTGGGCTCCCAATAAAAGGATTAGTTCAGCCGTCTTTCCCTGACTTCCTTTGTGCTGTTTTGCCCTTCCACCTTCTGCAATGAGATGGCACAGCAAGAAGGCCCTTGCCATGTGTGGGACCCTCTACCTCCTGGCCTATAGAACTATAAGAAATCTCTATTCCCACTTTTTTTTTTTTTGAGATGGAGTCTTGCTCTTGTTTCCCAGGCTGGACTGCAGTGGTGCAATCTTGGCTCACTGCAACCTCTGCCTCCTGGGTTCAAGCAATTCTCCTTGCCTCAGCCTCCCAAGTAGCTGGGATTACAGGCGCCACCACCATGCCCAGCTAATTTTTTGTATTTTTAATAGTGATGGGGTTTCATCATGTTGGCCAGGCTGATCTCAAACTCCTGATTTCAGGTGATCCACCCTCCTCAGCCTCTCAAAGTGCTGGGATTACAGGTGTGAGCCACCTCGCCCAGCCAGAAATCTCTATATAAATTATCCAGACCAGGTGCAGGGGGTTCATGCCTATAATCACCGCCTTGTGGCATGCATCACCACACCTGGCTAATTTTGTATTTTTAGTAGAGACAGGGTTTCTCCATGTTGGTCGGGCTGGTCTTGAACTCCTGGCCTCAGCTGATCCGCCCACCTGGGCCTCCCAAAGTGCTGGGATTACAGGCATTAGCCACCGCACCGGGACAACATAAAATTTTTCAACCTTTTAATCCAACATCCCAGTCTTGGGAATCTGCCCCAAAACAAGGCATATGATTATATATAATGTTTTCTTTTCTTTTTGAGACAGAGTCTTGCTCTGTTGCCCAGGCTGGAGTACAATGGTATGATCTTGGCTCACTGCAACTTCCACCTCCCAGATTCAAGTGATTCTCGTGCCTCAGCCTCCCGAGCAGCTGGGATTACAGGCACCCGCCACCATGCCCAGCTAATTTTTGTATTTTTAGTAGAGGTGGGATTTCGCCATGTTGGCCAGGTTGGTCTCAAACTCCTGACCTCAAGTGATTATCCCACCTCAGCGTCCCAAAGTGCTGGGATCACAGGCATGAGCCGCCACACCCAGCCTAAAAATCCAACATTTAAAACAATATGCTTCATACGTTTAAAAAATGTATTACATGATCCCATTTCTGCAACATTATGTAACTTTACAGGCATTAAGAAATCCACCAAGGACCAGGTACAGTGGCTGACACCTGTAATGTCAGCACTTTGAGAAGGCAAAGCAGGAGGATCACTTGAGGCCAGAAGTTCAAGACCAGCCTGGGCAACATAGGGAGACTTTGTCCCTACAGAAACAAAAAATAATAATATTCAGCTGGGCGTGATATTGTGTGCCTGTAGTTTTAGCTACTTGGGAGGCTGACATGGGAGGATCACTTGACCCCAAAGAGTTTGAGGCTGCAGTGAGCTGTGATCATACCACTGCACTGAAGCCTGGGCAACAAAGGAAGACCCTGTCTCAAAAAAAAAAAAAAAAAAAAAGTTCATTGAGGTGACTCTTATCTGTAATCCCAGCTACTTGGAAGGCTGAGGTGTAAAGGATAACTCAAGGCCAGGAATTCAAGACCAGCCTGGGTAACATGGGGAGACCCCTGTCTCTACAAAAAATAAAAAAATTAGCCGGCTATGGTGGTGTGAGCCTGTAGTCTCAGCTACTCATGAGGACTGAGGTGGGAGGATGGCTTGAGCCCCAGAGGCAGAGGTAGCAGTGAGTAGAGGTGGTGCCACTGCACTCCAGCCTGGGTGACAGGGTGAGACCCCATCTCGAAAAAAAAAAAAAAACAAAAAGGCTGGCCACAGTGGCTCACACCTGTAATCACAACACTTTTGGAGGCCAAGGCAGGCGGATCACCTGAGACCAGGAATTCGAAACCCACCTGGCCAACATGGCAAAACCCCATCTCTACTGAAAATACAAAAGTTAGCTGAGTATGCTGGTGCATGCCAGTAGTCCCAGCTACTCAGGAGGCTGAAGAGTCACTTGAACCTGGACGGGAGAGGTTGCAGTGAGCCGAAATCGTGCCACTACACTCTAGCTAGGGCAATAAAGCAAAACTCCCGTCTCAAAAAAAAAAAAGAAAAGAAAAAGGGTCAGTCCAGTGAGAAGCGAGAAGGGGTAGTTTGGGGGCTTCTTCTCCTGAAGAAGAAAGGGTCACAGGAGGAAAGTCTTAGTCATGTCATCCTTGATCAGAAGGGTGATCAGCACTGCGAAAGCCCCAGGTGCCATTGGACCCTACAGCCAAGCTGTGTTAGTCAACAGAACTGTTTACATTTCAGGACAGATAGGCATGGACCCTTCAAGTGGCCAGCTTGTGTCAGGAGGGGTGGCAGAAGAAGCTACACAAGCTCTTAAAAACATGAGTGAAATTCTGAAAGCTGCAAGCTGCGACTTCACTCATGTGGTGAAAACAGCTGTTCTTCTGGCTGACATAAATGACTTCAATACTGTCAATGAAATCTACAAACACTATTTCAAGAGTAATTTTCCTGCTAGAGCTGCTTACCAAGTTGCTGCTTTGCCCAAAGGTGCCCAAATTGAAATTGAAGCAGTAGCTGTCCAAGGACCTCTGACAATAGCATCACTATAAGTGGGCACAGTGCTGTGTAGTCTGGAATTTTTAACATTTTAATTTTTACAATTGATATAACATCTTAATTAACATCTTAATTTTCACAATATTGATGACAGTGTGAATTTGATGAAAATATCTGATGTTATTATGGAAATACCATATAATAGGGAGAGTTGAACATGAACTGAAGATGAGAGAAGGAATCCAGTTACTGTTTAAATTACACCTGTGTGCACCTGTATTCCTGAATGCAGGAAAGAGGTACTCATTACATAGTTACTCAATAAATAAAAGAGAAATAACAGGCAGGAAAGAAGACATTATGCCTGAGAAATAATGAAGAACATATCCAATTCAAACTAATGATGTGAACGATTTAATTCTCATGTCAGGTATGTGATTCTGCTTTTCCTGAGTAAAATTAAAGTGTTTAAATTTGAGATCAAGGAGAAGAAAGTGGACCAAAATGTTATATAGATAATATTTTTCTAATGGAAATACAATAGACATGCAGATTTTAAAAAAGAAAGAAAGAAAGAAAGAAAAAGATGTGGCTGGGCACGGTGGCTCACGCCTGTGAGCCCAGCACTTAGGGAAGTCGAGGCAGGCAGATGACCTGAGGTCAGGAGTTCAAGACCAGCCTGGCCAACATGTTGAAACCCCGTCTGTACTAAAAATACAAAAAAATTAGCCGGGCGCAGTGACACACGCCTGTAATCCTTCTCAGTAGGCTGAGGCAGAAGAATCGCTTGCAACGGTGAGCCAAGATAGTGCCACTGCACTCCAGCTTGGGAGACAGAGTGAGACTCTGTCTCAAAAAAAAAAAAGGAAAAGAAAAAGAAGCTCAACATCATAACATCATTGGTCATGAAGAAAATGCAAATCAAAACCGCTATGAGACACCACTGCACACCTATTTGAATGGCTAAAGTCAAACAAGACTGATGATACCAAGTATCAGGCAAGATGTAGAAGAACTGGAACTTTCCTACAGTGTTGGGGTGAATGTAAAATTGTACAACCACTTTGGTAAACAGTTTAGCAATTTCTTTAAAAATTAAACAACAGGACAGGCAGGGTGGCTCACACCTGTAATCCTAGCACTTTGGGAGACCGAGGTGAGCAGATCACCTGAGATCAGGAGTTCAAGACCAGTCTGGCCAACATGGCGAAACCCCATCTCTACCAAAAATACAAAATTAGCTGGGCGTGGTGGTGCACACCTGTGATCCCAGCTACGAAGAGGCTGAGGCAGGAGAATCACTTGAACCTGGGAGGCAGAGGTAGCAATGAGTTGAGACTGGGCCACTGCACTCCAGTGTGAGCGACGGAGCGATACTCCATTTCAAAATAAATAAATACTACAAAAAATTAGCTGGGCATGGTGGCACGTGCCTGTAATCCCAGCTACTCAGGAGGTTGAGGCAGGAGAATTGCCTGAACCCAGGAGGCGGAGGTTGCGGTGAGCCGAGGTCGCGCCATTGCACTCCAGCCTGGGTAACAAGAGCGAAACTCCATCTCCAAAAAAAAAAATAAAAATAAATAAATAAATAAATAAATAAACACACACTTACCTACGACTCAGTCCTTCCACTCCAAAGTATTTACCCACAAGAAATCATAGAAAACATTCAACAGGCTGGGCGAGGTGGCTCACGCCTGTCATCCCATCACTTTGGGAGGCCAAGGCGGGCAGATCACCTGAGCTGGGAGTTTGAGACCAGCCTGACCAACATGGAGAAACCCTGTCTCTACTAAAAATACAAAAAAAAAAAAAAAAAAAAAAAAAAAAATTATATATATATATCCAACAAAGACAGGTACATGAATGTTCATAGCAGCTTTATTTGTAATACTTCAAAACTGGACATGGTCCAGATGTCCATCAGCAGGTGAATAAAACTGTGGTGCATCCAAACAACGGAATACTACTGGGCAATAAAAAGGAATAAACTATTAACACATGCAACAGAGATGACTTGCAAATCCTTATGCTCAGCTAAGCAAGAAGCCAGAAGAAACACAAGGACATACTGTATGATTCTATTTACATACATTCTAGAAAGTGCAAATTAACCTATAGCAGCACAGTTGTTACTTGGTGATGGGAGGCAGGAGGAGCAGGAGGGCGGGCTTAGCAAGGGCAGGGGAAGCTTTCCAGAGTGAGGGGGATGTTGGTTATCTGACTGTGGAAATGGCTTCACAGGCGTACACGTATGTCAGTCATCAAATACACATCTTTAATATATGCAGCTTACTGTACGCCAATTATACCTCAATAAAGCTGTCTTTCAACAGTATACACTCGAAGGCAGCAGCTGCAAGGCGGTAACTGCAGAGTTACTTGGACAGACACTGCAGTGATTCCTCTCGACTTGTTTTCATCATCTAGGAGTGTCCTGTTAAGTTTTCGGTTTTGTTTTTCAAGCAAGTTCTATTTTTTTCAGAGATTACTTTTAAATATTTACAATTTTTTTCCTTTTTTTCTTCCTTTTGAGACAGGCTGTCACCCAGGCTGGAGTGCAGTATCAAGATCATAGCTCACTGCAGCCTTGAACTCCTATGCTCCAGCAATCCTCCACTTCAGCCTCCAGAGTAGCTGGGACTGCAGGCGAGTGCCACCATGCACAGCTAATTTTTGTATTTTTTTGTAGAGACAGGGTTTTGTTGTGTTGCCCAGACTGGTCTAGAACTCCCGGGCTCAAGTGATCTGCCTGCCTCAGGTTCCCAAAGTGCTGGAACTGCAGGTGTCAACCACCATGCCCAAACTAAATTTTATGGCATAATATCTGATACATACAAAAGGATGTGTGGCACCTGGTGTGAGTTAGGAACAGAGTTATAAATGAAAAACCCATGAACCTACCACGGAACCTGAGAGCTATGACATTACCAACACCTTCACAAACTCCTGGGCCCCCTCCTTATCCCACCCCACATTCCTCTCAGGGATCCCCATCTCGGATTTTGTGCTTTTCCTTCTTTTGATTTTTAGTAGAGTTGTATCTTGTGCGTGTATTGCTAAACAATAGATGGTTTCATCTCGTTTTTGAGCATTGCAAAATGCTATCATTCTGTCCATAGAAGTACCATTTTAGTTTACCTCTAAGATTCATCTGTTATTGCATTATGTCTATTACAGTAGTTCTGATTCTCCCAACAGCCCTGCAGTTGGCTTAGGATATGGTAAACCTATGGAAAGTAAGGCTCAGCGAGGTGGGGTGGCTCACCCAGTCCAAGGGCAGACTGCAGGGACTCCTCTTCACCACATCCTTTACTCATGAGGGTCTCCTGCGCACCAGCAGTGAGCAGGTGCTGGACATGCCACAGGGAACACAGCAGATCCTCCGCCGCCCAAAGCACACATCACAGCGCTGCCCTTGACTCTACCACCAGGACGACTCCGGGTCCAGGCCAGTTACCTGAACATCCTGGGGGGGGACCATGTCCCTTCTATTTGTCCTCAAGAATGATGCTTGGTCTGACCCTCTCACAGGTCTCTGCTCATAGAGGGCAACTGGACAGTAGCTATCAGCATGACAGACGCAGCCACCACTGACTCAGTAATGCTCTTTCCAGGAATTTATCCTCTAGAAATGCTTCAATATGTACAGAGGGACACTGGCATAAGAATATTTATTGCAGCGTTGTTTGTAATATCAAAGTAGTAAAATCAACTCAAATTTCCACCAATAGGGATCTCACTGCAGGTCATTAACATTCGTTATGGGAAACATACACAGTGGAGTACCACTAGCTGTAAAAAATAATTTTTTTAAAAGGAGATTTTTTCATAACACAAAACTCTCCAGAATATATATCTATTTTCTGGGTGCATGTGACAATTTAATACATTCATATTCTCCAGGATATATACATAATTTTTTTTTTTTTGAGATGGAGTCTCGAACTATCGCCTGAGCTGGAGTGCAGTGGCACGATCTTGGTTAACTGCAACCTCTGCCTCCCGGTTCAATCGATTCTCTTGCTTCAGCCCCCCCCCCCCCCCCAAGTAGCTGGGATTACAGCTGTGCACCACCATGCCCAGCTAATTTTTTGTATTTTTAGTAGAGATGGGGTTTCACCATGTTGACTAGGCTGGTCTCAAACTCCTGACCTTGTGATTTGCCTGCCTCAGCCTCCCAAAAGCTTGGATTACAGGTGTGAGCCACCATGTCCAGCCCCCTAGGATGCATTTTTAAAGGGCAAGTTCAGTACAATATATGGAATATGTTACTATGTGTATTAAAAATTGCAAAGAATAAAATACACTAAATTGCTTAAATACACATAAATACTTCTAGAAGGGTTCATAAGTAACTGGGACCAGGGTGGCCGGGGACAGGGGTAAGAGGGAGACTCTTCATTATATCTCTGCTATATTTAAGAAAATATGTACCATGGGCAAAGGTTACCCATTTAAAAATACATAAATAAAATTTATAAAGTGTTAGTCTCTCAGTGCATATTCCCTGGCTTCCTGGCCTTTCTTTGCTCTTGGCCTGCCTTTGCTGGCAACAAACGTTTTACAGGAGGCCACCACTGTGGCAGTTTACATTCTGCAGTCCAAAGCCCCTTTCCAGACTGAATCTGAGGGCCCGGAGGATCCGCCACAAGGAGGCGCTGTCTGCTGCCGGCTGCTCAGTGGGCGAAAAGCCAGCCCTTCCCAGGGTGCCTTCGGTCAGCCGCCATTGCTGAGGGGGAGCTCACCTCCCTGTCCCCGCTCACCCTACCTGGGTCCCAACATTCCTCCAAGAAGTCTGTAGAACTGGAAGTTAGGAATTCACTTTGTATCCCTGTTACCACCACCCCCAATTTGGAAGGTGCTCCTCACCCTCCCTGGGGCTCACGGGAACATGGTGTGAATGTCTGCTGTGGAGAGATGCATTCCCTCCCCTGGGCTGGCTCCCCATTCCTGCCAAGAAACCCTCCCAGTCACTGGCTGGAGTCAGAACAGTTGGAGCTCTGCTAGAGGGTGGATGAGGGGACAGTGTGACACCCTGGGAGCCACTGAGCCTCCTCCCGTGGCTGCCACCCACCCACTGCCCACCACACCACTCACTTCACAAGTCCTTCCTGCTGCCCGCCAGGTGCAAAATTCTTCCTCTAATACTGCCTTGAATGTCGGGGTGACGATGGGGCCTTTGTTCCAGCTGTTACCCCCACCCTGCCTCCACTTTCGGGCCCCCCAACTGTGGGCCCTCAAGGCAGCTCCCATCCTGCCTCCCGGGCCTCAGCTGCCCAAAGGCTCAGGGCAAGAGCGCTGGCCAGTGCCTGGGGCAACAGGGGATGCCTGGCCTTGGGGACCCTGGGGTTCGGAGCTGGGGGAGACAGACCCTGGGAGAATGGCAGCGTAAGCACAAGCTACAGGAGATGGCCATGCCAAGATGCAGGCTCCAGCAAGGAGGACGCCCCTGCCCAGAGGTGGGTCCATTTCTCATAGTGATCCCAGGGCCTGGCACTGAGGCAGCCCTCAGGAGTATCTGTTACCCGGACACAGGCTAACCTTCCCGTTGAATCTGATGATCGTGCTATCATCTGATGTTCCTGGCCTAGTATCTGGGCAGTAGGTGGAGACAGGGGATGCAGGTCATGCAGGTTACCCCCACGGGCAGCAGCCTCTCTGGGACTGGAGGGAACAGCCCTCAGGGGGCCCCTCCTGGGCCCTTCCAGGGGCCACCCAGTGAGATCCTCGGTGGGGCAAGGGTGCCCTGGATTAGAGTTCCTTTGTTGGTGCCCCCCATCTGCATGAGTCCTTGGGGTGCCAAACTACAGCGGAGGCCTCTAACAACAAAGCAGAGGGTCAGCTCTGATCAAGGGTACAGGGAAGGCACAGTGCCCCTGGGATGGCTGCTGGGAACCATGGCCTCCTGTCACCTTACCTGGCTTCCCCAAAACCCCAGGGGCCCTGCCCTTCTGAGGTGCCCACAGAAAGGGAGGGAGAGAGGGAGGGAAGGAGGTGGGAGAGGAGGTGGGAGAGGTGGTGGGTTCACTCCCCCGACCCGGAGGGACCAGAGGAGTAAAACAAACAGCTTTAATACCAATATAGTTCTCTCTTAAATACCATGTTCCCCAGGAGAGATGCAGGGGCAGGCTCTTGGCAGAAAGAGTAGAAAAGAAATGTGGAACGAAATGGAATGGATGGCCCAGGGCCCCTGCCTTGGGCACTAGGGACTGGGCTGCCTCAGGGAAGGGGGAGTGACAGCAGCTCCCCCTGGTCCAGTTATTGCAGAGGCATAGGGGTGGCTCCCCTCCCTCCCCAGGCCTGAAACATTTCTCAGGATTAATTCTGCCCTTCAGCCCCAGCAGGGCTGGGGCCTGGGCGTCTCTGGTCTGGGATGGGCCCCATTGCTCAAAAGGGCCTGCAGCTAAGGCATGGGGTGGGGAGCCCCTGGCCAGGCCCGCCGCTCTCAGTAGGTGCTCTGGTGGCCTGTGAGGATGTAGAGGTTGCTGTGCGCCCCTGGGTTGTCAGTGGGAATGCTCTCCAGGATGATGTCTCTGGAGGAGAGAGGAGTAGGGGGCAGGGCGGGAGATGCTTGGCACATCAGCCCCTTCTCTGGCTTCAGGGGCATCTGAAGGGGAGGCTGGGGTGCCGCCGCCTACCTGTGGGCCCCAAGCACTCGGAAGATCCTCGTTTCATCTGTGATCTCCTGGGTCACCTGGGAAGATGGTGGGGGGCACTGAGGTCACTCCAATAGGTCCTTTCCAAAGAGGTGGGGACCACAAGGCAGGGGACAGCCAGGTCCCTGGCCCCACTCACCTCGTTGGTGTCCAGGCTGCGGCCTTGCATCCCATGGCTCCAGAAGGCCAGCACACTGTCCTGCAGGCACACTATGGGGCCAGGCCACCATCAGCCCTGCACCCGTCCTGGATCCCCCTCAGCCACTCCTGGGTCTGGGTCTGGGCCACAGCGGTCCTCACAGACCTCAGGTGACCAGGATGGCTCAGGAGAGGGGCTGGGGGATCTGTCTCCTCGTCCCACCGCCAGGCCCAGGCCCCCGAGCCACAGTGTGCTCCAGGCCAGGGAAAGGCCCGCACACCACCTCTGGCTCACTCACCCACAGTCTCGATGGGGAAGTCAAAGGTCAGCTCAGGCGCCAGTGTGGCCGTGGGCTCACCCTGCATGTTGACAATCCTCACGCAGCCTGCACAGGGAGGGGACTGGTGGGTGGGGATGGGGTGGCTTCCTTCTGGAAAGGCAGACCCACACGGTCCCCTCACCTCCATCCTCCCCTGCCCCCAGGGCACTCACGTTCAAAGCTGACTAGGACCGTGTCCCTGTCCACCTGGATCACCTGCTGGGCCGAGCCTGGGATCCCCTCTGCAGGCAGAGAAAAGAGACATGGCCTGGCTGAGCCACCAGTCCCCCCGGCCCCAAGAGGACATGGGGGACAGGCTATTGGCTATGTGGGCACATCAGCTTCACAACAGCCCTGTGGGGCTGGGAAACCTCATCTCACTCCTGGGCTGGAAACTGAGGCTCTGAGAGGATGTGTGACCCGTCCTGGGGCTTGTGGGGAGTGGGGGGAGTCACAGGGAGCCACAGGAGGGCTCCAGATTTAGGGGAACCAGGCCTCATGACCCAGTCACTGTGTGACCTGGAACAAGTCACTTTAGCTCTCAGAGCCTCTGTTTCCTCATAACACAGGCAAGATGGCACTGCCTAGAGGGGCTACCATGAGGATCAATAATAAAATCTTGGGCCAGGCGAGGTGGCTCACGCCTGCAATCCCAGCACTGTGGGAGGCCAAAGTGGACAGATCGCCTGAGGGCAGGCATTTGAGACCAGCCTAGCCAACAGGGCGAAACCCTGTCTCTACTAATAATATAAAAATTTTCTGGCTGGGCGTGGTGGCTCACACCTGTAATCCTAGCACTTTGGGAGGCCAAGGTGGGTGGATCACCTGAGGTCAGGAGTTCAAGACCAGCCTGGCCATCATGGTGAAACCCCATCTTTTTTTAAAAAAAAAAAAATTTTCTTTTGTCCCACAGGGTAAATAAAAGAAAAAAAAATTAGCCGGGCATGGTGGCGCATGCCTATAGTCCCAGCTACTCAGGAGGCTGAGGCAGGAGAATCCCTTGAACCCGGGAGGCGAAGGTTGCAGTGAGCCGATATCATGCCATTGCACTCCAGCCTGAGCAACAGAGCAAGACTCTGTCTCAAAAGAAAAAAGAAAGAATAAAACCCTGTGTGTGAGACCCCAGGCTCAGGACCTGACACTAGGTGCCTTATCCACATGCGCCCTCCCAATTCCCTTACCCATCGCTACCCACTATTGCCCTGAGCTGCCACAACACCTAGAGTCCTGCTTCTTGGCTCAGAATGGGGCCCCCAGGCCCTGCCTTGCCAGATCTGACCCTTCCCTGCTGCCCAAAGCAATGTTGACCAGGTTGGTTTTGTTTGTTTTTTGAGATGGGGTTTCTTCATGTTGGCCAGGCTGGTCTCAAACTCCCTACCCCAGGTGATCCACCCACCTCAGCCTCCCAAAGTGCTGGGATTACAGGCATGAGCCACCATGACCAGCCCTATTTTTTTTTTGAGACGCTCTGTCACCCAGGCTGGAGTGCAGTGGCACTGCAGCCTCTGCCTCCCAGGCTCAAGTGATCCTCCCACCTCAGACCAAGGGTATGGGACCACAGGTGTGCACCAATGTGCCCGGCACATTTTAAAAATTTTTCGTAGAGTCAAGGTCTCTCCATGTTGTCCAGGCTGGTCTCAAACTCATGAGCTCAAGCCCCCCTCTCTCCCTGGCCTCCCAAAGTGCTGGGATGACAGTGCTGGGAGGACAGGAGTGAGCCCCATGCCCAGCCTGGCCAGGATTTTCTTAGCTGCCAAGCCCTGTGGGCTAATGAACCCTTTTACAGAAGCGCAGGTGAAGCCTGATGAAGGGGGCCTGGGGGGCCCCACCCCGACATGGCAGCCCTCAAGGTCTCTGTGGAGCCATCAGCTGTGGGGATCCTAGTCTGGGAGCCTCGGTCCTCCCTCCCTGCCTCCTTCCCCAGTCCCTCATGCAAGCACATCCACCCCCAGCAGCCTGGCCCTCCTGCTCACCAGGTGGGACGAGGATGTCAGGTGTCAGCCCAGCCTCCAGGGGCAGGACATGGAACAGGACTCGGCAGCCGGGCCCCTCAGGCCCCTCAGCCCCCACACACACCTGCGGCAGCTCCTTCCCATCCAGCACCAGTGGCTCCAGCATCCCAGCCGGGCTGGGCAGGGGGCTGGAGAAGTTCTAGGGGGCAGCAGAGATGCTCAAGTCTCCATTTTTCCCTGCAGAGCTCGAGGGTGCCCTGGGCCTCCCTGCACCGCCCCTCACCTTCAGCAGCAGGAACTTCTGCAGCGGCTCATACCACTGCAGCAGGAGCAGGCTGGCAGGCAGGGCGGCCAGCAGGAAGGTGGCGCCCGTGTAGGGGTTCCGCACTGGCAGGGGAGCAGGCAGTGGGCACCGGGCTGGGCCTGCGCGGCCCCCCACTAGGCCCCGCCCCACCTGCCCGTCCCATTTCTTACCCACACGACACTGCAAGCAGCCTTTGGTGTCAGGAATCTTGGTGGACAGGGCAAAGCGCCTGTAGGGGTAACAACCAAGGCATGTGTCCAGGGTGCCATCCACAGGCAAGGCCCCTGCAGGGCCCTATGAAGGACACTATCATCTTCCTTCTTTACAAGTAAGGGACTGATTCTCAGGAGACACAAAGTAACCTGCCCCAAGAGCAGCTGGAAAGGGAGGAGGATCTGAAGCCAGTGCCCCAGCCCTGTAACCGGAAGAGTGTCTCCATCCAGGACAGGGGTTTGGGTCTTAGAATTGCTTCTAGCTCTGTGTGACTTCAGGCAAGCCACTTAACCTCTTCGTGCCTCAGTTTCCTTGTCTGTGGATTGAGGAAACCCACTCCTGAAACCTTTGCAGGGGAGGCGCTCTCAGCGTGCTGGGAATTGTGTGTGCTCACAGAGAGCTAGGTCCTGCCATCCCACATAAGAACTTTCCACCTATTTTGAGTCACTGAAAGTCTTTGTCAGGTGAAGGCAGGGTATAAAGAAATGAAGAAATGAGCGCATGAAGGGGTCGGGGAGAAGGCAGGCTCCAGCCCCACTGGGCTGCAGAGAGTGTGCACAGCCCATTTCACAGACTGGAAAACAGGCCCTGGGCGGTTAATGGGCTTCAAAAGGCAAACGCCCTGCCCTCTGCTTCTCCAGCTGAGCCCTGTGGGGCCAGGCAGTGGCTCACCTTGTTGCCAGGGGAGTAGTAGTAAGGGACAGTCATCAGATGGGCCCTTGCCTTGGTCACTGGGTATCCCCTAGCCCTCCAGGGGACCCTCTGAGCCTGTTTCTTCCTCTGAGGAATGGGGCTTATGTCAGCAGCCCTGCCACCTCCACCCAGTGGCCTGGGTCCTGTCTGCACCTTCTGCCAGGACGTGGAGGAAGCCAATGTCTGTCTCGCACTGTCCCTGGTCCTCGTCCCTCCATCTCCCCACATTCCTCCCACTCTCCTCCCCCACTGGTCTTTGGACGGGACAGAGGTATGTATTTTGTATTTGTTTTTTCTCCAAACAACTCTAGTTCTCTGTTGTTTGCATTCAAAGTGCTCACTGTATCTCTGCCATTTCCCAAACACAGGCTCAAAGCTGCCTGTGACCTGTTGGGGCTCAGATGGGCCTGTTTCCTGCAGGTCCTGGGCCAAAGCAGAGGCTCAGTTGGGGACTGAGCTCAGGAAGCCCCAAGGCCACAGGGTTCCAGATGTGGTCCTGGAGTGAGCACGCTGCAGGAAAGGCCCCCCGAGCTCCCCAGCTGTCACAGCCACTGGCCTGGCCTCCCCTGCCCTCTGCCCCGGCTCCACTGCTTCCTACACCACCCACCTGGTCATGACAATGTCGGAGCCACAGCCTAGGGACCCTCTCTTCACAACCCAGCCCCACCCAGCCACGGACTGACGCGGGTCCCACCTGCACGTCTAATAAGCATCTTCATGAAACAAAACTGAATTCGGCTCCTCCTGAAACTGCTCCGCCCCCAGCTGATGACAGCTCCATCCTTCCTGATGCCCAGGCCAAAAACCTTGGAGCCATCCTTGACTCCTCTTTCTCTTCCATCAGGAAATCCTATTGGCTCAACATTCCTTTTTTTTTTTGTATTTGTAGCAGAGACGGGGTTTCATCCTGTTAACCAGGATGGGCTCGATCTCCTGACCTCACGATCCATATGCCTTGGCTCAACTTTCAAAAGAGAATCACAATCTGGCTGTTTTTCTCTTCTTTCTTTTTTTTTGAGATGGAGTCTTGTTCTGTCACCCAGGCTGGAGTGCAGTGGCACAAACTTGGCTCATTGTAACCTCCGCCTCCCAGGTTCAAACGATTCTCCTGCCTCAGCCTCTCAAGTAGCTGGGACTACAGGCACCCTCTGCCATGCCTGGCTAATTTTTGTATTTTTAGTAGAGACAGGGTTTCACCATGTTGTCTTGAACTCCTGACCTCAGGTGATCCACCCACCTCGGCCTCCTGAAGTGCTGGGACTATAGGCGTGAGCCACCAGCCAATGTGCCCGGCCTCTCTTTTTTTTTTTTTTTTT
>NW_016107417.1:3726457-3745342 GCF_001604975.1 Cebus imitator | reverse complement strand
AGTGCAGTGGTGCGATCTCGGCTTACTGCAACCTCTGCCTCCCAGGCTCAAGAGATCCTCCCACCTCAGCCTCCTGAGTAGCTGGGACCACAGGCATGCTACCACACCGGGTTAATTTTTGTATTTTTTTTGTAAAGACTGGGGAGATCTCTATGTTGCCAGGCTGGTCTCAAACTCCTGGGCTGAAGTGATCTGCTCGCTTCGGCCTCCCAAAGTGCTGGGATTATAGGCAAGAGCCACCATGCCCGGCCTCTGACCAATTTTTCACCTCCATCACTGCTACCCTGGCGCAAACCACCACCACCTCCCGCAGAGTCCTGACGGGACTCCAGTTTCCACCCTCACCTCCTTAACTCTATTCTCTCTCTCTTTTTTTCTTTTTTCTTGAGTCGGAGTCTCGCTCTGTTGCCAGGCTGGAGTGCAGTGGCATGATCTCGGCTCACTGCAGCCTCCGCCTCCTGGGTTCAAGCGATTCTCCTACCTCAGCCTCCCAAGTAGCTGGTATTACAGGCACATGCAGCCACACCCAGCATTTTTTTTTTTTTTTAGTAGAGACGGGTTTCACTATGTTGGCCAGAATGGTCTTGCTCTCCTGACCTCGTGATCCACCCAACGTGTTGGGATTAAAGGCATGAGATGCCGCGCCCAGCCTCTTCACTCCACTCTCAACACAGCAGTCTGAGAGAGCTCCTGAAGGTCTCAACCCACATCACTCCTCTAGAGTGGCCCCCAGGCTGCTCTGAGTCAAGGCTGCACTGTGGCCACAGGGCCCTACCTGATCATCTCCCTCTCCCTCGTTCTGGCCACACTGACTTCCCTGTTGTTCCTTAAATAGGCCAGGCCTACTCCTGCCACTAGGCCTTTGTACGGGCCATCCTCTTGGCAGAGATCCCCTTCCACAGGCATCCAGAGGGCTTGTGCCATCACCTCCTCTAAGTCTTTGCTCAAACAACACTTTTTCAGCAAGGCCTTTCGTGACGCCCCTGTTGAAAACCACAGTCTGCGGTGAGAATGAAGACAGCAAGAGAAAAGCAGAACCAGGAGACGCAGACAGGCACCTGTACTGCCACCGAAGCCTGCACACAGCCAGGCCTGAAGCAAACCCTGATCCTGGATTTTCAGTTCCATGAGTCGTTAAATTCCCTTTTGTGCCTAAGCTAGTGAGTTGAATCACCTACAAGGGAAAGAATCCGGCCAGGCGTGGCGGCTCCCCGCTGTAATCCCAGCACTTTGGGAGGCTGAGGCAGTCAGATCACTTGAGGTCAGTTTGAGACCAGCCTGGCCAACGTGGAGAAACCCTGTCTCTACTATAAATACAGAAATCAGCCAGGTGTGGTGGCACACACCTGTAATCCCAGCACCTCGGGAGGCTGAGGCAGGAGAATCGCTTGAACCTGCGAGGCGGAGGTTGCAGTGAGCCAAGACTGTGCCACTGTACTACATCTTGAGTAACAGAGCAAGACTCTGTCTCAAAAAAAAAAAAGAAAAAGAAAAAACAAAACCCAGAAAGAATTCTGATCAGCATGCACAGGGGTCCCTTTAAAATCCTGGGCCAGCATCGAAGGCAGGAAGACAGGGCTCTGCACCAAGCGCAGCATCCGCCTGGGCTGCCCTGCCTCCTCCCTCAGGCCAACTCTGCAGTGGCGCCATCTCGGCTCACTGCGACTTCTGCCTCCCAGGTTCAAGCAATTCTCCTGCCTCAGCCTCCCAAGTAGCAGGGATTACAGGCCTGTGCCACCATGCCCAGCTAATTGTTATATTTTTGGTAGAGACAGGGTTTCACCATGTTGGTCAGGCTGGTCTCGAACTCCTGATCCACTCATCTCGGTCTCCCCACAAATTGCTGGGATTACAGGTGTGAGCCACTGTGCCCAGACCTCAGGCAAACTCTTAGAGCTCCCGAGCTCACCAGGCTGCTCTGTCCCAGCAGATACCAACACATACCCACTCTTCCACCTACCTGGAATGCCATACCCTACCTCTCTGCCTAGAAATTCTGACACTTCCAAACCTGCCAAGTTGCCCAGTCTCTCTGAGGCCTTTCCACCTGCTCCCAGCTCTCCTTCTAATTGGACCTCAATACCAGGTGCTAACTGTCCACATTTCTCTCTTTTTTTTCTTTTTTTGAGACAGAGTTTTGCTCTTGTTGCCCAGACTGCCAGGCTGGAGTGAAATGGCATGATCTCGGCTCACTGCAACCTCTACCTCCTGGGTTCAAGGGACTCTCCTGCCTCAGCCTCCTGAGTAGCTGGGATTACAAGCATGCACTACCACGCTCTGCTAATTTTTTTTGTATTTTTAGTAGAGACAGGGTTTCTCCGTGTTGGTCAGACTGGTCTCGAACTCCCGACCTCAGGTGATCCACCCACCTCAGACTCCCAAAGCGCTGTGATTATAGGCGTGAGCCACTGTGCCCAGCCTCTTTTTTTTTTTTTTGAGACAGGGTCTTGCTCTGTTGCCCAGGCTTCAGTGCAGTGGTGCCATCGCAGTTCACTTCAGCCTCAACCTCCTGGGCTCAAACAATCCTCACACCTCAGTCTCCTGAGTTGCTGGGACCACCGGCACAGAGCACTGTGCCCGGGGCCACCATGCTCAGCTAATGTTTTGATTTTTTTTGTAGAGACAAGATCTCCCTATGTTTTTAGGCTGATCTCAAACACATGGCCTCAAACAGTCCTTCTGTCTCAGATGCAGGATTGGGATTACAGGCGTGAGCCACCACACCCAGCCCCGCATCTCCCCAATTTCTTGAAAGGAAGGACTCATGGGATTCTCCATGTCCCAAAGCCCAGCATGGAGGCCAATAACACAAGTGCTCAGTAAATGTTTCCTTAACTGTCAAGCCCCACATCTGAACAACCGCAGCTCCCACAACCTGGAAAGCCCTTTCACATACACTATCTCCTTGCCTCCCAACCAGCAGGGAGGAGGGGGTGGGAAGGCTATCAATTGTATCGACAGAGGAGGAAACGGGGGCTCAGAGAAGCGAAGTAACATGTCTAAGATCGCTGCAATCCCAGGAACTGGCAAGGCCGTGTTCCAGCCCCTCCCTGCCCTTCTGCCGCCCGCTCCCCGCACTCCCAGGGTTCCTGACCTGGGGATGATGCGCTGGGTGAGGCGGTTGGTAGGGATGGAAAGGGGAGCCTGTTGCTGTAGTCTCCGCTGCTCAAACAGGCCTGGGAGGTCATGGGCCCAGATGTGCGTGGACTTCCCTGCAGAGAAGTGGAGACGCCGGGGCCTGGGGCGTTGGTGGGCAGGATGCTGAGGCGCTGGAGCCCCTTCGGGCCCCACCTCCCTGCCCGTCCCACCTCGTACCTGAGAGTGACAGCAGCACGTTGTTCACGCAGTAGAGCCAGGAGCAGCGGTGTGAAATCAGCTGGAGGCGACAGAGGGACAGGCAGTCAGCACCCCAGGCCTCCCAAGGCCTCTGCGTCCCCCGAAGCCAGCTGGGCCTCACCTTCTCCAGCGTATCCTCATGCAGTTCATGCAGGTTGAGAGTGTAGATGCCTTCCTCAGCCCCCACCACCAGGAACTGGTCTGTGGGTTTGGGCATGGGGTCAGAGGTCAGACCTGCCCCCCCCTTGGCCCAAGCTGAAGGGTTCCCAGGGTTCCTGCTTCCTCCCTGTCCCAGCCTACCCCGAGTCACAGGGTGAATCCAGGTGACAGCAGCGTGGATCCGCAGGGGGCAGCCGTTGAAGACCTTGGAGAAGCAGGCACCCATCTGTGGAGGAGTCAGGAGGCTGGTGAGGGGGTGCAGGGGCAGGGGGTGGCAGGGCTGTGGGACTGCAGGGCTGGGGGCACTTACGTGCACCTTGGGCGTTGGGGGGAGCCCGTGGCAGGATGACCTCTGGGAGGGAGGGAGGGAGTCAGGGCTGATGTGATAGCCATGGCCACCCATCTCCCCATGCCCCTTAGCACCCCCTCACCTCAGGATCCTCCCGCTGCTTCATGGTGGCCCAGGCCGTGGGCAGCAGTGGGGGGCTGCTGGGGCCTGGAGGAGGTGGGGGCAAGGTTCCTGCGGGCACACGTGTGCTGTGATTTTCTGCTGCAGCCCCTACTCTAGGCCTGCCTCTTGGCCTCCCAAGCCTGGGACTCACCTTGGGGACTAGACAGAGGCTCCTCAGCTGGAGGCTCAGGGGGCAGTGACCCCAGGAACGGGGCCCGCTTGATGGTTCCCATGGCATCGTCTGGGGAGTCCAGCTCCTGGCAGGAGGGGCAGGACCCGGTCTGGCCGTTAGCAGGTTGTCCTGTGACCGCATCCCACTCCAATCTCACCCTCTGCAACGGCCTGGATCCCAGCTCCAGCCTCTCTCCATGTGGCACCTGGAATTCTGAGGCTGACCGGATGGTCAGGCTCCTGGGGGAGGGAGACGAGGCATGAGGCGTGAGGTGTGACTGGTGCTGAGGCTGCCTGCCCTTTGCCCCTCCACCAGGCCCACACCCCTCACCTTTCCTCCAGGGCTTCCTGGACCGACTGCAGCAGGCTCCTGGGCAGTGGGGCAGAAGGGTCAGAGGTAAGCCTTATTTTTTTTTTTCTTGAGACGGAGTTTTGCTCTTGTTGCCCAGGCTGCAGTGCAATGGTGCAATCTTGGCTCACTGCAACCTCCGCCTCCCAGGTTCAAGCAATTCTCCTGTCTCAGCCTCTCAAGTAGCTGGGATTTTACAGGCGTGGGCCACCATGCCCAGCTAATTTTTGTATTTTTATTTATTCATTTATTTTTGAGATGGAGTCTTGCTCTGGTGCCTAGGCTGGAGTGCATTGGCGCGATCTCAGCTAACACACTCTGCCTCCTGAGTTCAAGCGATTCTCCTGACTCAGCTTCCCAAGTAGCTAGAATTACAGGCGTGAGCCACCACACCTAATTTTTTGTATTTTTAGTAGAGATGGGGTTTCACCATGTTGGCCAGGTTGGTCTTGAACTCCTGACCTTGTGATCCTCCTGCCCCAGCTTCCTAAACTGTTGGGATTACAGGCCCCGCCTAATTTTTTTATTTTTAGTAGAGATGGGGCTTCACCATATTGGCCAAGCTGGTCTCAAACTCCTGACCTCGGATGATCCACCCATCTCAGCCTCCCAAACTGCTTGGATTACAGCCATGAGCCACTGTGCCTGGTCAGAGGTCAGGGTTTCTGCCACCCCAGCCGCCCCTGCAACTTCCCCACCCCTACTTACCCACTCAGCTCTTCCTTTCCCAATAGTGTCCACTCTTCCTCCCACTGGGGCAAACCAAGGCAGAGAGACCAGGAGAGAAGCAGAGAGAGAGGCAATGTGAGAGGGTGGTCAAGAGATTCAGAAGAAAAAAGACAGACAGGAAAAGTGAGATGGAAACACGCAGGAGACGAAAGAGATAGACGGTCGGAGGCAGAGCCCAAGAGACTGCGAAAGAAAGCGCAGAGACAGTGAGGGAGGAAGAGACAGGCTGGGGGGCGAGGAGAGGCGGGGACAGAGCCTCTGAGGGCAGAGATGGTGAGTCAGACCACCGGGGACACACAGGTGGGAAAACAAGACTGAGCAGGGTAGCGTGGGGGCTCAGACACACAACGGCCTCCTTGTGGGAAAGGAAGAGTCTCTGTGCTACCTTCCAGCCAGCCACCTAAAAGAACCTGGCCCAGGAAGGAGCCCCCAGCCTCCGGGTCCCTGGGTAAGACAAGGCTGCTTGGACAGTCCAAGGCCCAAAGCCTGAGGCTCCCCAGCTTCAAAGCTCCCTTGATTTGAGCTGCTCGGCCTCAATCTGACCTCCCTGCCCTACCCCTGAGCACCACCTTCCCCTCATGACCTGCCCACTCACCGGCTCATTCAGTGGGTCGGTTTCCTTCCTGCGTGGGGCGCCAAATTTCACCTGGTGAACTGGGGGGGTCCAGAGGTCAGGGGTTAAGTGGCTGTAATCTTAGGATGGAGCCCTGCTCTCATACCAAATCTGTACACACACAGCCCGCCCCCAATCTGCACACGAACAGTCCCTGCTGCAGACTCACACTGGATCTCCGAGGGGGTCCTCTCGGCTGGGCCGTGCTGCCCCCGGGAGTGAATGGTGTCTGGAAACATGTCGTAGGTCTAAGAAAGAACAGAAACGGGCCGGGCGTGGTGACTCACACCTGTAATCCAAGCACTTTGGAGGCCAAGGCGGGGAGATAGCCTGAGGTCAGGAGTTCAAGACCAGCCTGACCAACAAGGTGAAACCCCATCTTTAAAAAAAAAAAAAAAAAAAGAAGAAAGAATAGAAATGGTGCGGGCACACCTGGCACGTGCCTCACGCCAGGGCCGCTGGAGGAGCTTCACACGCACCAACGCATTCTGCTTTCACGATATCCCTCTGGGACTATTGTAAAATAAAATGGAACCTCGCTTCACAGATGAGAGAACCTGCACAGAGAGGTGCCGAAGATCACACAGAAAGCAAGAAAATGGCACAGTCGTGGTCATGATGAGCATGGGCTCAAGGGCAGGGACTGATCAATGGGGAGGTACAGGGAGCAAGACTCAGCATGGCAGAAACTCCTAATGGGAGGGCTCAACCAAGGCCAGCTCCCCGAGCTGAAATGGCACCAGTTAATGGGACCTCCACCAACATCACCCTTGGGCTCCTTCTAACCAGATCAGCCCAAGACTTACCTCCCAGTCCTCCTCACCTACCTCTAGCTCACAGTCCTCAGGGGAGGGAGTCCCCAGATGAGGGTCACTGGCTTTGTCCAGCAGCTGTGTGAGGAGGGCCCGAGGGAGCTGCTGGGTGGTGAATGGGTGCTGGAAAGTGGGGGAGGGGGTGATCAGGTTGGCCCCTGATCCAGCGCCCTGCTTTTGAGCAGCACTGCGCCCTCACCCAGCCCTCTGCCTCCCACCTGCAGGAGCTTCTCTGCTGTAGGCCTCTTCTTGGGATTTTTGGTCAGGGCCAGCTTGAGGAAGTGGTGGAAATTCTGGGTCCTAGTGGGCACAAGAACCGCCCCCCAGCCCCAGATCCAGGTTAACCCTCGTGGAGGGTGTCCTGCCAGCTGCCCCACCACCCCTCCAGAGGTGTCTGCTGGGCCTACTCAGGAAGGAGCCAGCCGAGGCCGAGGGCCACTGGCCGAGCAATGCTGCCTTGTGACATGGCTGCTCCTCCAACCTGCCGCCCTTCTTTCCTGACCACGCTGGGTCTTCAGCCCACACAGGAGGACCAGAGCCCTCACTCAGATGGTCTGTGGTGGCCCAGAGAGGATAGTGCTCTTGGGGCTGCCCACCAGGAGTTGGCAGAGGCTCCCTGTCCACTATGGGTCTGGCAGAAAAAGGGGTCCTGGAGTGGGGTATGGCCCTTACCAGCGAGCCTTATCTCTCAGTTTGGGCGGCTGGAAGCTGCTCTTCGACATGAGCATCAGGGCCCTGCGGAGGGCGTGAGGTCAGGGGCCATGGGCCGCAGGTCAAGGGTCAGGTGAGGGGCACGTGTTGGGCTGACCTCATGGGGTGCAGGTGGAACAGAGGGGGCTGCAGCTCGCCCAGCTCAATGGCGGTGATGCCCAGGGCCCAGACATCACACAGCTCGTTGTAGCCACCTTTGCGCTCCACGGCAGCCACCTCCGGAGCCATCCTAGAGGTGGGGTCACAGATGGGATGGCTGGGTGCCTCTCTGCTATATAGCCCCTGCCCCTCTGCCCCAGGGCACAGCCTCACCAGTAGGGAGTCCCAATGAAAGACCTCCTCTTGGCCACAGACGCTGTCAGCTCGCCTGACACCCCAAAGTCAGCTGTGGGGAGAAACAGCCACTCTCACCGGCCATCTGGCTGCCACTCTCCCTCCCACGCCCGGGGCTCAGATGGGCAGGTGGCCCCGCTCAGCCACAGCTGCTGCAGGCCCTAGGCAAGACCAGGTTCCTCTCCTGAGAGGAGGCAACCACCCTCTAGCACTGACGGAGTGCCTGGTCCCATGTCAACTCCATGTAGACCCAACGTCATCCATTTTCCAGCAGGGAGAGAGTACCGTTCCATCTTCTAAGCAGGGAAACTGAGACTCAAGTGGCAAAGTGACTGGCCCAGTGACACCCAACACTTGAGTCCAGGGTAGCCAAGAAGGGTCCACAGAACCCTCACCCTGACTGTGTCCCCAGGGTACTGACCCAGCTTGACATCTCCCTGGAGAGTGAGGAGAAGGTTGGCTCCCTGTGGGAATGGAGGAGAGAGAATCCCGTCTGGTGCTCCCGAGGGCCTCCTCCTCCCACCCAGGATGCCCTCGGCCAGACGCTTACCTTGATGTCTCTGTGGATCTTCCCCTGAGAATGCAGGTGGTGGAGCCCCTGGGGACAAAGAGGAGTCCCTGAAAGCAGCCACCCAGCACTGGCCTACCTCCCCTGAACCCCCTCTCAGGACTGGGGCCCCCCACCCACGCTGCTTCTTCCTCCCCTCTCCCCAAACAGGAAGTGACTGAGCCAAGAGGGAAATGGGCTGCTTCCGGCAACAGGGCTGGGGCCCCTTTCCCCCAGGACCTACAGCCCCTCAGGCTAGCCCCACCCGAGGCCCTCCACCCGCCTCGCTGCTGGTCATCTGGGCTCCGGGCCCACAGCTTCTGGGGACCGGAGGTGTAGGCACCTCACAGGCCCAGCTACCTTCAGTGCCTCTCGGCAGACGTAGGCAATCTGCCGCTCCTCCAGGGGCCCAGTGGCTGAAAGGGAAAGGGAGAGGCTGGCCTGGGGGGCCTGGGGGCCATGCCCACCCTCCTGGGCTACCGTGTGTGGGAAAAGCAGCAGGCACTGTTAAGTGAAAGCAGTGTTGACCATGTTCCCTCCCAGTTTAGTCTAGGATACTGAACCCAGAGATGGACAGCACTTCTCCCAAGGTCACATATACAGAAGTAGAGAGGAGCCCAAGTCCAGGGCCCTAAGTCCCCTCGGGCACCCCAGTGGGGTGGGGGGGGTGGGGGAAGGTTGGGGCCGGCTCAGGCCTGGAGCCCTGGCCTCACCATGGTAAATCTCCTGCAGGGAGCCCCCTCCACAGAACTCCATGCAGATCCACAAGCGATCATTCCTGGGGGACAGAGAGCTGGGGTGGGCACACAGCAGGTCATATGGTGGCTGCCTGGGGCCAGGAGGATAAGGCAGCCTCACCTGAGGTAGCTGCCAATGTAGGCCACCACATTGGGGTGGCGGCACTCACGCAGAATGGTGATTTCCTGCTGGAGGGAGCTGATGTCGTCTCCTGGGAAGCACAAAGCATCATGGGGGGTACGCTGGGGTTGCCCTGACTCAGTGCCCCCATCTGCAAAATGGGCACAGAGTGCCTCCCTCCGGGCCAGGCAGGTGCCAGGCGATAGAACCTCCTGGGGCATGCCTCTCAGGGGTCTTCGAAACGTCAACCCTCCGCCCGCACCTCCCGCCCGCGGGCGCTCTGCCCTCCCTCTGGCGCAGAGGCCCAGCCCGGTCCCTCACCTGGGTCTAGCTTGACTATCTTCACGGCGGCCAGTTCGGACGTAACCGTGTCGCGGGCCTGCAGGGGCGGAGGGTGAAGTGGGCTGGGGGGCGGGACCGGGGGCTGGATCCCGCCGCGGGGTGCGGGGCTGGCACCAATCTCCCGGCTCTCCCGCCCGTCCCGTCGCCCGGCGCACCTTGTAGACGTCGCCATAGGTCCCGGCCCCCACACGCTGCAGCAGCTCGAAGCGGTCCCGCGGGTCCTGCAGGGACACATCCCGCAGCAGCGCCATGGCCCGGCGCCGGGCGGGCCGGCAGGCGGGCAGGCGCGAGCTGCGGAGCCGGCGCGGGCGGCGCGGGGCGGGGCGGGGCGGGCGCCCGTGGCTCTGAGGCCGCGGGGGCGGGGCCGGGGCCCGGGGGCGGGGCAGCGCCGGGGATGCCCCGCCGCCCGGCCGGGAGGAGGCGCTCGCGGGACGGGCCCTCGGCGGCGCGGGGAAGCCCCGAGGCCCGGGCGGAGCCTGTCTTTCCGCCGCCACCGTTGCTGGAGCTCCACAGGTAGAGAGCGCAAAGTCCTGGGAGCCAGAGGGTCTGCAGAAGGAAGAGGGGCGCTCCACTCCCGCCCCATTCCCAATTTCCCAGATGAAACATGAACTTGCTCTTTGTATTTTTTTTTAACAAAATGTATTCATCTTTCTTGAAACTGAAAAATAAATCTATGTACAAAACAGGAAGAGATCAGGCTCCTGTCACCCACTCCCAACCCTCTGCAGATTTCCTCCGGGATGCTCCGAGATGGCTGGACCTCTGGGAGGTTCCCAGAGGGTAGGAAGGGTGGTCTTGCTCTGATCTGGGGCCAGTTTAGTCAGGAAGAGGGCGGGGCTCAGGATCCTCATGGGCTGGGGGCGGAGTTTCGTGTCCCACACTTGGAATAGGAAGGAGAGGAAGCTAGATTTCCAAATTCTAGAGCAGGACTCAAGTTCTTTGGGGGTAGGGAGCTTGTTTTCGCAAGATATGAATTCTGAAGTGCGGAAATATAATCCTAGGGACTGAGTGGGGTCCTAGGCTCCTGGGCTGGAGGCAGGACCTGTGCTCGTTGGGTTAAGGATGAAACCTCAGCTCCCACAAGCTCGGAGCAGCCCCGAGTAACGTTGGTCTGGCTCTAGGTGAGCGGCTCCCTTCTGAGGAGGAGCTTGGGTTTGGGACTTTAAAGGCCCAAAATCCCAGGGGTTGGGCCTTTAAAGATAATTAGGACCCAGGGTGAGGTTTACATTGGCTGGCTGGGATTCTAGGAAGAGACCTATATTCTAACGACTGAGGCAGGGCCCTGGGTTCTGAGCTGGAGAAAATTGTGGGTTTGATGTAGACTGTACTCGGGACTTGGAGCCTTGGGTTCGGGTAGGGGTGAGGCCTGTCCCCTTTGGGCTGGGACACAGCATGGGCTCAGAGTGGGGGGACTAAGGGTGGCGCCTGGGTCCCCATAAGCGGTCTAAAGTCCCCAGTAGTTCAGAGGCCTTTGCGCTGCCGCTTGAGGAAAGACAGAGTGTAGTCACTAGGGGTGGACACCTTCTGCTTCTTCATCTGCACTTGCGATTGCGCTGTGAGTTGCAGCTTGATGGCGCTTGAGTTGATCTTGGTGGCCACCAGCAGCTCCTTCATGCCCTTCATCTTCTCACTCTGGAAAGTGAGCACTGGACCCTCCGGTGGCGGTGATGCTGCGGGTGCTGGCGCCTGAGCCATGCTCCCACCTTCAGGGCCTCGGGCTGTGCCAGGGACTGTCCCAGGGGGTTTCCGGGGGGGTCCTGACACTGCACCCTGGCCGGCACCTGGGCCCTTGTCCAGTGCTGGCTTCTTGGGCGGCGGGGGCTCCTCTGGCTTGGACTCCCGCCGTGGGCCCCTCCGCCGACCTTCCCGGGCTTCCTCACCCCACGGCTCCTCTGCCTCGGCCGCCTCGGCCTCCCGGCTCACTATGCGCACCTTCTGCCGCACCTGGGCCAAAGGGGAGAGCAAGCTGAGGGCAAGGTTGCTGGCCAGTGGCTGGAACTTCTGCTCTGGCCATCCCACCCCCCTCAGGGGGTCTCAGTCTCATCTGCACCTAAGGGGATGGGCAGATGCTGCCCCTGGGCCAGAAAAGTCTGACAAACCTGTGGCTGCCCTCACCACCTGTAGCGCCCAGACCTCTGTGCAGCTGTCCCTCACCTGTCCCTCAAAACGGCCTAGGGACTGCACAAGGAAGGTGGCCCAGCCCACATGCAGCACAGGCGTGGGACTGCCCTCTTCCCATTTGCAGATCCCGTCGTAGAATCGCAGCAGGTGGGCAAAGCATTCAGGGTCCTGGAGGGCAGAACCTTGGCTCTGGGTGCCCTGGACAAGGGGGAAGGGAGGGCACAGGTCAGTCTCTTACTCACCCCTTAGCAGAGGGCACTGACCAGGCCCCCCACCTAGGCAAAGACCCCTAGCTCCAGAAAAGGTAAGCATAGGTCAGGAACAATCTTAGAACCTCTTTCCTTTTATAAAGCCAATTCATAGCCAGAAGGCACCATCCCTTACCACCTACCCCTCGGCTGTAGGAGGGACTCTGGCCATGAAACTGAAGGCTCAGGGTAGAAACCTTTAAAATACCTTCAGCCCTGTCCACCATGGACCCAGGACCTGAGCTACAGCAAAAGGGAACATAGCTCTCTGATCGGGGACTCCTTCCTCATGCCATCCCTAGTCCTGTACATGCAGCCTCCATGGCCTGTGGCAGGGTGCTCTGCCCAGGTGGGAGGCTGGACACAGGCTGGTGCTCCAGCCTTTCACCTGGCTCTGCTCCCCTGGCCGCTCCTCGCCTGCCTCCAGCAAGCTGGCTGCCTCCTTCAGCAGGTTGGGGATGACGTCATTGGCTACTTCGAAGAACTCCTTGTAGATCTCCTCGTCTTCCCGGCAGTAGTTGTAGCTGTGAGAGCAGGAGGGTCTCTATAGGGTCTGAAGGGGTCTCACCATGGGGTATAGCCCCAGGGACCCGGTGGGGGATGGAGCCCAGGTTTCTTTTCTTGGGTCACCCCAGGAGCTGGGGGAGTAGGTGGGGTCCTCACTGCAAAATGATGCTGTCTGAGTCACCCTAGAGCAAGAATGAGGAGCGGGGATGGGGCCAAGGGTAGAAGTCCCACTGCTAGATGATGGTGGTTAAACATTGGGAGGAAATTTGAGACTGTTCTGAGAAAAAATATTGGGAGGAGAGATGAGGGAGGGAAAGATGTGATGCCTTAATCAGGGGTCCCTACCTCCTGGATGATGGTGGCCTTGCTGCCTAGGGACTGGAAGGAAAGGGGATGGGGCTTGGACCCAGGCCTCAGTCCTGGACGAGGGAGGTTGGAAATTGATGGAGGGGAAGAAAGGACAGGATGCAGGCCCTAGTAGGGGATCCTCACTCCTGGATGACAGTGGCCGTGTCCGCCCAGGCCTGCAGAGCTTCGCGCACATTGCGGTTGCGACAGTGGTAGCCAGCCAGGTACATGTAGGGGTAGATGTGTTCATCCCGATAGTAGGTTTTGGCTGAGGCAATGCCCTGGGGGTGAGGCAGAGGATCATCAGGGAGGCAGCCCCAGCTGCCCTGCTGGCACAAGTGCCCCATCAGGGCACACCCAGAAGGGGCCACAGGAAGATCCCAGAGAGTCCTCTCCATCTCCACTCCCACCTCCACTCGCTGCCAGCCCTTGTACCTGGTCTCCTCCCTGGGTCTGTGGGACTGCTGGCCAAGGCCTGGGGTAGACTGTAGGGGTGAGGCCTGCCCTCTGAGTTCAGGGCCCTTCTCTTTCCCAGACACTCTTCTACGCACACACCAAAGACTTCCAAGCCCAGCCCAATGGCCCTCGTCCCCTCTACACCCACCAAGTGAACACCCCCCCTCAGTGCTCCTACCACATTTGACCTCTGTTATACTCCAGGAAGGACAGTAGGAGTGGCAGAAAAGGCAGGGCTGAGGGGACAAATGCAGGCCCTGCCACTCCCAGGCTGGGAAACCTGGACACCCCTCAGATAGCTCTGACTGCACTGATTCTGCACATAACCGACACAAACTGAGACTGGATGGGCGATACCCCCCAACACACAAAGTTCTCTCCTCATCTGTCCAGATGAGGGGGAACCCCAGAAAGCAGGGGGCCTTAGCCACGGTTGGGGGGTCTCCCTTCTGTACCCTCTTTAGATGCCCCCACCTTGTGGTAGAGGGTGAGTGGGTCTGGCCGGCCAGGGGTACGCTCCAGCTCCTCCAGATCTGCCAGGTTCCCTAAGGCCATGGGGTACCTGGGAAAGGATCATAGTTCAGGCTGCCAGCTAGCCCCCGGCCCTGCAAGGCCCAGCCTGGCCACTTCCCTCTACAAACCTTTCCAGATGTCCCAGGTCATAGAGCAGCCAGAGCAGCTTCTAGGGGCCGAAGGAAAGAGTTATGAGCTATGGGACGGGGAGAATGGGTCCTTAGCCTATCAGGCAGGGTGGGGGCCAGAACCATCAGGGACCGCCTACCATGCAGAAAGGCCAGAATTCTGGGATCAGCCCTTTAAAGGAGTCAAAAGCAATTTCACAGCTCAATTCCACTCTCCCAAGAGCCCTGGGAAAGGCCAGGCCAAGAATTACTAACCCATTTTCCAAGCAGGGAAGCTGAAGCTCAGGTAGGGAAAGTGCTCCTGCCCAGCGTCCCACAGCAGGTCAAGTTCTGGCCTAGCCCAGTCCTGACCCCTGGGCTCAGCCCTCACCTGCTGCAGCTGCAGCAGCTCCAATGAGTCGGTGTGCAGGTCAATGGAAGGGTTGATGGCACACACCATGAACGCCACCTCCATCTTGCGGTCACAGCGCATGTATGATCCTTTCAGGTACAGCCAGCTCTTGGGAGGGGACAAGACCATTATGTTTCAGGATGGCTCACCCTGTGCCTGCTTCAGGGAATGACAGCCAGGAAAAGGGGCTCTTCTGTCTTCCCTTCCTATATGGGTGGTGATGGGAAGAAAGGGGAGTGGCCTAAGAAAGTAGAGTCCCTTGGGTGGCTTGGGCTACCTGAGTATGAAGGGGGCAAGGTTGGGGAGAGGGGACAATACCCGCTCAGCCACACCGGCGTTGACAGTCTGGCCCCTGCGGTCCTCATTGCCCTTGCCATGCCAGGTGACCTCAGCTGTCTGCTCCCCATTGGGCCCAAACACTACCCAGGCATGATCCTCAGACAGGGCGAGGTGGACATCCCGGAGACCCAGGGCCTGGCAGGCCCCAACCACAGCAAAGGCCACACCGGAGCTGTCCAATTTGGTGCCTGTGGAAGGGGGAGGTAATAAAAGAGGGTCCTCTGTGCTTTGGCATGAGGGAAGGGAGCCAGGTAGTGATGGGCCACACTCCCTCCCACTCCCTTTCCGGGCCTGTGCTCCAACTTCAGATGCTCCTGTCCACCATCCCTCCATCCCTTCCCTCCCACGTGTTCAAAGCCTTTCTCTCCCTGTTTACACCCTCTATCTCCAACAAGATACATTTCTGGATCTCCTGTAGCTGACCCAGCCTTTGACCCTATCTCTTCTCTTTCTCTGCCACTCTATTATATATTCTGTGAATTTAAGAATTCCCTTTTACTGCACTTAATATACGTTAAAACAGGAATGGCAAAAACAGGACACTGGCCAACACTCTCTTTTTATACACCTACCAACAGATAACCCTCATTTGTTTCTGCACTTTTCCTGCAAAGCCGAGAAGCAGCCTCTGATTCCTTCTCAATATGGCACATCATGATGGGACTGCCAGTCAACCGGGCTTGCTGCAAAGAAGCTCTTTACAAGCCCTGAGTCTCAAGACACTGGTCTGTTTCAAAACATTTTCATAGACCACCAGATGCAGTGGCCCAAAGATCCCACACTTTAGGAGGCTGAGGCAGGCAAATCACTTGAGCCCAGGAGTTCAAAACCAGTCTGGGCAACTTAGTGAGACTCCATCTCCACAAAAAAATACAAAAATTAGCCAGGTGTGGTGGTGCATGCCTGTACTCTCAGCTATTCAGGAGGCTGAGGCAGGAGGATCTCTGAGCCCAGAGAAGTTGAGGCTGCAGTGAGCTATGATCACACCACTGCACTCCAGCCTGGGGGACGGAGTGAGACCCTGTCTCAGAAAAAAAAAAAAAAAAAATCTTTATAGCTATTATTTTGTTTAATTGCCTCAAATGCAGCCCAGTTCATCATCTTGCCCCCTAAATCTGCTGCCGCCCCCTGCCCCATGCTTAGGACTCCTGTGGCTGTTCGATGGCAGGGGCGGAGGTGCTGAGGGGGCAGAGGAGTGGTTGATGATTTGGAGCCAAGTGATCAGGGTTCACTTCCAGCCCTGCCATGCCGTGTGTGATTTTGGCACATAATTTCCCCTCTCTGCGCTTCAGTTTCCCAACTGCAAAGAGGATAATAACCTGCCCAACCTCACAAGGCTTACAGTTCTCAAAAGGGTTCTGTAAACCATGGAGAGTCGTGAAGAAGTGGGTCATGGATAAGATTCCCACCTACTGGGCTCCAACCTGTGATGAAGCTGAAGAGGGACTGGATGTGGGCCCGATCCTTGAAGTAGGAGCGGCTGAGGCTGTTCCATATGACATCGGAGACCTTCTTCACCAGCTCACGGCTGGAGACACCCCCCTCTCGAGGGTAGAGGGACAAGTCGACGGCACCTCGGATCTGGGCGGTGAAGCGGGCATAGAGGGCAGCGATGATGGACAGGTCGGCCACGGGAAAGTAGGTGAGGCCGCCAGGGGGGTCAGTGGTGGGGCTGGGCTGGAAGGTAAGCTCGGGCACGTTGGTGGGGATGACGCGGTTGACAGCCAGAAAATGCTCCACGAAGCCCAGCACCAAGGAGAGGAGCACCAGGTCCGGCTCCTCTCGGCCCAACTCGGCAGCAAACAGGCGCACCACGTCGTCGATGGAACGCAGCGGGAACAGCGTCTTCTGGGCGGCCTTCAGCCCCATGGCGGCGGGGGGGTGGGCGGCGGCCTGCAGGCAAGCCGGGGGAGGGAGGGTCGGGCAGGTTCGGCCGGGGAGTCACCTCCTAGGCTCCGCTAAGGTTCCACCCCGCGACACACGCACAGCTCCCCTGCTTCCCCGCCCTCTTCAGCCTCTGCTCACCGGCTTCCCGTCTTTTGTCGGTGAGACCCCTCAGCGGAGGCTGCAGAGCCTTTTTGTCCCCCACAATTCCAGGACCCCCGGTCCCAATGAGGTGCGCCCCAAGGATCCCGCTGATTATCCCCAATGGCCGCCCCGCTCCCTCTCTACGACTGTGCCCCCGGGGGCCCTAGAGTCCGTCCAGAAAGCGCACCCAGGCCAAGCCCCCAAATCCCAAGGAGAGTCTTGGCCTCGGTCTCCCGCGCCCACCTCCGCTTACATCCCACACAAGGCACCGCGGCACACGCCGCCCGGAGCCTGCTGGGACATGAAGTCCCGCCCCTAGGGCCGCACTACCCGCCGGGAAGTGGAGTCTAGGCCCACCACTGCCCCCGCGGAGCCTGGAAATAGTGGCAGGCCGGGCCGCTGAGCAGTGGCTTCTGGGATCGCTAGGCCCGCGGCTCCTGGAGCTTCCTTCCCGAGGCACTCAGGATTGGTCCTTCCTTCAGGTCGACCAAGCAGGAAGTGCGTTCGCAGTGCCTTCTGGGAAACGTAGTCCGGGGCACTACCTGCACACTTGTAGGGGTCACTGAGCCTCTGCGAGTTCTGCTGTCACAGGTCGGTCGGCTAGTTATGAGGAAAACGATCGCGTTGCTTGATCCAGAAAAAAAATTTAAAAAACGACGTGAGGAAACCGGATACTTTTAAACACTGCCAGAGAGTAAATATGTTCAGCTTTAGCTGAATATCAGTGTCTGTTAACATATAAAGACGTTACTCTGTGTCCGGCACTCCTTTCCCAGTTCTGCCAGCGAGAAAATCTAACACGTGCCAAGAGTAGTTTTTGTTTCTTTGTTTGTTGTTTTGAGACACGGTCTTGCTCTTTCACCCAGGCTGGAGTGCAGTGGCGCGATCTCGGCTCACTTCAGCCTTGACTTCGCGGGCTATAAAGCGATTCTCCTGCCTCAGCCTCCGAGTAACTGGGACCAAAGGCATATGCCACCACTCCAGCCTAATTTTTGTGTGTATGCACATATATACATTAAAAAATATATATATAGTATATATATATACGTATATATATATGTATATATATACGAATATATATACTATAACATATATATACTATATATGTTAGTATATATATACCATATATACGTATATATTATATTATATATATACTACATATAGTATATATATACGTGCATATATACTATATATATATACTATATATATATACTATATATACACGTATATATATAATACGTGTATATATACTATATATATATACTATAGTATAGTATAGATACATGTATATATATATATATTTATGTTATATATTATATATTATATATATTACGTGTATATATACGTATATATATATTATAATATATATATACTTATATATATATATTTTTTTTTCTTTCTTTCTTTTGGTAAGGACAGGGATTCCCAGGGTGGTCTCGAACTCCTGAGCTCAAGGAATTCGCCCACCTCAGCTTCCCAAAGTGCTAGGATTACAGGTGAGAGTCGCTGTACCCTGGCCAAAGAGTAGTTATTTGTTTGTTTGTTTTGAGACAGAGTCTCACTCTGTCGCCCAGGCTGGAGTGCAGTAGTGCGATCTTAGCTCACTGCAACCTCCTCCTCCTGAGTTCAAGCGATTCTCCTGCCTCACCCATCCAAGTAGCTGGGATTACAGGCGCCTGCCATCATGCTCGGCTAATTTTTGTATATTGAGTTAAAACAGGTGTTTCACCACATTGGTCAGGTTGGTCTCTAACTCCTGACCTCAAATGATCCTCCTACCTTGGCCTCCCAAAGTGCTGGGATTACAGGTGTGGCCACCGTACCTGGCCTATATCAACAACACTTTAAAACAATACTAAATTTCCACTGTCACTCATTTATTCACTTATTCATTCAAAAAGCAGATTTTTGGTACTCACAATGGGCCAAGTTCCCGACACTGAGTATACAACCGTAAATAAAATGGATTAAATTCCTGCCCTACTTTACCTCTTCACCTCTCTGGAATTTCCTCAAAATTCATAACCCTCCTCTAATCATGAGAAAACATCTGGCAAAACAGAGTTGAGGGACATTCTACAAAATACCTGACGAGTATATCTCAATAGTATCGAGTTCATGCCAGGCTCATGCCTGTAATTACAACACTTTGGGAAGCTGAAGCAGGAGGACTCTTGTGGCCAGGAGTTCAAGATCAGCTGGGCAACATAGGGAGACCCCATCTCTACAAATACAAAAAATTGACTGGGTGTGGTGGTGCACACTTGTAGTCCCAGCTACTCAGAAGGCTGAGGCAGGAGGATCATGTGAGCCCAGGAGGTCAAGACTGTAGTGAGCCGTGGTCACGCCAGTGCACTCCAGCCTGGGCAACAAAGTAAGACCCCACCAAAAAAAA
>NW_016107417.1:3721511-3725387 GCF_001604975.1 Cebus imitator | reverse complement strand
AGACGGGGTTTCACCATGTTGACCAGGATGGTCTCGATCTCTTGACCTCGTGATCCACCCGCCTCGGCCTCCCAAAGTGCTGGGATTACAGGCTTGAGCCACCGCGCCCAGCCGAAATAAATAATTTTTAAGGTTTTTTTTAAAAACAGCCACTGCCTGAATTGAGAGCAAAGTTATATTTAGTGGAGTAGGCACACAAATAAGATGTACAATAAATATATGTAATGTGTAATATATTAGGAAATAGTCATTGTTTTATTGTTCGTTTATTTATTTATTTTGAGACAGAGTTTTGCCCAGGCTGGAGTGCAATGGCATGGTCTCGGCTCACTGCAACCTCTGCCTCCTGGGTTCAAATGATTCTCCTGCCTCAGCCTCCCGAGTAGCTGGGATTATAGGCATCCACCACCACACCCAGCTAATTTTTGTATTTTTTTTTAGTAGAGATGGGGTTTCACCATGCTGCCCAGGCTGGTCTCGAACTCCTGACCTTGTGATCCACCTGCCTCTGCCTCCCAAAGTGCTGGAATTACAGGTGTAAGCCACAGTGCCCAGCCTGAAAATAATCATTTATAAGGAAAAAAAAAAATAAAGCAAAGAAAGATAAGAGTACCAAGGAAGTTGCAGTTTCCGAAAAGAGGCTGGAAAAGGCCTCACTGAGAAAAAGGAATCTGAGTGAAAACATGGAGAAGGAAAACAAACATTTTGGATATCTGGAAGAAGAACATTCGGGCCGGGTGCAGTGGCTCACGCCTGTAATCCCAGCACTTTGGGAGGCCAAAGTGGGTGGATCACCTAAGGTCAGGATTTCAAGACCAGCTTGGCCAACATGGCAAAACTCCATCTCTACTAAAAATACAAAATTAGCTGGGCATGGTGGCACACACCTGTAATCCCAGCTACTTGAGAGGCTGAGGCAGAAAAATCACTTGAACCCGGGAAGCAGAGGTTGCAGTGAGCCAAGATTATGCCACTGCACTCCAGCCTGGGCAACTGAGCGAGACTCGGTCCTCAGAAGGGCAAGTGTCAAGCCCTCAAACAAGAGTGTGCCTGGCAAGTTCAAGGACGGTAGAAGGCCAGCATGGTTGGGGTGTCCTGAACAGGGGAAAGCAGCAGGAGATGGGGGCGGGCGATGATGTTCTGCAAGGTCAGGTCAGGCCTTCTCAGTGGTGTTGAAGCTCAGATTTTACTCTGCGGAAAACAGGTTTCAGGGGTGAGGTGGCACTGGAGGGTCTAGAAGGATGACAGAGACAGGCCAGGCGTGATGGCTCCCGCCTGTAATCCCAGCACTTTAGGAGGGTGATTAATCATGAGGTAAGGAGTTCGAAACCAGCTTGACCAACATGGTAAAACCCCGTCTCTACTAAAAGTACAAAAATTAGCCGGGCGTGGTGGCACACACCTGTAATCTCAGCTACTCAGAAGGCTGAGGCAGGAGAATCGCTTGACCCTGGGAGGCGGAGGTTGCAGTGAGCCAAGATTGCACCACTGCACTCCAGCCTGGGTGACAGAGTGAGACTCTGTCCAGGGTGGTAGGATTGCAGGAGTGAAAACTGACAGGATGCTAGACATATTCTGATGATAGAGCTGATTGGATTTACTGACAGAATGAATGACGTCAAGGAGAGCTCCAAGGTGTCCTTGAACTTGGCCTTCTGTCTAGTTGTTTTGGATAAACTGTCTATGCTCCTAGCAAAGGCTGAACCACTCACACAGGAGCTTGGATTTGCACCGAAATTCCTCTAACCATCCCTCAACCCTGCATCAAGTTTGTTTTTTGTTTTTGTTTTTTTGAGATGGAGTCTTGCTCTAGCCATTATGCTGGAGCAAATCACCAAACCCTGCCCAGAAAACATCAAGTTTGCACCGCCTCCTGGACATCTGAGTGGAGACACTGAGTCAGCAGCTAGATACAGGAATTCAGGGTTCAGGCACAGGTCTGGGCTAGATAGAAATCTGGGACTTGGTTGGGTGCGGTGGCTCACGCCTGTAATCCCAGCACTTTGGAGGGCGAGACGGGTGGATCACTTGAGGTCAGGAGTTTGAGACCAGCCTGGCCAACATGGTGAAACCATCTTTGTTAAAAATACAAAATTTTGGCCGGACACAGTGGCTCACGCATGTAATCCTAGCACTTTGGGAGGCTGAGGTGGGTGGATCAGGAGGTCAGGTGTTCGAGAACAGCCTGGCCAACAGAGTGAAACCCCATCGCTACTAAAAATACAAAAATTAGCTGGGCATGCTAGTGGGCGCCTATAATCCCAGCTATTCAGGAGGCTGAGGCAGGAGAATCCCTTGAAACCGGGAGCTGGAGGTTGCAGTGAGCCAAGATGGTGCCACTGTGCTCCAGCCTGGGAGACAGGGCAAGACTCCATATAAAAAAAAAAAAAGTTCGGGTGCAGTGGCTCACGTCTGTAATCCCAGCACTTTGGGATGCCGAGGCAGGTGGATCAATCACGAGGTCAGGGGTTCAAGACCAGTCTGGCCAAGATGGTGTAAACCTGTCTCTACTGAAAATATAAAAAAAAATCAGCTGGGTGTGGTGGCATGCGCCTGTAATTCCAGCTACTTGGGAGGCTGAGACAGAGAATTGCTTGAACCTGGGAGGCGGAGGTTGCAGTGTACAGAGATTGAGTCACTGCACTCCAGCCTGGGCGACAGAGCAAGACTCAACAAACAAACAAACAAACAAACAAAATTTAGCTAGGCATGGTGGCGGATGCCTATAATCCCAGCTGCTCAGGAGTCTGAGGCAGGAGAATCGCTTGAACCTGGGAGACAGAGGCTGCAGTGAGCCCAGAATGCACCACCGCATGGCAGCCTGGATAACAGAGCAAGACTCCGTCTCGAAAAAAGAAAAAGAAAGAAAGAAAAGAAAAGAAAAAGAAATTTGGGACTCACTGGCACACACGTAGTATTTAAAGAAGGATGAGATGAACCCACCAAAGACTGAGTTCTGGGGTACTCCTGCCTTTAGAGCTCGGGAAAGCTGGAGGAACCAGCAAATGAGTCTGAGAAGGATCAGCCCAAGAGACAGGAGAACCAGAAGAGCAGCTGGTGTCCTAAACCATAAGACCGAGTATTGGGCATGATCAACAGTGTCAGATGCTGCTGACATGTCAAGCAAGTTGGGGACTGATGATTAACCATGGATTTAGCTCTGAGCAAATTCCCAGTGACCATAATAAGAGCACTTTGGAGCAAAAGTCTGGCGGGCTTGGGCTCAGGACAAATGGGATTAAAGAAATTGGAGACTGATAACACACAAGTCTTTGGGGATCTTTGCAGCAAAGGAAGGAAGAGAAATGACATAGCATTAAATACCTGGAGAAAAGGGGGTGTCAAAAAGACTATTGCTGGTTAATAAGAGAGTTGTGGGAGTGGTGGCTTTGGACAGGTGGGAGCAGGAATGCATTTCCAAGTGGGAGGTTTGGTCTTTGCTAGGAGCACAGGCAGTTCATCTGCAAGGACTGGAAAGCAGACCTAGTACCTGGGCATATGTGGTGGGTTCCTAGATTTTCTTAGCGAAATAGGAAGCCCAGTGGGTTACCATCTCCTCTCCAGATGTCTACCAGGCTCCCCACCTTCACAGTATTTTCAAACGTCACCTCAAAAAGGCTGGCACAGGCCAGGCGCGGTGGCTCACGCCTGTAATCCCAGCACTTTGGGAGGCCGAGATAAGTGGATCACAAGGTCAGGAGTTCAAGACCAGCCTGACCAACATGGCGAAACCCCATCTCTATTAAAAAAAAAAAAAAAAAAAAAAGGCTGGCACAGACCTGACCATTCTACTTAAAATCACACCTTCACTTGAAATTCCTCTAACCGTCCCTCAACCCTGCTTTACATTTTCTGGGTTTGTTTTGTTTTTTTTTT
>NW_016107417.1:3715745-3719551 GCF_001604975.1 Cebus imitator | reverse complement strand
CGAGTGGGTGGGATTATAGCGGCACACCACCACGCCCAGCTAATTTTTGTATTTTTAGTAGAGACTGGGTTTCCCCATGTTGGTCAGGCTGGTGTCAAACTCCTGACTTCAGGTGATCCATCCACTTTGGCCTCCCAAAGTGCTGGGATTCCAGGCGTGAGCCACTGCACCCAGCCAAAGCAGTGATTATTAATGATCGACCTGGAATGTAGCCTGGGTGAGGAGGCATGTAAGGACACGAGGAGGGTGAGGGACAGCAAATGTGTAGTAATATCAATGAATTGTAGGTTCCCGTGGGGTCAACAGTCGATTGGAGTTGGGTGCTAGAGTGAGCTGGAAAAAGATGGGTGTTGGTTAGAGGGTAGGATGTACGGCCAGGCACAGTGGCTCATGTCTGCAATCCCAGCACTTTAGGAGGCCGAGGTGGGTGGATCACCCTAGGTCAGGAGTTTGAGACCAGCCTGACCAACAGGGTGAAACTCCGTCTCTACTAAAAATACAAAAAAAACCCCAAAATTTAGCACGTGGTGTGTGCCTGTAATCCCAGCTACTCAGGATGCTGAAGCAGGAGAATCGCTTGGACCCAGGAGGCAGAGGTTGCAGTGAGCCGAGATCATGCCACTGCACTCCAGCCTGGGTGACAGAACAAGACCCTGTCTCCAAAAAAAAAAAAAAAAAAAAAAAAAAAAAAAAATTAAAAGAAGATGAGGTGGAATTAATAGTCCTATATCTTGTTTTGTTTAATCCAATACATATGAAAATGCAATTTCAATTTGAAATCAATATAAAAGAAGTTATTGCCGGGTGCAGTGGCTCATGCCTGTAAACCCAGCACTTTGGGAGGCTTAGGTGGACGGATCACTTGAGGTCAGGAGTTCAAGACCAGCCTGGACAACATGGTGAAACCCTGTTTCTACTAAAAATAAGAAAAAAAATTAGCTGGGCATGGTAGCGTGTGCCTGTAATCCTAGCTACTCAAGAGGCTGAGGCAGGTGAATCACTTGAACCCAGGAGGTGGAGGATGCAGTCAGCCGAGATCATGCCACTGCACTCCAGCCTGGGCGACAGAGCAAGATGGCTTCTCAAAATATATAAATAAATAAATACATTAAATAAAATAATACCAATTATTAATGATATTCACAATTCTGGTATGTGCTTTGGACTCACAGCATATCTCAGTTGGGGATAGATGCGGTGCTCTATGGAGGTATGTGCCTGATTGCTCCTGTACAGGACAGTGTGGCTTTCCAGTATGACTGTGGGAGTAAGTGGCTGACATAGGACAGATGACAAGATCTAGGGGAAGAGGGCTTCAAGGAACTGGGAGGCTCAGCGTGGATATGAACATGTCTAAGAATAGGCTGGGCGTGGTGGCTCACGCCTATAATCCCAGCACTTTGGGAGGCCAAGACGGGTGGATCAAGAGGTCAAGAGATCGAGACCATCCTGGTCAACATGGTGAAACCCCGTCTCTACTAAAAATACAAAAGATTAGCTGGGCATGGTGGCGCGAGCCTATAGTCCCAGCTACTCAGGAGGCTGAGACAGGAGAATTGCTTGAACCCAGGAGTCGGAGGTTGCAGTGAGCCGAGATTGCGTCATTGTACTCCAGCCTGGGTAACAAGAGCAAAGCTGTCTCAAAAAAAAAAAAAAAGTATTAAGACAGAAGTAGGTTGGAGTGATGGCAGGTCAGGAACTAAAATTACCTAGAACTGAGCCATCATAGGTTGGGAGCTGTCAGAAACCAAGTGGGCGTCAGAGGATAATTGGAGCTCCCACCTGAGTGTTTGAAAGGAGGAGGTGAAGTACTATCTTGGACAGAAAAAAAGAAAAAAGAAAGAAAAGAGGAGGGAGCAGAATGTCTATGAGTGATGAGGATTATGGAGGATGCCCACCCCAAGTCCTCCAGGCCCATGGCAGGAGGGGTGGAGGAAAGTCTGCGGGGGCTACGCGGGAGACAGGAGTGGTGGGGACCTTAGGAGTCCAGGGTTTCTGCTAGAGCAGGAGGAATAGGAGCTGTTTGGAGAAGGTGGTGAAGACCAGGAGATTTTGCTAGTGATGGACCATCACCTCCAGAGGGGACAGAGGACATCTGCCAGGAGCTGGAGAGGGGTGGAGATAGGGTCAGAAAAGGGGATGGCCAGAGCTGTGCAGAACCTGGGACACCTGAGCCTCCTGTGGTGAGACTGACCCACAGCAAGAAAGGGCAGGACCACTTCTGAGGCTCTCAAGGTTTGCTGGGGGCCGGAGGGCCAGGGGGCCCAGCTGTGAGTATGAGGGCAGGGGACGGAAGGGTCTGAGGCTCCAAGTTATTTCTGCTGCTAAAGGCAAGGAGGCCCTTGGAGGGCAGGCTCTCTGGATGTCGCCAATACGGGTATGCGTGGAACAAGCTAACAGCAAGTAATCTCACGGGCAGAGGGGAGAGAGTCAGTGGGGAATTGAGCCCCTAATTTCTTTTTATTTTTTATTTTTTATTTTTGAGACGGAGTCTCGATCTGTCCCAGGCAGGAGTGCAGTGGCAGGCAGTGGCACAATCTCGGTTCACTGCAACCTCTGCCTCCCGGGTTTAAGTGATTCTCCTGTCTTAGCCTCCCAAGTAGCTGGGACTACAGGCTCATGCCACCACGCGTGACTAATTTTTGTATTTTTAGTAAAGACAGGGTTTCATCATGTTGGCCAGGCTGGTCTCGAACTCCTGACCTCGTGATCTTCCGGCTTTGGCCTTCCAAAGTGCTGGGATTACAGGAGTGAGCCACTGCGCCTGGCCGCCTAATTTCTTTTACAAAAAGTTTTGTGTATTGTTGTAATTAAAATAAATTTAAAATAACACCAGCTAAGTAATATTCTTAACTTAAAAAGTTTAATCTTGGGGCAATGGAAAAATAAACAAACAAATAAATAAAAAGTTTAATCTAGATTAGGTGCAGTGGCTCACCCCTGTGGTCCCAGGACTTTTGGGAGGCCAAGGCCAGAGGGTCACTTGAAGCCAGGAGTTCAAGACCAACCTGGGCAACGTAATAAAAAAAAAAAAAGAAGCCACCACGCACCGGCCTGTAATCCCAGCTAGTTGGGATGCTGAGGCAGGATGATCACTTGAGCCCAGTAATTCAAAACTACAATGACCTATGATTGCACCACTGCAGTCCAGCCTGAGTGACAGCACAACAGGGTCACACCATGTGGTGCAGGCTGGTCTCAAATTCCTGGCCTTAAGTCATCCCCCCACCTCAGCCTCCCAAAGTGCTGAGATTACAGGCGTGAGCTACGCTACCCTGCCAAGTCACATTTTTGACAAAATTGCACCACAAAGTGGGTGACTTAAACAACAGAAACTAATTGTCTTGGCTAATTTTTTATTTTTTGTAGAGACAGGGTCTCACTATATTGCTTAGGCTGGTCTCAAATTATGGGCTCAAGCAATCCTCCTGCCTCAGCCTCTCAAAGTGTTGGGATTACAGGTGTGAGCCACTGCACCAGGTCTGGCTTCTTATTCTTAAAACATGCTTGCTGAAGTATTTAGATGTGAAGTTCAAGATGTCTGCAACTTACTTGCAACGGTTTAGCAAAATATATGCTATATAGATAGGTAGAAAGAAACAGCAGCAAAATGTTTATTGGTGGATCTAGGGGAAGAGTATACGGAGTTCATATTCTTTTTGTTTTTTTAAGATGGAGTGTCACCCTGTCGCCCAGGCTATAGTGGCTCACTGCAACCTCTGCCTCCTGGGTTCAAGCCATTCTCCTGCTTCAGCCTCCCAAGTAGCTGGGATCACAGGTGCCTGCCCCCATGCCTGGCTAATTTT
>NW_016107417.1:3647512-3715340 GCF_001604975.1 Cebus imitator | reverse complement strand
CTGTAATCCCAGCTACTCAGGAGGCTGAGGCAGGAGAATTGCCTGAACCCAGGAGGCGGAGGTTGCGGTGAGCCGAGAACGCGCCATTGCACTCCAGCCTGGGTAACAAGAGCAAAACTCCGACTCAAAAAAAAAAAAAAAAGAGATTCTCCTGCCTCAGCTTTCTGAGTAGCAGGGATTACAAGTACACACCACCATGCCTGGCTAATTTTTGTATGTTTAGTAGCAATGGGGTTTCACCATGTTGGCCAGGCTGGTGTTGAACCTCCCAACCTCAGGTGATCTGCCCACCTCGGTCTCCCAAAGTGCTGGGATTACAAGTGTGAGCCACAGTGCCTGGCCAGAGTTCATATTCTTTCTATAGGTTTAAAATTTGTTAACATAAAATATTGGGAGAAAATTAATTTTTTTAAATGTAAAAATTTGTAAATCTGAAAGTCTTTTGGCTGAATTATTGCTGGGTGCTAGGAAGCAGCTGTTTCTCCAGTTTAGTGAGGGACAGCTTCAGGTCTCAGCTTGCCAAAGGCCTGAGTATCCCTGCACAGGGCTTTTTGAGTTTCTGCACCTCAGTAGGCTAAAGAAATATTTCCTGAGTGGGCCCCAGGCATTTTCCATCATGATCTCACCAGTCTCACCAGAACCTCCCATGAGATTTTTTTTTTTTTTTTTTTTTGGGTGAGACAGGGTCTTTCCCTGTCGCCCAGGCTAGAGTGCAGTGGTGCAAGCATAGCTCACTACAGCCTCAAACTCCTGGCCTCAAGAGATCCTCCCACCTCAGTCTCCCAAAGTGCTAAGATTACAGGTGTGAGCCACCTCACCTAGCCTGTGATAAGTTTTATTTATTTTTCTGAGACAGAGCCTCACTCTATTGCCCAGACTGGAGTGCAGTGGGTGATCTCAGCTCACCACAACCTCTGCCTCCTGGGTTTAAGTCATCCTCCTGCCTTAGCCTCCTGAGTAGCTGGAAGTAGCGTGCCACCACGCCCAGCTAATTTTTGTATTTTTAGTAGAGACGGGGTTTCACCATGTTGGCCAGGCTGGTCTTGAACTCCTGACCCCCAGTGATCCGCCCACCTTGGCCTCCCTAAGTGCTGCGATCACAGGCGTGAGCCACCATGCCCAGCCCTCAGTTTTTTGATTCCCATTTAAAGATGTGGAAACTGGGGTCAGGTACCTTGCCAGTGGCTGTATAGCTGGACCAGAATCCAGGCTATCTGACTGTCATGCCTGGGCCCCTAACCAGGCCCTAGAATTCCACAGACACCCTCCAATCCCCATTCCCAGCCACACAGTGACCCCCAGTCTCTTTCAAGTACTTTCCCCCAGCTTTAGGGCCCGCCATAAGCCTCGGAGCATAGCCATCGGCCGCCCAGGCCTGCCCTGATCCTAGGGTACACTCCTTCCCTCCTTCCCATCCAGTCCAGCCGAGGCCTGGGTCCTGCTAAGTCTTGGACATCCCAGCTAAGAACAAGTGAAACCCCTCCCAGACCTTCCCCTGCTGCCTCTTCATCAGCCTCACCTGGGTGGGCAGCCCAGCACTGGATACCCATGTTGTGCCCTTCGGATCCACTTCCCCCTTCTCCACCCTTCTCTGTGCCAAGACTGGCCACAACAACCTGCAGTTACTGAGTTCTTTTTTTTTTTTTGAGACAGAGTTTCACTCTTGTTGCCCAGGTTGGAGTGCAGTGGTGTGATCTCGGCTCACTGCAACCTGTGCCTCCTGGGTTCAAGCAATTCTCCTGCCTCAGCCTTTCAAGTAGCTGGGATTACAAGCGCCCACCATCATGCTTAGCTAATTTTTCTATGTTTAGTAGAGATGTTTACCATGTTGGCCAGGCTGGTCTCGAACCCCTGACCTCAAGTGATCCACCTGCCTTGGCCTCCCAAAGTGCTGGAATTACAGGCGTGAGCCACCGTGTCTAGCTAGCTGCTGAATTCTTGGGGCCTCTGGCTGCCCTTTGAATTTGTACAAAGGGAGACAGGAGATGAGAGGGAGTGAGATGGAGGAATTTATTTCCTAGGCTGCCTTTCAGCTCAGCCACAGTCAAGTTCTACCAAAAGCTAGAGCTCCTGTCAGGTAGCATCACCACCTCTTCCAGCCTGGGTGGCCTGGGGGCCTAACAGCTCCTCTCTGCTGCCAGGGCTCTGGGGCACCACCATTCACTGGCGTGTTCCCTTAGCACTGTACATGCTTCTGTAAACTGTCCCTTCATTAGTAAAGTCTCTTCATTTACCCCATTTGAGTGTCACCTGATTCCTGAAAATACAGAGAAGACAACCTGGTCTTTAACTGTGACACCCCCACTCTTCCCTCCATTCCTAATCCCCCATCTTCTGAACCTCAGGAGGACAGATCCAGGCAGGGAGGCTAGCAGCTTACAAAGTTGTCTTTATTGGTTTCTTGTTGTCTGACAGAGCATCAGGGTCTGTCCCTCCTGGGAATGTGGCATTTGAGGAGATAAATATTTCTTTTGCCCCCACCCTTCAGTGGGGGGAGGTTTAATAAAAATAGCAATATAATAACAATAATAATGACTGTGATCAATAATAAAATGCCCCCTAGGTTCCCCTAATACACAATTGGTTGAAGCTTCAAGAAAAAGGACCCTTCTTTCTGGGAAGGGCCAGAGTGTGCCCAGGGACCCTCCAGTGGCCCTCACTGGGTGCCCATCTCCCACCAAGAAGCCCTTATAAATACCCTCTCCATCCCCTCCCTGTCCAGGATTCTCTTCCCTGCTGGGAGGACTGGCTGACAGTGTCAGCCCCGCCCACTGCACCCCTCTCCAGAGAAAGGACCCTTTGTTCTCCCAGCTCCCTCTCTCCACCCCTCTCCTTTTGTCTCCTTCCTCTTGTTCATCGCTCTCCTTCATCCCTCTCCCCTCCTCCTCTGCATGGCTTCTACCTCTTTCTAATTCCTCTCACCTCCTCCTCCACTTCCTTCCTCCCTTGCCTGTCTCTCACCTCCTTCACCTACATCCTTTTCCTCCTCCTCTATCCTCCCTCTGGATCAGAGCCTGTTTTTCTCACCCAGATGCTGAGCAGAGACCGAGACATGCCCCATCTTGGCCTCAGCCGGGAGCCAGACAGTCCACAGATAAGACCCCAACCTGTTCCCAGAGACCCATTGCCTCTCCATCCCTCATCCCGACTCTTTTTTTTTTTTTTTCGAGACGGAGTTTCGCTCGTTACCCAGGCTGGAGTGCAATGGCGCGATCTCGGCTCACCGCAACCTCCGCCTCCTGGGTTCAGGCAATTCTCCTGCCTCAGCCTCCTGAGCAGCTGGGACTACAGGCACGTGCCACCATGCCCAGCTAATTTTTTGTATTTTTAGTAGAGACGGGGTTTCACCATGTTGACCAGGATGGTCTCGATCTCTTGACCTCGTGATCCACCCACCTCGGCCTCCCAAAGTGCTGGGATTACAGGCTTGAGCCACCGCGCCCGGCCATCCATCCCTCATCCCGACTCTTAAAGCCTCCGGGCGCTTGGCACTAGAAATAAGAGCTTTGGCACAATCACCCCGATCACCAGGACAAAAGGGGCCATTCTATTCCCAATGGCTAGCAAAGGCTGGGGCTGGGAACAAAGGGGTAAGGTGGGATGAGGGCTGGGAGTCAGGACCCCCAAGTCCTGGGAACCCAGGCAAGCCTCCCAGTCATTGCCCAGCCCAGGCCCTCCCTGAGTCTGAATTTCCATGTCCCGGACCAGCCGGAGTATGGCATTCCTCAAGCTCTTCGCTCCCAAGTGTCTTTCTGCCCTGGGATTGGGGTGGGTCTTAACAGAGGGCATCAAGGAGAGGTCTCCGATTCAGGGGATAGGGGTAGGCTTCGGGGCCATTCTGAGACCTGCAGGAGAAAGAAAAGGAAGTTGGGTGGGGGGAGAAGGATCAGGGAGGACTCTTTCCTCACAGGGCCAGTGCCTCCCAGAGGCCCCCTTAGGCCCATCACCTACTGTATCACGGCCCCTGGAGGAAGCCAGATGTGAGGTGGGGTGTGGGGGTGGTACATGGGTTACTGGAAGGACCTGGAGAACTCCTACTTAACCTTGAATGGACTTTAAGTCCCTATTTTTTTGTTTTTCTGAGACAGAGTCTTGCTCTGTCGCCCAGGCTGGAGTACAGTTGCGGCATGATCTCGGCTCACTGCAACCTCTGCCTCCCAGGTTCAAGTGAACCTGCCTCAGCCTCCCAAGTAGCTGGGATTACATGCATTCGCCATCATACCTGGCTAATCTTTGTATTATTTTTTGGAGACAGAGTCTCACTCTGTTGCCCAGGCAGGAGTGCAGTGGCATGATCTCGGCTCACTGCAACCTCCACCTCCCAGGTTCAAGCAATTATCCTGCCTTAGCCCCCCAAGTAGCTGGGATTACAGGCATGTACCACCAGGCTCAGCTAATTTTTGTATTTTTAATAGAGACAGGGTTTCACCATGTTGGTCAGGCTGGTCTCAAACTCCTGACCTCAAGTGATCCACCCACCTCTGCCTCCCAAAGTGCTGTGATGACAGGGGTGAGCCACCACACCCGGCCTCAAAGTCCCTTTGTTCATTCACTCCATTCTTCATTCAGTCAACACACATGCTTCACTCTGGGCAGAAGAACGAAGCCTGACCCCCACCACCAAGGAGCCCACAGTCAAGGGAAGAGGACAAGCACCAGAAGAAACCCATGGCACAGCAGGAGCTGCAAGGAAGGTGTGGAGGGAGTGGGGTGGTGAAGGCGGCACCAGCCCCAGGAAGGCAATGACCACCTGACCAAGAGCCCAGGAAGGCTCCTTTGAAGATGATCCTAGTGGGTCACCTGGAGGGCAGTCTGGTATTGTCAAAGTGAAGACAGGGAAAGGGATACAAAACAGAGGGGACTGCAGGGGAAAGTGACCTGAAGATGTGAAAGAACATGGCAAGCCCCAGGGCTCCCAGTGGCCTGGTGTGTCGGGAGTGGGTGGATGTGTGTGCAGGAGACGTGGCTGGAGGGTGAATGTGAACCCAGCTTCTCTTAGGTTTTCCCCTGTCCTCATTCGGAATGGACTGCTCCCTCCTCTGACTCCCCAACTCTCTACTCTGGACTGGGCCTCTGTTAGGAATCCCAAGAGTGGCTGGGCGCGGTGGCTCATGCCTGTAATCCCAGCACTTTGGGAGGCTGAGGCAGGTGGCTCACTTGAGGTTATAAGTTTGAGACCAGCACGGTAAAACCCCATCTCTACTTAAAATACAAAAATTAGCCAGGCGTGGCGACACACGCCTATAATCCCAGCTACTCAGGAGTCTGAGGTGGGAGAATTGCTTGAACCTGGGAGGTGGGGGTTGCAGTGACCGAAACTGTGCCACTGCACTCCAGCCTGGGTGACACAGTGAGACTCCGTCTAAAAAAAAAAAAATAAAATAAATCGCAAGAGCTCTCCTTCTATGGCACCCTTCACCACGCCAGGCACTGTGCTGAGCCCTTGGCAGGTATCATCAGCTCATGCAGGCCTCCCAGAAACCATGTCATTTCACAGATGAGACAAGATGAGGGAGGTTGGGCACTTTGCCCAGGGCCACACAGCTGGAACAGTCAGAGCCAAGATTCCCACCGAGGCCGGCCTGCCTCCATGCCCCTGTTGGTGCCCACTGGTGGGGTGAGACAGGTAAGAATCTGCATCTTGTAGAATCGAGGGCAGGGATGGGCTCAGCTTGTTCCCTAGCCTGAGTCCCTGTGCAGGGCCTAGCACAGAACTGAACTGTCTGACGTTAGAATAGGGGACGGACAAGCCTCCTGGACGGGCTCACCTGCATTAGGGAGGCTGCAGGGCTCAGCGATCCCTGGGGGCAGGACACAGACTCGCTGGACAGGGATGTCCAAGCTTTCCTCTTCACTGCTCCAGCAGCAGACAAGGGGACAAAAATACCAAGATCAGATTTGATGGATCCAAAGTGGGTGGAAACTTGGGGTGAGGGGTGGCAGACTGGAGGCTGAGGGGCTGCCCTTACTGGGGTCTGCGTCTCCAGCGAGGCCTTCGCTGCCCGTGGAGGCTGGGCGCCGCAATGCCTCGGAGAAGCTGTGGGGTCGTTGTGGGCCGGAGCTGCGGGCGCCTCGGCCCTTCTCTTCCGGAGCCTGTTGGGTGACAGTGTGGAGGAGCTGGGACCAGGAGGCACAAGGAGGCCAGGAGGCCCAAGGCACAACAGACCACGACAAATGAACACCACTAGGCACGCAGCCTGGATGTGCTGAAGTCCCAAATAGCAGAAGGGTGAGTCCCAGGCCTCAGGGGCCCAGCCCAGATAATTATGGAGGCCTGTGATTGGCTAGAGCTCACCACAGAGGCCGGTGATTGGCTCAGCCTCACCAGAGTGGCTTGTGATTGGCTCCGGAGGACTCACCCGGGGTGTGACCCTGGCGCCCGGCCGCCCGTTGGCAGGGCCCACGTGTACCAGGTGGTTGAAGTTGGTGGGCGGCGAGATGAGCTTGGAGCGCACAAAGGGGTCCTTCAGCATCTCCCTACGGGCGGAGAGGGTGTATGCAGCGGGCGGCGAAGCTCTGCCCTCACTCGAGCAGGACAGCCCTTCGCCCCGCCTAGTCGCAGCCCCCGCATCGCGCACGCGCACCTGCGCTGCTGCTTCTGCTGCTCTTCTGACACGCGGAAGAAGAAGCGGCGCTTGCTCTTGGTGCGGAACAGCTGGCGCCGGCTGTTGTTGGTGAGGTCTGGGATGTCGAACTCGTCCTTCTCTGTGGGAGAAGCAGAGAGCTGGGCTGTGCTCACACGTCTCTGGGGCCCAGTCAGCTGGCATTCAGGGCCACACAACCACATGTGTGCACCAGTGAACGTACACACGTGTACACGCGCACTCCCTCACCTGCCAGCTGGTTCCTGAGGTAGGTCAGGCGGACCTTCTCGGTGCCGTAGAGGAACAGGGAGCCCTCTGGATTGAGGGGCCGCACCTGGGGCAGCAGGCACAGAGGTCAGGCCACGCTGCCATCCCCCAGCGCTGCCCCCGGGCTCTGGTGGACCCTCACCTTCTTGAGCGGCACCGTCTGCACCCATTCTGCCCTCCTCACGTCAAACACATCGATGGAGTTCTCGCTGAACACTGTCAGGTAGGGGGCTGCGTACCCTGCGGGCACGCCAGGCACCGCTGAGCTCTTTCCCCCTCTATTCCACAGGGAACACCTTGTCTCCTGCCACAGCACAGTGATTGCCATGCCCCAGCTAAGGTCCTTCCTCTGAAGACTCTCTGTCGCCCGTTCAATTCAAATACTCCTGGACCACTCACCACATGCCTGGCTAGGTGCTAAATGACCATGCTTTTCCTCCCTTAATTCCCTCACAACTCTGAGCAGGTACTATGGTTATAACCCCTAATTTCCAGATGAGGGAATGGAACCCCTGGAACCATGTAATGGTCAAGGTCACCCAGCTGGGATTTGGCCCTGGGCAGCTTGGGTGGTATGTAGCACCCAACCTGCAGGCCCCACCCCAAAGAGCCATTGCTCACAAACGATGCTCTGCCCCTCTCTTCAGCCCTCACTCTCATCATGCTAGTTACCTGTGCATGCACCAGACTGCCCCACCGCCCCCATTCATTCATTCACTCTTCCATTCATTCCTCCAAACCCATTGCCCCTGGAGTGTCCCAGCTTGGGCTGGGTGCTTGATATGGATGAGGAAATCGGCCCCAGTCCATTCTGTGGGACCCCAGTGCACCAAGCCAGTCATTAAATGGCACAGGTCTGGACGGAGAGGTAAGGGGCAAAGAGAAGGAAAAAGCCGATGACGGGGAGGCGGGGTGGGGAGCATGAAGGCAGTGGTGACCACAGCAACTGCAGCGGTCATCTTTGGCATTCCTGTCAGCTCCAGGCCTTCAGCTGACACTGGGGCTGGATCTAGTTGAGTTTGCTGGGTGCAGGCTGGGGCCAGTGGCTCACACCTGTAATCCAGCATTTTGGGATGCCGAGGCAGGAGGATTGCCCGAGTCCAGGAGTTTGGGACCAGCCTGGGCAATATGGCAAAACCCTGTTGCTACAAAAAATACAAAAATTAGCCAGGCATGGTGGTACACACCTGTGGCCCCAGCTACTTGGGAGGGTGAGGTGAGAGGATCTCTTGAGCCCAGGAGATGGAGGTGGCAATGAGTTGAGATTGTGCCACTACTCCAGCCTGGTGACAGAGGGAGACCCTGTCTCAAAAGAAAAAAAAAAATGTTTGCTGGGTACCCGGGAGAGGAGCATGAGTTCAGCCATGGAAAAGGAAGGTCCCCTGCAAGCCACAGAGGGTGGGACAGGGTGTTGCTGGGCTGGAGGATGAAAAATGGCACCAAAGGCCTCCAATGCCAGGCTCAAGAGTTGAGGTGGGACCCTGTCTTCACCCACACACTGAAGGTGTCTGGCCCCCCTGCCAAGCTCTCCACAGGCCTTACCCCAGCCCGTGGGTGCTGCTGGCCACAGCAGCTCGTGGCCACGAGACTTGCGGCCCGCGCTATCCACGTAGATGCCGGCAGTGGTGAAGAGCAGCAGGAACTCACTGAGGCTGAGCTCCACAGCCCCCAGTGCCTCACCCAGGCCCCCGCGGGACAGTGGCAGCTCCTCAGGCACCAAACCGGCCCCCAGCACCAATGGCGCAGCCTCATTGAGCAGTGGGTAGAGGGCAAAGCCACCGGTGGTGCCCACACATAGCCGGTCACCCAGCAGCCCCAGGCTCTGCACAGGGGCAGGTGCCTGCAGCTCACGGATGCGGCGCTGCCAGGGCCCAGGGCCTGGGCCCAGCTGGTAGCAGAGCACCTGGCGCTTGACGGCTACACAGAGCACTGGGGTGCGGGCCTGTAGGATGCTCCCAGCTGCTAGCACCTGGCAACCTCGAGACTCGGGGATCTTGGCACCTGCTACCTCTACGTTCTCCAGCTCCGCCAGGGCAAAGAGACGCACGTTGGGGCCACGGCCACACAGCACGACCAGCAGGCCAGCGCTGGGGCTCAAGGCCAGCTGCTGTACGCGCCGGCACTCTCCCACCTGGAAGATGTCTGCAGGGTTGGTGAGGGGAGAGTGTCACTGCAGGTGGTTGAAGAGTGACCCATCCCCATCCTCCTCTGCCTGTTGGGGCTGCCTCTGCCCATGCCCACCCTGGCCCAGCTTTGACGGGTACCGTTGCTGTGCAGATGGATGACAAAGAGCCCCTCATCAGTGCCAAGAGCGAGTCGATCCTGGTCTGGTAGAGGGAGGGAGAGGGTCAGGGGTCAGAAGGCCCGCTCAATGACAGGGAGACTGGGCAGTCTACCTGCCTTGCTGTGCCATAGTTTCTCTTGAGGAAATGGGGGTGGCGATCATCCCACTGTCCCTGCCTCACTGACCCTTCTCTCCCAGAATTGGACAGGCTTTTCTGGAGGAGTTGGGGTGAGGCCCATCACCTTGAGCAGTAGAATTTCAGGTAAGTCACGTCACCTCTCAGAACCTTGGTTTCCCCTTATGTAAACTGGGATGATGGTACCTTTCTCACAGAGCAGCTCTTAGGAAGCGAGGAAGTGATGCACCGGGGGCTCAGCAGAGCCCCTTGCTCAATAAATCCCCTCTCCTCTGGCTCCCGACTGCTCCAGGGATCCACACAGCCTCTCCTGTGGCTCCCATCCTGAGAGCAGGGGCTGGCTCAGGGCCTCAGCTGCTCAGGGAGGCCAAGGAGCTCTGCTTCATGCCTTTCCCAGCCTCAGTTACAGACGAGCCCTGCTGAGTCCCAGGTTCAAGGCTGAGTACAAGTGAAGCTCATGGCAGCTCCACCCAGGAGATGTTATGAGGCTCTGAGTGGTTCCACAATGGCCCCCCAGACCCCCAGCTTGCAGGGAGACAGCCAGGACTGAACCCTCGTTTGTCTCTTTCTAAAGTCTTTGTTCCAGCTGGGCGTGGTGGCTCATACCTGTAAACTCAGCCACTTTGAGAGGCCGAGGTAGACAGATCACCTGAGGTCAGGAGTTCACAACCAGCCTGCCCAACATGGTGAAACCCTGTCTATGTGCTCCAGCCTCCTGTGTGCACAGCTTTAACAAAGTAGCCAGGCGAGGTGGTGCATGACTGTAATCCCAGCTACTCTGGAGGCTGAGACAGGAGAATCACTTGAATCCGGGGAGGTGGAGTTTGCAGTGAGCTGAGATTGCACCACTGCAGTCCAGCCTGGGTGACAGAGCAAAACTTTTGTCTCAAAAAAAAAAAAGCCTTTGTTCCTTTCACTCATTTGATTCTTTTGGAAAAAGCAGAAACTGAGGCACAGCAAAACAGAGTGGGAATAAGCCAGGCCCCCTACCTGGTGGCCCAGGGCTTTTCACACAGCCGTGCACACAGGAGTCTGGAGCGCATACATGGTGCAAGCCAGTCTGTCTCGTGGCTGCAGGGAATGGGCAGTGACAGGGCCCGGCCCTTGGGACTAATCCTAGACAGCAGCACTCCTGCAGGCCTGGACTGCTCCCTCCAGCCGCCCCCCAGCTCACCAAGGATGGCAGCGCAGAGTGTGTGGGGCAGCAGCGGCAGCCCGTTGTCGTAGGCCTCCTTGAGTGTGTACACGGGCCGCGGTCTCGGGCGCGCATCCAACAGCAGCCGCTGCAGCTCACCCAGCACCTGCAGCCAGCGCTCCCGCTCCCCCTCGCTCTCCGCCAGCAGCAGCACAGTGCACGTGGTGGGCGGCACTGCCAGCTGCGAGGTCGTCACCTGTGGGCAGGGACCCAGGCTGGAGGGCTGTGGGCCATCTGTCCTTCCTCCCTTCCTGCCTCCAGCAGCTGCTGTGCCCAGGGTGCCTCACATACACTCAGCAGCAGGGAACAGGCCAGAAAGGCATATAGACAACTCCAGAACCCTGAGACCAGCGCCCTAATGGGGTGAGGATGAGCCTGGTGGGAACGTAGACGAGGCTCCCAAACCCAGTCCAGGAGATGAAGGCTGACTTCCCAGGGGACTAGACATTTCTGCTGGAGCCTGAGGGATGAGCCACTGACCAGAAGTAGTCAAGGTAAGTGAGGGGTATGCACCAGCATGGGGCGGGCAATTACATGCAAAGAGACAGACATGAAGGACAGAGAACGTGGTGCCCACAGACACAGGGAGCCCTCGGAACTGGAGAAAGCAAGGTGTGGCCAGAGCAGAGAGCAGTGCCAGGGAGGGGGTTGGGGAGGCCTGCGGGGTTGGATCCTCGGGGCCTCAAGGGCTGGGGCAGGAGAACTCCTCGGACGATGGGAAGCCACAGCAGATCCTAAATGAGGCGGGACCCAGCTAGGTGCTCATATGGAAAGCGTGTTATAGCCGTGGCTGGCCTAGGAGGGCGTGTGGAGTGGGGAACAGTGTCCAGAGCGGGGACGGCATGGGGACGTGGATGGTGGCTGGTCCATCTCACCCCAGGCACTCACCCTAAAGATGCGTGGCAGGTCCCTGGATTGGGCATGGATGACATCAGAGGCCAGGACGGGAGTGGCCGAGAAGTGGGGATCCCTGGGAGGTTCACAGAACAGGTCAGAGGTCTCCCTGTCCCTGGCCGCCCCCTTCTACCGCTAGTCCCTTGCCCCATGCCACTGCCTGGCACCCACCTCAGATCCAGGGCCTGCAGGAGGGCCCCACTGGTCGGGCTGAGCCTTGAGTCAGGGGCGTCAAACAGCAGCAGGCGTGAGTCACTCAGGGCAGCAAACACCCGCTGCCAGCCCCGCCGGACGCCCGAGGGCCGCGGCACCTGGTAGAAAGGCAAGCATGGGAGGACTGCAGAGGCCCTCAGCACCTCTGCACCCGCCTTCCCCTCCCTCGGCCCCCGCTCACCGACAGGAAGCCCTCATAGGCAGTCCCTGTGCCCGTTTCGGGGTGCACTCCCAGGGCTGTGCGGAGGAGGTCAGGGGGCACGGGGCAGGGCGGGGCCTGTGGGGCACAGGTTGCATGACAGAAGTAGCCGCAGGCTGTGGGGAAGGTGGAGAAGGCAGATGAGGTGAGGTTGGGAAAGGGCAGCCCCAAACCAAGACTGGAGCATGTCCAAAGCCAGCTTCCCTGAAGCCACGGTGGCACCCGAACTGTCCCCAATTCCTCATTAAGTGAGAAAAGGAACAAAGCTGAACAGTAGGAAATTTGACCAGCAGGTGCCCGTGACCCTGGGATAGGAGAAACAGCCTGGGTGTGCCAGGGCCACACACCTGGGGCAGTGGCTGGAGCATAGGGGGTGGGTGTGTGGTGGGGTGGGGACTCTCACCATCACAGCCCAGGCCCTGGCGGCCCAGGCCCAGCATCAGAGAGGTGCAGTGGAGACACTTGGTGGGGGATGGGAAGCTCCGGGAGCGCAGCGTGTGTGAGCCAGGCTGGGGAAGGGGATAGCCATTACCCAAGGCCTCCTAGGGCCCCGGGCCCCATCCCTGAGGGATCAGGTGAGATGAGGGGCTAAGCCAGGTGGTATTGACCGCTGAGCCCTGGCCAGTCTATGGCACCAGGCAAGCTCGTTGCCACCACCTCTGCCCCAATTGTGCCCACTGGTCACAATGCACGTGGAGGTGCCCATTCAGCCTGGCAGAACTGCTTGGTGGCCCCATCCCACTTGCCCCTCTGGGCACTGACCTTAGCAGGAAGACCTTCTGTAGGGGCCGTGTTGGCAGCAGGGGCTCTGAGGAACACAGCCTGCAGGAGGGCGGAGGAGCAGGTGAGAAGGTCAGTGGCAGCGCCCAGCCCCCCTACTAGGGACCCACCTGTCCTCACCCCCATGCGCAGGCTTCGTCGGCCCTCCGGCCTCAGCTCTGGCTCCCCTCTATGCCTTGGGGCCTCTCCTGAGATGCCAGGGTCCTTGGGAGAATCCTTCTGGGGAAAGAAGAAAGAGAAGCAAAGTCAAAGCCTCTGTGCCTCTCCCAGGACCCCAACCCGACCAGCCCCTTGGCCTGGTCCTTACCTCTGAGTTCCGGAAGGACAGGAAGGGAATCAGGGAGTTTGAGGGCTTGGTGTCTGCAAAGAGAGTGTGGGTCACTGGGCTGAGGTCCCCGGCCTGAGGAACCAGGGGCCAGGAGGGGCCTCAGTTCGCACCTTGGTAAAATGGGAAATGACCATGGGCAGCGGGCAGGGCTGGGCACAGCAGGCACCCGGGAAGTGCTGGTCACAGATGGTGGAGTAAGTGGCAGAGTCCAGGAACAGACTCCTGCCTCCACCACCCTGCCAGGCCATGATGGAGCCCCCTTGACAAGCGGGAGGGGTGCCTGGCTCTGGGGCAAGCAGTCAGTGGCCACTCACCCCCTGGCCCTCGGGCCCGCAGCTCCTCCCGCAGCATGGCCAGCTCCTGCTGCAGGGCCTGGCTCTGCTTCTCAGCCTCCTGCAGACGGCTGGGGAGAACGGCAAGGGCTCAACACCGGCCTCTGCTCAGGCCCCAGCCCCCTAAGCCTGCCCCTAGCCTCACCGCTCAGCTTGCAGCTGGGCCTCCTGCACCTGCGTCAGCCGCTCCTGCAGGCCCTGCTTGGCGCGGATCTCGGCCTCCAGTGCCGACTGCAGCTCCAGCCTGGCCGAGGCCTCCATCTTCTGCAGTCGCCGCGCCTTCCACTGGTGGTCCTGGTGGCCATTGGGCACCCGTATAAGATGCCTTCTAGGCCTGGCTGCTTCAGGGATGCCGTCTTACCAGAGCATGCCGCTACCCATGCCACCTGGCCATGCTCAAAGCTCCAGCTTGGCCACTGACCCACTGTGAGCTCACCGTCCCCATCTCCAGTAATGACCTTCAGCAGCAGGGACGCTGAGCTCATGGAAGGTCAGTGACTTGCCTGAGCTAGCCCCCAAGGGGGTCTCTGGGGCATACCAGTGGCCGGGCTGGGAGCGTCTGGGTGCCCACGTTCCTCAAGGATTCCAGCTCCTCCGCCATCTTGGTGGCCAGGGCCTGCAGGTAGCCTCTGGAGACCTTCTCATCGTTCACCCTGATTTGGAAGAGGCTCAGGGTCATGGGCTGGGCCCTCAGTCTCACCTGCATCCCCCTACCCACCCCGGCACCCACCAGCTGAGGATGTCGGCGAGCTGGGCCTCCCAGTTGCTCTCCGTCTCCCGCCGCTCGCCCTCCAGCCGCTGCTTGCTCTCCTGCTCCTGGGCCAGCTCTGCTTCTAGCTGGGGCCAGCCAGAAGGCAAGGTCAGCCCCAGGCCCCAGCCATCCTGGCACTGCCATCTCCCTCCAGGTACCCCTAGAACCCCAGCCCTGTCCACATCCACCCCGCTCGCTGGCTAGTTTGCCCACCTGCCCAGTGGCTCCCGCTGCCTTGTCTGTCTGTCGTGCCCTCCGTCCCCCTGCTCACCCGCTCCTGCTCCTGGCTTAGCCTCCGGTTCTCCTCCTGCAGTTGGCACAGAGCCTCCTCCTTACCACTCGGCCTGAGGAGGAGAAGGCCAAGGCTGTGACTCGCCACCCAGGCCGGGCCCGGCCTCTCCCTGCCACGCGCTGCCTGGCTCACCCGTGGCTGTGGGCCTGCTCCAGCTGCTCTCGCAGGGCGGCCACCTCCTTCCTCAGTTGGGCCTCCTGAGGCCCACCCTCCGGGGGTCCCATCCCGTTGGTCTCAGAGGCTGTGTGGACGGTCTTGGGGACATGGAGGAGGTCAGGGCAGAGATCCCAGATGCCATGGCCCACCCGCCCGGGGCACAGGCCTGGCCCTGAGGCCGAGTGGGGTCAGGCTGGTGGGGAAGTGCCTCTTGCCAAGGGGGTAGGACTTGGGTACCTTGACCTGGGAAGACTCCTCAAGGTGCTGCTCCCACTGTCCCTGAAGCTGCATCACCTGCCGGCTCAGGGAGGACACTTGGGCCTCCAGCTGTGAGGAGTGCAGAGGCAGGTCAGTGCCAACTCTGCTCTCAGCAGCCCTTCTGCCCACCTTACCATGGACTGCAGGCTCTGCCAGCCACAGTGGACATGAGAAGGCATGGACTCCCAGACTGCCCCATCCCAGGCGCCATCCCCCGGCCTAGCCTCTGCCAGCCACACTAGGGGCCACTGGGGCAGGACCCAGCTGCTGTCCCTGCCCACCCTGGTCACCTACCTCCCTCTGGGCAGCCCGGGCCTCCTCCAGCTGGGAGCTCAGGGCCTGGCTCTGGCTAGCTGTGGCCGCCTCTCTCTCCTGGGCCTCTTGCAGCCTCTGGAGCAGCTCCTCCTGCTGCCCCTGGGCCCTGCGGAGCTCCTGCCCCTGAGCCTGCAGCCCTGCCCGACCCTCGGCCAGCTCCTGAGGAGGCAGGGAGGGGTGCGGAGGACGAGGCCCAGGGTCAGGCATGGACCATCCACAGAGCCCAGGGCCAGTCACCCGCCTCACCCAGCCCTCACCTGGTGCAGCCGGTCAAGCTCCTGCTGTAGGTCACTGGCCTGGCCTGGGCTACCAGCCGGGGGCCCATCCATCTGAGACAAGGGAGGCTTATCCCTCAGCATCTCTGCCGGGAAGAGTCACTGAGACCTCGAGTACTGACGGCCCCAGCCTCTCACAGAAGCTTCCCCACAGCCCAGGAGCAAGTCTCTGGCCCGTCTTCCACATGCAGGCTGAGAAAGCATAAGATGCTCCCCAGGACCATACAGTGTATCGAGAGCAGGGGCAGAACCCAAGCCTGGGTGGGACTCAGCCCCAGTGGGGTGGGCAGAGGGAATACCTGACAGCCTCTCCCGTAGAGTCTGCACTTCCTTCCGGAGCTGCTCCAGCTCCCGACGGTCTGCAGGAGCATGCGGGGCCTCTGGAGGGGTGGTGGTACCCACAGGTGAGTACACTCCCGCAGCAGCAGCCTCCAGGGCCAGCACACCCAGCCCTGGCCCACTGCTCCCTGTACCTTGGCGCCTCCTGCTCAGCTCCACCTTCTCCTGCTCCAGACAGCGGAGCTTCCGCTCCATGGCAGCCCAGGCCTCAGAGCTGCTCTCAGGGCTGTGACTGCAGGGGGACATGGGGCCACACGTGTTGGCAGAAACCTAACGCCAGAGTCTCCTCCATCCCCCTACATCTAATCACTCATTCACCGCAAAACAGCCAGAACAGACCCTTTCTCGGGAGACCCCAGGCTGGTGCCATGGTTGGCAGCCCAGGGCAGCAGCTGCAGGGCACAGGCTCGAGGGTCCCCAGGTCCAGGTTTAAGCCCTTGTCCTGGCCCCTACAAGCTGTGTCACCTTGAACCTAACATGTTTTAGCCTCATTTTCCCCATGGGAAGATGGTGGTGACAAGGCCTCTCCCAAGGGCTATCCAGGGCAGGATGTGGTGATGCTGGCCCAGCTGGCTCCAAGGAGTGGGGGGTTGGACCCATTTCCTTCCACTTCAGAGCACACCGAACCAGGACCTCAGGCTGGCCCCTTGAGTGGGAGTAGGTGGAGATCATCCCACTCATTTGTTTATTGAGACAGAGTCTCGCTCTGTCGCCCAAGCTAGAGTGCAGTGGTGCAATCTCACCTCACTGCAACCTCTGCCTCCTGGGTTCAAGCGGTTCTCCTGCCTTAGCCTCCCGAGTAGCTGGGACCACAGGCGTGTGCTACCACACCTGGCTAATTTTTGTATTTTTAGTAGAGACGGGGTTTGACCATGTTGGCCAAGCTGCCCCTGACCTCAGGTGATCCACCTCCCTCAGCCTCCCAAAGTGCTGGGATTACAGGCATGAGCCACTGTGTCCTGCCCATCCCACCCATTTTACAGAGCCACAAAGTGAGGCCCAGGAGCAGTAGGGGCCTTTCAAACCCTAGGCCTCAGGCTCCAGGTACAGTACATCCTTGGCCTTCGTGGAAGGCACCGTGAGAGCCATGTGCTGGTATGGGGCCCAGCAGGACCTGGGTGTGGCTTCACCGGGACCCTGAGGATGAGGGCTAGACCACCTAGCACGGGCAGGCACTGGGGACCCCTTCTGGCCTCCTTCCCAGGGCCCCAGTGGGCTATGCCCCCAATGCGCTCCAGCCAGGTAACCCGAGCCTCCCACCAGGTGTGTGAGGACTAGCCCCACCTGCCCGACGTGTAGGTGAAGCCCACAAATGGCAAGTGGTGGCCGGAGAAGGCCCCGTGGGAGGGCGGCTGCAGGGTCCCCTGCAGAGGGAGAGGGAAGGAGAGAGTCAGAGTCCACAGGCCAAGGCCAAGGCCCAAGGCCCAGGAGCCCCCTGGGACCAGGCGCACTGACCTCCTCCTGCTCACAGCCCAACCCAAACAGACCCCCAGTGCCCACAAGTCTCCTAGGGGCTGCTGGGAGTTTTCTTCCTTATATGGATTCTAGTTAATAGGATGATGCCTTCGGTCAGAGGGCCTTCCCTTGATGCAACTCAACTCAGTGCAGGGGAGCATGGGGAGGCTGGTGGGACCCGTAACTCATGAGCCCCGGAGTCTGAAGGCCTCACCCCCAGCCCACCCCAGGGGACTTCAGAGGAAGGGTCCCCCCAGCTAACAAGGAATAGGGCAGCTCCCCTCCTGCAGCAGCCTTTGCCACTCACTGGATGGTTGAGGGTGTCGTCATCCACGTCAAAGTTGGAGGTATCCATAGGCCCCCGCAGCTCAGGGATGTAGGGGGCTGTGCTGCTCACCAGCCGCTCCCAGTCCACGCCTTCGAAGAAAGGATGGCTCCGGAAGTCATCCAGCCCGCCGCGGCCCAGCCGCTCTTCCTGGCGGCACAGCAGCTGGCGAATAAGGTCTTGGGCACTGGCTGGCACGTCAGGCACATCCAAGGGAAACTGCAAGTGGTCCTGGGGGTTGGGAGAGGGGGCAGGCTGGGTCAAGTGTCTAGGAATCCAGCCTCGCCTACAGGGATTTCCAACCACACAGACTTGGGAGTCCCACTGCCCTCCCTGGAAGCCCAGAGCCTGGCGTCCAGACCTCGTGGTTCATGATCTTGCCGTAGGTTTCCACCAGGGATTCGGCATAGAAGGGCGTCACCCCGAAGAGCAGCTCGTAGGCGCAGACTCCCAGCGACCACCAGTCACACTGTGGGCCATAGTGGCCCTTGCCCTCCTCCATGGCCTGCAGGATCTCAGGGGAGATATAGTCTGGCGTCCCCACTGCCACAGATGAATCCACCTGTGGGTGGTGATAGTGGTAAAGCCACGAGGACAGCTTCGGGCTTGGCTGGGGCTGCTGGCCCCTCACGATGGCCCTGGCACCCCTATTCCACCAGGTTGGCCTGCTGCTGCCCACCCAGGGCCTGGGCCTCCCCACCTTCCCTGGGGAGCCTGATGTCGCTGCACTAGGCCTGGGGCCTGCCATTCTCCTGAGAGTTCAGCCTGCCTGGTATCCCATGCTCCCACTCTGAGGCACGGTCCTTACCATGCCGTTGGTGTTGAGGCGCAGGCAGGAGCCGAAGTCAGCCAGGCGAATGTGCCCGTTCACATCTAGCAGGACATTGTCTGGCTTGACATCCCTGGGGGGTGGCAGGCAGGGAGAGTGAGGGGCTTGACCTGTGTGTCAGTGGCCATTGAGGCACACACCCAGGTGCACCTGCATGTTGTGTGCCAGCACCAGCCCACACTTACATTCCTGTGTGCACACGTGAGCAACGTGTGTGTGGGTATGTGGTCCCACAGGCCAGAAGGAGGAAGATGGCTAGATTGGAGAAGGGATGTGTGGGGAAACCCCTGGAGGAGGCTGGGTGTGCTGCGGGGGATGCAGGAGTGACTTCCCCAGTGCTGACCATGGCTTGACCACCCGTGAGCTGAGTCACCTTGAGCCAGATGTTGACCTGTACTAAGCTCTGACTCCCTCAACTGTAGGCTGGGGACAGTAGCAGCCCCTGCCACAGAGGGCTCTTTGGAAGATTCCAAGGAAGCATGTGGATGAGGCACCCAGCAAAGCATTTGGCACGTAGTGAGTGCTCAGCCAGCATCAGCTGTCCCCAGCGCAGTTGGCAGGGGCTGAGCAGGGCAGCGGGGTTGGGGCCCACCTGTGGACATAGCCCAGCTGGTGCAGCGAGTGGATAGCTAGCACCATCTCGGCCAGGTAGAACTGGGCCAGCTCGGGCGGCAGACGGTCCTCAAAGCGGCTCAGCAGTGTCAGGAGGTCCCCACCGGCATAGTAGTCCATCACAAGGTACTGCGGGTGGGGGACAAGAGTCAGACCTGGGGGAAGGGTGCACCGGCCACCTTGCCGTGGTCCCACAGGGCTGTGGGAAGGCAGGGCTGCGTCTCCCAGCAGCTCTGGGCTGGCCAGTTCCCAACCAGGGTTCAGGCAGGAGGCGCCAAGCCCAGGAGCTGGTGGGAAGTGGGAGTCTCTTGGTTCCAGGAACAGTCTCTCTTTGGGCCCAGTGCCCCTGGCCCCAGCCCCAAGTAGCTGTCCCCCTCCAGGCCCACCAAGTATCCTCACCAGATACTCCTCGTCTTGGAAGGCATAGTGCAGAGTGGTCACCCAATGGCTGTCCCCCTTTACGAGCACATCCCGTTCCTCCCGGAAACAGGCCGTCTGCAGCAGGTGTGTGGAAGTAAGAGGTAGGCTGGGATCAGAGACCAGGAGACGCCCTTGCCAGCTCAGGGGATGGAGAAACACTCTGTGAGTCTGGGAGCTCAGATCGAGGTCATAGCTCTGCTGTCCCCTGGCTGGCTACGACAGCCCAAGCACTTGCTGTATGGCTGAGCCTCAGCATGACCATGTGGGAAACGAGAATGACTCCGGTTGCTTTCAAAAGGGTTTATTAAGCCTGTAATCCCAGCAATTTGGGAGGCCGAGGTTGGCAGATCACTTGAGATCAGGAGTTGGAGACCAACCTGGCCAACAGGGTGAAACCCCGTCTTTACTAAAAATCCAAAAAAATTAGCTGGGCATCATGGCACACGCCTGTAATCCCAGCTACTAAGGAGGCTGAGGCATAAGAATCCCATGAACCTGGGAGGTGGAGGCTGCAGTGGGCGGAGATTGCACCACTGTACTCCAGCCTAAGCAACAGAGTGAGACCCTGTCTAAAAAAAAGGGTTTATTGTAGGCTGGGAGTGGTGGTTCACACCTGTAATTCCAGCACTTTGGGAGGCCGAGGCAGAATGATCACCTGAGGTCAGGAGTTCGAGACCAGCCCGTCCAATATGGCAAAACCTCATCTTTACTAAAAATACAAAAATTAGCTGGGTGTGGTGACAGATGCCTGTAATCCCAGCTACTCAGGAGGCTGAGGCAGGAGAATCACTGGAACTGGGAGGCAGAGGTTGCAGTGAGCCGAGATAGCACCACTGCACTCCAGCCTAGTTGACAAAGCAAAACTCCATCTAAAAAAAAAAAAAAAAAAAAAAAAAAAACAAAAAAAAAAAAAAAAAAAAAAAAAAAAAAAAAAAATTGGCTGGACACGGTGGCTCATACTTGTAATCCCAGCACTTTGGAAGGCTGAGGTGGGTGAATCACAAGATCAGGAGTTCAAGACCAGCCTGGCCAACTTAATGAAACCCCACATCTATTATAAATACAAAAATTAGCTAGGTGTGGTGGTACATCCCTGTAATCCCAGCTACTCGGGGGACTGAAGCAGGAGAATTGTTTGAACCCAGGAGGCAGACGTTGTAGTGAGCTGAGATGACACCATTGCACTCCAGCCTGGGCGACAGAGTGAGACTCCCTCTCAAAAAAAAAGGGTTTATTGTAAGAAAGACAAATCAGCGGCTGCTGAGGGTGGCATCCTTTGTCTGGTCTGCAGCCTTGCTTGCCCCCCATGCCCCATAGGCCCTGGCTGCAAACACCTCCCCTACACCCATTTGTAGGGTGCCCAAGGGTCCCCCCGACCCCACACTGACCTCAGCCCTCTTCAGCATCTCCCACTTGTGCAGCATTTTCATGGCAAAAACCTGCCCAGTGTCCCTCTGCCTCACCACGGCAACCTACAGGCACAGGGAGGAGTGGGGTGAGCCCAGCCTGGTGTGAACACCTCCTCCCCACCTGCCCCGCCCCTCTGCTCACCTCCCCAAAGGCTCCTCGGCCGATCACCTTCAAGATCTCAAAGTCATCTCTCTGCAGACGCAGTTCTTTCACCTTTGCTACGAAGGGGCTGGCTGAGGGGACACAGGGTGGGACTCAGAGTACGTGCAGGGCGGGCCCCAGTCCCCATCACCTTGGGCAAGCCAGGAACTGCCACTCCTGTGAGCCCTGCAGGGATGACCTCTCCAGAGACAGCCTCGGGCCAAAGGGTTGGCAGAAGCCGGTCCTCCTTTGGCCATGATCAAGAAGTGTGGAAGGTCAAAGGCTGGGCTCAGCTGACTGCCTGGTCCCCATACCTCCCTGGACCCCCTGTCCCAGACTAGGCAGCCTCCATCCCAGGGGCTGATGGGACCTGCAGTTCTGCCCAGCCTGGAGTCTGACTCTGCTTGGCCAGGTCACCCTGGGGACCATGGGGATACCACTCCTACCCTCAGCTCACAGTTCTTGGCCCCCTCACAGGGCCAGGCCAGGGCCTGTCTTAGGAAACTGGACAGGTGACATTCCTTATCCCCAGAGAGGCTTCTCTGCCATTCAGGAGCTATGGGCCTCTGTCCGGGGACCCTGTAGGCACAGAGGTGCCTGGCTGGGGGGTCAGGGCTGCAGCCCCTAGGGCAGGGAGGACAGACTCTATGCTCCCCACATGGGGCCCCTTGGTTGGAGGCATGGATGCCAGTTGGCCAAGGTGTGCACAAACAGGACCAAGATGCCTTTCTGGTGCCAGCAGTGGCCCCTGAGGGCGTGAGTGCGCAGGCTGCCTCCAGGCCTGACTGGCCCTCTCCCTCTGAGTTCTGCCTCCCTGTCCAGTTGAGGCCTTTGCCTGGCCAAGAACGTCCTTTCCTCAAATCCCAGACACCTCCAGGAGGGGCAACTCCAGCCACTCCCAGGCCCTTCCCAGGCCTGGAGTAGCCACAGGTTTTGGGAGAGAATTGGGTCTTAGGGAGGCAGGAGTGATCAGTCAGGATGGGGGGCAGCTGTGGTCTGGCACCTTGCCTCAGTTTCCCCCTGCCAGGAGGTAAACTCCCTGCCAGCTGGGCGGGTCTGCGGGTGGGACAGAGAGCTGCTCCACAGGTTTATCAGGCAGAAGCCCGCAGCGGGGGTGGGGTGGAAACTTCATTACAGAAATTCATTGTCTCTTTCCCAGGTCTGTGTGTGGAGCTGGGGAGGAGCAGCCCCGGGCCTCCCGGGGGGAGTCGAAGCCAGTGCCACAGGGACCCACCCGAAGCGCAGGCCCACAGGCAGGAGGATCCAGGCCCCTGGACAGGCTGCCCAATCCTCTTGCCTCCCACAGGGCATGGGGGCTCTGGGTAGGGGCAGGGACAAGTTGTGGCAGGAGAGGAATGAGTCACGGCCCTTTGAGTTACCTCGGGAGATGTCAACAGACAGCCCCCATACCGGGGTCCCAGGCAGAGGTGCCAGAGGCAGTCAGGGAGGAGCACCCATGTGTGTGCAAACACACACACGTGTGTGGGTGTCATAGGGGTGACAACAGCACAGGCACAAATGCATAGCACGATGGTGTCCCAGGGAGACAGGCACAGAGGCAGGGGCCTTCCGACTGCCTCGCCCTGGATGAAAGGGTTGGGGCTAGGGGACAACTCCCTGGCACATCTGGGTGGATGCCTCTCCCCTCCACCCCTGGCCTTGTGCCTGCCCAGAGCTCAGGAGCGCCAGGAACGCTAGTTGCCCACTGGGCAAACACCTGCCTCACCCCGCCCTTGCCAGGCCCCTGTGCCTTTTCCCTATGGCCCGGCAGGGTGTGACCAGGGAACCCTCCAGCTGGCGCCAGTGCCCACAGTGGGTTCAGGGTCACCCCAGGCCAGCCACTCCCAATGACTCAGATGAGTCTACCAGGAAAGGTACAGACCCACCTCCAGCCAGGCACCCCTCCCCGAGTGTGGCCAGTAGCCTGCACAAGTCGAGGGGTAGAGGTCGGTTCCTGAGTCCAGGCTGCAGTGGTCTTGTAGGCAGGGAGCTGGGGGGGGGGGTGTGTGTTGCCGGGGGCGGGGGATGTCCGCAAGTGTGCGGTACCTACAGATTTGTGTGTTTCGCAGAGCCAGTGCAGTCGGGGTGGTCTGGAGGGTTCCCTGGATCTCCCCGTGAGCTGTGTCTCAGTGCATCCGAGAGGAATGAGAGAGAACCCGTGTTTCAGTGGGCAACGTGCATGAAGGTCTGTGTGTGCCCCGTGCCAGGTGTGGCCTGTGAGCAAGGAATTCTGGACAGGACTCTAGTTGGTGCAATCGGTACATGAGTCTGGGGTGGATACCTGGGCACAAAATAGTGTGTTTGTGCCCCTGTCAGGGTCTGTGAGTGGGAAGGAGCGTGTGTGTGTGTGTGTGTGTGAGAACTGAAGTGAGGGTGAGGTGTGCAGGAGTGTGAGGGCCGCGGGGGTCCGGTGGTAAACCTCAGGGCCACTGCAGGGAGTCTGCGAGGGAAGCCCGTGGGGGTGCGGGTTCCTGCGGGGGAGTCTGCGAGTACCGGGGTCTCGGCGCGAGGTCCCTAGGCCCGCCCCCACTCCTTGCCGCCCCGCCACTCACCCCAGCTCAGGAACTGCGCCACGCTGCGCTCCCGCCGCAGGGGGCCGCTGTTGAGCTCGTGGTGCAGCGCCAGCAGCAGGTCTAGGAGGCCGTCGAGCCCCGGGCCGCCGCCGGCCTCGCCCAGCGCCAGCCGCTCCAGCGCGCGCAGCCGCCGCTCCATGGCTGCGGCCGGAGCCTGGCTCCCCTGCTAGAGTCCGGCCGCCCGCATGCCCGCCCGTCGGGCCGTCCGTCCGCCAGACCGTCTGCGGCTCTGTCAGCGCGTCCTCTCCCCGCTCTCCCGCCCTCCCCGCTGTCACCTTCCTCCGCCGCCGCCTCCGCGCCCTCACCTGGGCGCCGCGCCCCGCCCCCGACGGACAGGCAGGTGCGCGCCGGCCAATGGGAGCCTCGGCTCGAGGTGAAGGTAGTGGCGGAGGCGCGCGGGGCGGGCCCAACTCCGGGCCAGGAAGCGAGGGGGCGGGCCGCGGGGAGCAACTGACTTCTCTGCGGGGCGCGGGTACTGTCCCGCAGGGTCGGAAAGACCTCCCTGGTCCCCGCGCGGCCCCAGACCCAGCCGTACCTGGGCCCTGACCCCGGAGGCGCGAGGCACTGCAACTTCCCTTGCCCCCTGGGCCGCAGCCGCCTTGGCCTTGGCTAAAGGAGAGGGGCTAGGGACGCCCGCGGCCCCGGAGCCGGATGGGAATTGTAGTTCGCTCTCTCCCGGATTTGCCCAAGCTTGGCACCCATCGCCCACCCTCCCCCCAAAAAATGTTTCTGATCTCACTTTGATTTTATCATCAGAGCTGACGTGGGAGACAGGAAGGTGGGGCAGGGATGGTCACTCCCATTTGGCAGATGGGCACACTGAGGCTCTGGAAGAAGGAAGGGGAATTGAGGGGCTGAGGACAAGGTGGCTTCGAAGGTAGACCCTGGAGTGGAGGTGGAGCTGGGCTGGTACCAACACCGCAGACATTTTAAGCCTCGGTAGGAGCAGGGCCTGAAGTCCGACCTGGAACGTGAAGGACAAGGGGAGGTCTGAGATGGGCTGGAGGAGGTTGGGGAGGGGAGGGGCTGGCTCTGTCCAGGTATTTCTGATTTCTGTCCAGATGTGTCCAGCCGGGATGGACTAGGCGCCATGAGAGATTAAAGCGGGGGACATATCAGTGGCTTCAGACAACACTTTTTTTTTTGAGACAGGGTCTCTCTGTCACCCAGGCTGGAATGCAATGGCTCAATCATAGCTCACTGCAGCCTTGACCTCTTAGGCTCCTGCCTCAGCCTCCTGAGTAGCTGGGATTATAGGCATATGTCACCATACCCAGCTAATCTTTTACTTTACTTTTTGGAGAGATAGGGTCTTGTTATGTTGACCAGGCTGGTCAACATAACAAGACCTGGGCTCAAGCCATCCTCCCACCTTGGCCTCCCAGAGTTCTGGGTTTCCAGATGTGGGCAACTACACCCGGCCTGGACAACACTTTCTTTCTTTCTTTTCTGAGACAGGGTCTCCCTCTGTCCCCTAGGCTGGAGTGCAGTGGTGCAATCATGGCTCATCACAGCCTCAACCTCCTGGGCTGAAGTTATCATCCCACCTCAGCCTTCCAAGTAGCTGGGACTACAGGTCGACACCACCAGGCCAGGCTAATGTTTTTTGTTTTTTTTTTTTGAGTTGGACTCTTGCTCTGTCACCCAGGCCAGAGTGCAGTGGCATGATCTCAGCTCAGTGCAAACTAAGCCTCCCAAATTCAAACGATTCTTCTGCCTCAGCCTCCCAAGTAGCTAGTATTACAGGCATGTGCCACCACATCCAGCTAATTTTTATATTTTTAGTAAAGATGGTATTTTGCCATGTTCTCCAGGCTGGTCTCAAACTCCTAACCTCAGGTGATTCTTCTGCCTCGGCCTCTCAAAGTGCTGGGATTACAGATGTGAGCCACCACACCTGGCCACGTTTGTATTTTTTGTAGAGTTGGGGTTTCACCATGTTGCCTAAGCTGATCACAAACTCCTGGACTCAAGCAATCTGTGCCTCAGCCTCCCAAAGTGTTGGGGTTACAGGCTTGAGGCACTGGCCAACACATGATTTCATTAAAAGACCTGTTTGGGGGTTTGCCTCTCCTCTCGTCCTGGGATCTTCCTGAGATGGGGGCAGGATCAGGTTGAGGGAGGGGTGTTCCATGAATGTTATAGCAAACAGGGTGTTTCTCCCCACAAAGGGTCTCCCATGTGATTATTTATTTATTTATTTTAAAGAGACAGGATTGCGCTATGTTGCCACGTTGGCCAGGCTGGTCTCGAACGCCTAACCTCAGGTGATCCTTCTGCCTGGGCTTCTCAAAGTGCTGGGATTACAGGTGTGAGCCATCACGCCTAGTCTTTTTTTTGAGACAGATTTTTGCTGTGTCACCCAGGCTGGAGTGCAATGCTGTAATCTCAGCTCATTGCAGCCTCAACATACTGAGATCAAGTGATCCTCCCACCTCAGCCTCCCGAGTAGCTGGGACTGCAGGCCCATACCACGACACCTGATTAATTTTCAATTTTAATTTTTTTTTTTTTTTTTTAGAGCCAGGGTCTCACTATGTTGTCCAGTTCATCTCAGACTGGCCCTGCCTCCGATGTCATCTCCCTAGAGGCCCACTGTGTAGCTACACAGGGCTCATGGGCTGAGAAATGTTTGGGGAAACAAGGTTGGGGTGTGTTACCTAAATCAGCCAGGCTGGGATGGGGAGCCAGGATTCAAACCAAACTCTGGGGATTCCTTCCATTGCCTCCGGTCTCCTGGAAGGGAGGGGGCAGGAGTTCAGATCCCTCTCACATGAGGGATTCCTGGCCCTCATGAGGGCCGGGCAGGGGTGTAGCCCACAGGAGGTAGGAAGGGGCCTGCTCACTGAGGCCACACGGGGGCGCCAGAGACCAGAGGAGAGGTAGGCACCCCAGGCAGCATCAGGTTCCCGTTTGGGGAACTGGGGACAGGGAAGGGCTCCTGGGTGGGAAGCTGGGCCTCTCCTCTGCTGCCCCTTGTGGACAACCCTGGTGAGGCCTCTGGGCCCAGCCTCACTCCCTGTGTGACCTCAGGCAAGTCCCTTAACTTCTATGGTAAGTTCTCAGAAAGGTCCATCAGTGGCCATCACTCCATCCCCACTCAGTATAGCTGAGTGGATACTGCGTGCCAGGGCTGAGGCCAGGGCTGCTGGGGGCAAAGCTGGGACTGGCATTCAGCACCCCCTGCCTCTCACACGTGATTCTTTCTGGTCCTTTATTAGTTTTTGTCACATCTCTCTTTCAAGCCTCAATTTCCTTGTCTGTGAAAGGAGGTTGGGTCGGGGCATGGTGACTCTCACCTGTAATCCCAGCACTTTGGGAGGCCGAAGTGGGAGGATCACTTGAGCCCAGGAATTCAATACCAGCCTGGTCAACATGGCAAAATCCTGTCTCCACTAAAAATATAAAAAATAGCTAGGAATGGTAGCACACACCTGCAGTCCCAGCTACTCTGGAGGCTGAAACAGGAGAATCACTTGAACCTGGGAGACGGAGGTTGCAGTGAGCCGAGATTGTGCCACTGCACTCCAGCCTAGGTGACAGAGTGAGACCATGTCTTTCAAAATAAGTAAATAAAAATAAAGGGGGGGCCGGGCGCGGTGGCTCACGCCTGTAATCCCAGCACTTTGGAAGGCCGAGGCGGGTGGATCACGAGGTCAAGAGATCGAGACCATCCTGGTCAAAATGGTGAAACCCCGTCTCTACTAAAAATACAAAAAATTAGCTGAGCATGGTGGCGCGTGCCTAATCCCAGCTACTCAGGAGGCTAAGGCGGGAGAATTGCCTGAACCCAGGAGGTGGAGGTTGCGGTGAGCCGAGATTGCGCCATTGCACTCCAACCTGGGTAACAAGAGCGAAACTCCGACTCAAAAAAAATAAATAAATAATAAAATAAAATAAAATAAAAATAAAGGGGGAGGGTCGGGCCCCCCCAGCTCACAGGAAGTCTGTAAAGTCTCAGTCTCTTTCTGAGCTTATTCCAGCCTCAGCAAGCAGCCAGACCTCCAGCCTTGACAGTCCAAAGCAGCCCCGGGGCTTGGTGCCATGTTATCCCAGCAGATCTGTTTTCCGATCCCATGGGGCCAGACCACTAAGGCCCCAGCAGCCTCCACCCACTCCTCACAGAGCCCTGAGCACGGCACAGCCCGAGGCCCAGCTCACAGGGTGCTCCGGGGATGGATGCTCTTGGCAGGAGGAGACGCCCGAGAGCCTCAATCCCAGCTCTCCTTCTTCCCAAGGTACCTTCATTCAAATGCCTCCTCCACGCTGTACTACTCCCCACGTGCAGGAGGGCCCTGCCACGCCTGCAGCCTCCCACCCACCCCACAAGCCTCTTTGGTGCAGAGGGACATCACTAGCTCTCTCACCCAGCCCTGGGGGGAGCAGTCATGCTGATGACACCTTGCCAGTGTATGGGGCCTCTTGGTATCTCAAAGTGACTTTAGATCTATTATCTTCACAAGGGCCACGCCAGGAGAGAGTTATTAGCCCCCTTTACAGATTAATGCATGGAAGTCGGGGAGGGAGGTGGTGCCAGCCTTGAGCTCCTTCCTTGAGTCCAGACCTGCCCTGCAGAGGGCAGGTGTGTGGGGGCAGGGAGAGGTCCTGAGAACCCAGCACGAAGAAGTGGCAGGGAACCCCATGTCTGCCCCTACTGGTCATAGCCCTCTGGTGCTGGGAGTCCAGACACAAGGCAGGCTGCCGGGGTGTGTGGCAACTTGGCCACATCAGAGGGTTGCTAAGCCCAGGGCTGGAGCACCCTCTTCCCTAAGGTCCCGAGAATCAGCTCCAGGGAGAGGCCTAGGATGAGAGTCTCCAGCCCTGACCTCGGGAAGCAGCTCCACCAGATCGTTTGTCAGGTCTGGTGGGAATGGCGGTCACCCCCTGCCCTTGGCCACTCCAGAAACATGCAAGTGGCACAGTGCCCCACTCCCACCCAGGAGGTCAGGACAGGAGAGGCTGGCTGTGGGTCACGCAGCCCTGCCCGCCGCTGACCAGGCGTGGGGCCGTGGGCAAATCTCTTCCTTTCTCTCTGGATGTTGTCTTTTTGTGTATAAGGGACAGCTGCACCTGTTCAGGTGTGAGGGACAAATGAGCATCCCAGTATGGCCACCAATGGCCGTCCCAACCTTGCTCTGAAGGAGGAGGAGGGCGGCAGTGCGATTGGTGCTGGGAGCTCCCTGAGCCCGCCCTCCAGCCTCAGGTGCATGGCTCTGATTTGAAGGTGCATCTGTTGAGATGGCTTCGGAGAGCGGCTGAAGCAGATGCTGGGGGTGCGGACCCCCCAGTCCCCCACCTAGTCCTGGCAGCCCCTCCCCCGCCCCATCTGCCCGGCATCAGGGGCATGTCCTATGAAAAGTCCATAGCTCCAAATGGGTGGACATATGGCGCTTTCATCATCCTGGTTTTCCTTCCAAAAACCTTCCCTGCACTGCTCCAACAAGCCACAGGGGCTCCCACGCTCTGCGGCTGCTGCAGCCCCATGTGGTTTTACAATTATCAGTCCCTCTGGGTGCACAGGAAGCCAGGCCCAAGCCCCCTTGGCCACCACCCCTCTGCCTACAGGCGCCACTGAGTCTGCGAGCTGCTTCGGGGAAGGGTGGGTCCTGCCTGTTTTGTTCTGGGTGTTGGGTGAGGTGCCCTGCTCCCTGCATCCAACCTGACTACCCTCCCTGGGGTGCTTGGCAAAGAAAGCCACTCAAGGTGGGTGTCCTAAAGCTTTGCCTCTCCGGCCACATCTGTTCCTGGATTTAGGGCTTGAGGAAACAGGCTCATTGGGGGAGAGGACTGGCTAGAGTGGCAGAGCTGGGATCTGAACTCGGGGCTGTCTGCCCAAGGCTGCCCTCCACGCGCTGCTGGACCTGGTGCGCATTGAACACAGGAATGGGAGCGGTGGCCAGGTGTCCTCACCTCCTAACCCTCACCACCCTGCTGGCCCTGGCCGGGCAACTCCTATGACTAGCCCATTTGATTTTTATTTTTTATTTTATTTATTTTTGAGACAGAGTCTCGCTCTGTCACACAGGCTGGAGTGCAACTATCTTGGCTCACTGCAACCTCTGCCTCCTGGGTTCAAGTGATTCTCGTGCCTTGGTCTTCCCAGTAGTTGAGATTTTAGGCAAGAGCCACCATGCCCGGCTAATTTTTGTATTTTTAGTAGAGACGGGCTTTCACCATATTAACCAGGCTGGTATTGAACTCCTGACCTTAAGTGATTCACTCGCCTTGGCCTATCCTTTCCCTTTTTTCCCCCACTGCTAAGAGTCGTATCGCCTCAGCCTCTCAAAGTGCTGGGATTATAGGCGTGAGCCACCGTGCCATTATTTTTTTACTAGGCTATTCTTCTAGAACACCCATTTGGGATAAGAACAGGGCACTGGTTGGATTTGCGGTTAACTGTTTTCTAAGGAGAATAAATGTTTATTACATTTTTTTAAAAAATAGAGTCAGCGTCTCACTGCGTCGCCCAGGCTGGAGTGCAGTAGTGCCATCACGGCTCACTGCAGCCTCAAACTCCCAGGCTCAAGTGATCCTCCCACCTCAGCCTCTCTAGTAGCTGGGACTACCTACAGGCAACCATCACCACTCTTGGCTAATTTTTTTTTTTTATTTTGGTAGAGATGGGCGTCTCTCTATGCTGCGCAGGCTGGTCTCAAACTCCTGGCTTCAAGCAACGCCCCCACCCACCCCCACCTCCGCCAACCTTGGTCTCCCAAAGTGCTGGGATTACAGGTGTGAGCCAAACCCAGCCAGAAATATTTACTCTGAATAAGATCTTACAAGGAACTGCAACATAAAACAGCTGTGCATGGCCAGAGGCAGTGGGTGGGTCCTGGGCTGTGAGGTGCTGTGTGGGTGGAGGGGCTCTGGGAGCTGGGTGGCAGTGCTCCTCCTTTGCTCCAGGCCAGCCTCCGAAGAGGGAGCATCTCCCCCAGGATCCTGGCCAGCTAGGAAGCTGAGGAGGCGAGGGCAGGGGCTAGCCCTCCAGGTGATCACATTCTCTGACCCTTTCTGAACCCCCATTGCAGCCCCAAAATGACCCCCAACTGGTAGAACCCAGACCAGGGCCATGAACTCTCGGGCAGACACCTGTTCTCAGTCCCTCTTTCATGCCTCAGCTCAGCAGGCACTTCCTGGGGCAGCCCCAGGGGGCTTACAGCCCGGTCACCCCCCCCCAAGAGCCCTGCAGGTGGAGTGCTCAGGAAGGAGGGCGGGTGGCCGGCAGCCCCTTTCCCTTCCTCCTAGTCCAGGGGCACACTAAGTTCTAGGCCTTCTCGAATGCACTCACAGCTTGAACAAAAATGCTCCAGCTCTCTTGGGTGACTCCTGCCCCAAGCTTTCAGGACCCCAGGCTGGAGCGACAGCATTGAACTTTTTTTTGAGATGGAGTCTCACTCTGTTGCCCAGGCTGAAGTGTAGTGGTGCGATCTCAGCTCACTGCAACCTTTGCCTCCCCGGTTTAAGCATTCTCCTGCCTCACCATCTCGAGTAGCTGGGAACTACAGGTGTGTCCCACCATGCCTGACCAATTATTTATTTATTTATTTTTAGTAGAAATGGGGTTTCACCATGTTAGCCAGGCTGGTCTCCATGTCCTGACCTTGTGATCTGAGCTGCCCGCCTCGGCCTCCCAAATTGCTGGGATTATAGGCGTGAGCCACCTCGCCAGCCAGCATTTAACCTTTCATGTGGGTGTCTCAGCCCTGGGAACAGCTGCAGTCCAAGGATGGGGTTGGGGGCATCTACCACTCACTTTTCCTTTCAGTATGTGCTTCGGATTAGTGACCCTGCGGAAAGCACGCTGGAGTTGGACGGCCTGGCTTCAATCTGCTTCCACCACCTTTGTTAGTCCGGCTGTCCTCAGTCTCGGACTGTCCCGCCATGAAATGGGGGAACGTGAACTTCCTCAGATCTCGAGGGCACAGCTCCAGCTGGCACAGGGTGGCAGCTGCATGGCGCAGGGAGGGCCAGCCAGCCCTGCAGCAATGGAAGCATCGGACTGGCACCTCCAGTACTGGCCAGAGGACCAGACACCACCACACCGGCTGGGCTCAGAGCAAACTGGACCCCTGAGACCCTCAGGCACTTGTGTCTGTCCTGCTTCTGCCAGTGGGGCTGGAGCTGCCTCTACCTAAGGACTTCAAGTCTGCACCCTTTCATGGAGGGTCACTCATGAGTCACACTTCCCTCTGCTGGTATAAACAATCCCCCTCTCTGGGCCTGACAGGCCCCACCCTTAGCTGAATTTCTGTCATGGGCTATCTGCTGTCTCTAGAGGCCCGGCATCCCTGTGTTTAAACCGCCCTTGGGGCTAGCATGGAGCCAGGCTGGCTCCAGAACCCAGAAACCCTTGTTTACTTGATGCCACCCAGTGCCAAGGGGCTCCTCAGGTGCCCATTCATCTGTCTGTGGCTGAGGGGTGCCAGCCTAGGCCTCTGGTATCAACATCCCCCCAACTGCTTTCCCCCCTCCCCACCCCAAGTGAACTCCTGCTCAGCTCCCACCTCGCACAGGGAAGGGGGCATCAACCCCCAGGACTCCTTCTCCCTACGGGTCTGGCCCTCTTAGGAGGGGGCAGCTGCTGCCCAGCGGAGTAATACTGGGCAGAGCTGGTGACTTCGCCCCGGCAGCCTTGCCATCTCCGTCCCTGCTGGCATCACCCTTGACGGCACCAGGGGAGGACCGCCCAGGGCTACTGCCCCTGAAAAGACAAGGAAGCACCCAAAGCTTCGGCACAGTTCTGACTTTTTAATGCACGGAGAAAGTCTTCACTTTCCTTCCCACAGGTGTGAACAAGCCACTGCAAATTCAACAGCAGTGCTGTGTCCATCCTCACCTAATACTGTGTGGAGTGACGGGCCAGGGAGAACAAGGTCCGTTCCTGCAGACTTGGAGCAGCGCTGGGGGGAGGCTCCCTGAGACCCCCAAAGGAGAGCCTGGTGGGACACCCAGCTGTGCAGGACCTGGTGCTCCACCAGCCTCTGTGCCACCACTACCAGGACACCCGCTGGCCTGTGAGTGTGCCTGGCCCTGGAAGCTGGGCCCGATGGCCCCAGGCAGAGGGGGAGGTGGACTGAACTGGCCCAGGCCACTGGGCCACAAGGCTCGGGTTTCTTATTGCTCAGCCTGGGGCCAGGGGCATTCTAAGGACATCCAAGTCAGCCGCCCTCCTTTGCTAAACAGAGGAGGAAGGTAGGTAGGAAATGAAGGGGATTACAGGAGAAGGGGCTGGGTTTCCCCTGGCCCCGCTGTCTGAACACAGAGAGCCTGGCCAGAACCACAGGCTTCCTCTTACCAGCACCAAGATGTCATGAGGCCCCTCCACCCACCACCAACCCCCCACCTCCTGCTGCGGGGGTGCCTCCGAAAGCTCCAGTTAAGTGAGAAGGTGGGGCAGGAGCTGGGGTGACCACCCTTCTTCGGCCAGGAAATGCAACTCTGGGGTCCAAGAAGGGGATGCTCCCTGAGTACCCACATCTAATGCCCCCTGGGTGGGGCTGCCCCTTGCCTGGAGGGTGGGATGGGGAGACAAAAATCACAGCTTTAGAACAGTGGTTGGGGAAATTCGGTCAAGTATGAAAGGTGTCACTTTACAGAACAGAAACTAGCTTATGTATTTTTCTGGAGGACGTTCTCCTACTCCCCTGAAACCCCCAAAAAAGACCAAGGTGGCTGGGTCCTGCTGCCGTGACTGCTGAGCAGGGTGGCGCGTTGGAGCCGGTGGGGCCTGGGAGGAAGGGCAGGGCCTAAGCTCGGGGAGCCTGGGCTGGGGAGGGGAAGGCACAAGAACCCACTTCGCCTGAGAGCACGGAGGAGGCAGGGCCGGGTGACGAAGGAAGCCACGGCCCGTGAAGCAACCTCAGCTCAGAAGCAAACGGAGGGTGCCTGGTGTTCCTGTCCAAGAAGCCCCGGCCCAGCAGCTGCCAAAAGGTGACCTGGCTCCCCCGCGGTCACGGTCACTGCACACACTGTCCAGCCAGAGCCGGAGCAGAGCAAAGGCCGGGGGCAGAGGCTGTGCACGTGGGGCTGTCGCACAGAGGAGGCGGCGACGAGGAACGCTGCCCTAATGTTATATATTAAAATATCCATAGTTCCTGTGCACAAAATTCCATCATCTCACCCCGTCTCCCCCACCAGGCCCAGGAACAGCCTTAAAAGAAAGATGGTGGTTTTCCTTTTCGAGAGGCGAGGAAACATCCGCTCAGTCTTTATGGACCTCGAGAAATGGTGAGCCTTCCCCTCTCCCTCCCATCTCTGCCTCCCGGCCAGGCATGGAGATAATGAGGGCAGGGTGGGCGCTGTCACTCGTGCCTGCGTTTGGAGGGCGGCACCAGGTGCGGGGGCAGGTCGGCGGGCAGCTCGTGGCCCTCCAGCTTGACCTTGATGAGGTGGTTGGCCAGTGCGAACTCCTCATCGTCCAGCAGCCCGTCCCTGTCCACGTCGGCCAGCTTCCAGATCTTCCCCAGCACGGTGTTGGGCAGCTTGGACTTCACCATCTCCTTCTTGGCGTTGGCGCCCGTGATCTTGCCGTTGACGGGCGACAGCGTGTAGAAGATCTCGTCATAGGTGGGCTTGTCTTTGCCCACCACCCACTCTACGTCATCAATGCCCTCGCCGGCCCCCTCGCCGTAGCCGTGCCCGAAGGGCCCGTTCATGGTGCCGTCAAAGGCGCCACCCTTGACCACCTGGGAAGGCATCAGGGACTCCTCCTGCCGCACCATCACCATCAGCCGTGCGATGTCGTTGGCCAGCATGTCGTCCACTGTATCCAGCAGCTTGGGCTTCAGGGCCTGGAACTTGCTGAAGTCCTGGGTCTGCAGGAGTTCCTGTGGGTGGTGAAGGAAGCACAAGCGCTGGGAAGGGTGGCCCCTCCCAGACTCCAGGCCAAGTGGTTCCCGTGAGGGCTCTTCAAGCAGGAAGTGCTGCTCCCCGACACTAGCCGGGGTGACTCAGTGAACCCCTCTGGGCCTTGGCTCCCTAACCTGTACACAGGAGGCAACTCCAGCTGTTTCCTGGCACGACTGTGGCAAGGATTAATGTACAGGGCACCAGAGCACCTAGCATGGCCCTGCCCTCCCCCCACCATGCAGGGTGAGTCACCACATTCTCCTCTGCGGTGTCACAGCCTGGGTCAGCTCTGAGTTGGGTGGGGTGCTGGTGATTAACCCAGCTGCTTCTGTTTGGAGAGGCCCTTCCCCATGGAGATGGGATTCCCTCCAAATCCAGTGCCCCAGGCCTTTCTCTGCCCTGATGGCTGCCAGCCCACATGGGGCCTTGGGACAGCTGTACCTGCATCTTGCGGAGGCTTGGGAAGTCACCGGGGGAGATCTGGTGCTCGCGCTCGATCTTCTGGTAGATCTCTCCCAGGTTGTTCACCAACTCTTTCTTTTTGCTCTCTTTCCCAAAGACATTGGGCATCTCCTTCTTGAGGGAGCTGATGATGTAGGCGTGAACCTGTGAGGACGGGGGCAGGCATCAGGCGCTTTCTTGGCACATGCCCAGGCTGCCCCCAAGGACACTACAAGGTGCTCACTCAGAAACAGGGAAGGGGAATGGATGGGTCAAGCTGAAGGCTGCTGCCACCGCCGGCTCCCACTGGCCTAGGAGCAGACAGTCTGGCAGAGGCACACCTGCTCACTGCCGCAGGGCAGAGGGCGGGACAGGAAAGGCCACTTCCAACAGAAGACAACAGCCTTGGCCTTGCACGGATCACCGTGATGCCCCAGAAATAGAACCAAGTTTGTCAACCCAAAGAAGGCTGTTTGTTGTGCCCCGTTGGGCACGTTGCATACCCTCCATTCAACCCTCACTGCAGCCCTGCGGGGTGTGATTCTTCCAACCCTGGCCCTCCGAACGGCTGGGAAAGGCTGCCTGGGGCACTTGGCTCCCATATGGAGGAGCTGGGATTGGAACCCAAGGCTGCTGAAGGTGGCCCGCAGCCCACGTTCCTTCTGTTTCTCTGCAAGCCCCCTTCCCCGCAGCTGCCCCCTCCCACACAGCAGAGCGGGGAGCAGGCTTCCTGCAGGGCCGACCAGCCTGCATGTGGGTGGAGCCCACTAAACTCCAATGGGCCCGAGCCTGCTCCATTCCATCATCACAGCTCCGATGATGAAGGGTTTGAAAAATCCCATAAAAGCTTCTCCTGGCGGTTGTCAGTTTTATCCCAGCTTCAATACCTTGCTTAGACACGTGCCAGTTCAGGGCAACACCCGCTTCATTTCCTGGGATCGAGCTGGGAACCTGGCAGCCCTTGACAGTAGCCCAGCCCTCAGATCTCTCGGCTTTGCCAAGTCACCTCCAGCCACGGATGGCCGTGGCCAGCCAGGCTCACTGCCCTTCTCCCCGGCTCCAGCCCATCCACCTCCCCACTCAGTCTCAGCCTTCTGCCCTGGCTGGGGGCCTGGCCCAGAACTGCCCAAGGGAAGCAGCCCCGCACCATGTGGGTCTGATCTAGGGTCTCCCAGGGACATGGTGGCAGACAGGTTCCAGGCCAGTGGGAGTCACCACAGAGAGCACCGCTCAGTCCAGAAAAAGGACGCAGCAGGTGTGAGGGAACACTGGAGGCCACGGGGTTTGCCAGGTGTGGTGACACAGCGTGCCTGGGGCCCGGCAGTCACACACTGTCTCACGGACGACCACGCAGGGGCCCACGCCTGCCCCTTGTCCTGTCTGTCCTCGAAGGTAGCTGAGCAGGGGAGCTCTCTCTGCCCTGCAAGGAGAGGAGCTCTGCTAGGGCCACAGCCCTCAGCTCAGAACATCCTTTGTCCTTTGAGGCCGGGGTCACTCACCAGGGTTTTCGCTTGGGTTCCTCCCTCAGAGCTGGCTCCACTCAAAGGGAGGCTCCAGAGGGGAGATATCTAGAAAAATACCCAGCCGGCCGGGCGCGGTGGCTCACGCCTATAATCCTAGCATTTTGGGAGGCTGAGGCGGGCAGATCACCTGAAGTCAGGAGTTTGACACCAGCCTGACCAACATGGTAAAACCCTGTCTCTACTAAAATATAAAAATTAGCCGGGTGTGGTGGCCCACGCCTGTAGTCCCAGCTACTTGGGAGGCTGAGGCAGGAGAATGGCTTGGGCCCCGAGGCGGAGGTTGCAGTGAGCCGAGATCGCACCACTGCACTCCAGCCTGGGCAACAGAGTGACTCCATCTCCAAAGAATAAAAATAAGAAAAGCACGCAGCCCTGTGTCTTCCAGAGCAGGCATCTGACCCGTGCCTGCCCATGCACACAGCTCACGGGTCTCAGGCCAGAATTCGGACTCCTCATCTGCAGGGTGAGGTGGGGCCCAGGGTACTTGGGGAACAAGGGGAGGACAGTGGTGGCAAAGGATGAAGGGTCAGCTCTCGCCGCTCAGGCCAGGCAGCACCCACATGCTCTCTGGCCTCGAGATAGTGTGGGCAGGAGGACGACTGTGCTCCATGCCTGCGGAGTCTCCATGCCTCTGAGCAGGCAGGGGCACAGGCTCCCCAAGAGGTACCCACCCTCAGCCCTCAGTTACACTCTAGAGATCAGGGGACTGTGACCCTGGCCACAAGCATTGCTGCCACTGAAGGCTTAATGCCCACACAACATCTGCCGTGGTACTCCCTGCATGCCACAAGGTGGGGGCAAGCACCCCGCTCTCTGTGCTGTCTCACCCAAGAACCCGGGGCTACCACCAAAGGGCCTGGCTTGGCAGGCAGGACAGCTCCCCAGCCATGCTCTGGCCTGGCCTGGAGATAGAAGCTATAGCAAGGGCCTTTAAAAAAAATTGTTTTTTAATTAAATAGAGCAGAGTCTCACTAGGTATCACCAGCTCAGGCTGGCCCTGAACTCCTGGCCTTAAGGGATCTTGCTGCTTTGGCCTCCTAAAGTGCTGGGATTACAGGTGTGAGCCACCATGCCTGGCCAGGGCCTATTTTTTTCTTTCTTTCTTTTTTTTTTTAAGATGGAGTTTTGCTCTTGTTACCCAGGCTGGATTGCAATAGCACAATCTTGGCTTACTGCAACCTCTGCCTCCCAGGTGCAAGCGATTCTCCTGCCTATAATTCTAGCCTCCCAAGTAGCTGGAATTACAGGCATGTGCCACCACGCCCGGCTAATTTTTGTATTTTTTAAAATAGAGATGGGGTTTCTCCATGTTGGTCAGGCTGGTTTCGAACTCCCGACCTCAGGTGATCTGCCTGCCTTGGCCTCCCAAAGTGTTGGGATTATAGGCGTGTACCACTGTGCCCGGTCGCCTATTTCTTTTTTTGAGACAGAGTCTTGCTCTGCCATCCAGGCTGGAGTGCAATGGCACAATCTCGGCTCACTGCAACCTCTGCCTCCTAGGTTCAAGCGATTCTCCTGTCTCGGCCTCCTGAGTAGCTGGGATTATAGGCACGCGCCACCATACCCAGCAAATTTTTGAATTTTTTTAAAGTAGAGATGGGGTTTTGCCGTGTTGGCCAGGCTGGTCTCAAACTCCTAACCTCAGGTGATCTGCCCATCCACTTCAGCCTCTCAAAGTGCTGGGATTACAGGCATGAGACACCGTGCCTGGCTGGAGCCTATTTCTTAAACAACTGAGCTTTGTGCTAAGAGTCTGAAAGAACAGCTGGGTGCCCTGCTAAGATATGAGTGTGGACTTGGTCACTTCTCAGCTTTTCAGACAGTCTGTGTCAAGCAGTCCTGTCCACCGGTCAACCCCAACCACAGCCGAGACTGTCACTCATGGTGACTCATCTAGGCCGGCCCACGACAAGGTGCTATCCAAAGTCAGACACCCTAAGGGCATGCGCTCCTGTCACTCTGTGTTGGGAGGGTCTGCTGGTGGCATTAACCTTCATTTCCTAGACCCAGCCACGCTGGCTCTCACTCAAGTACTTGGTCAGCCACTGAGATTCCAAACCCTTCGGCCACTCAGAGGCTGCTGCTAAGTGCCGCCAGGCCTGGGCTGCCAGGAGGGGTAAGGATGGCCTGCAAGGCCTGCTGGACTGACACCACCTCAGTGTGACCCTGGCTTCAGTGCCCAGCACTCCCTGGGCTATAGGCTGGCACCCCGTCGCCTCAAGAGCTGCTTCCTGTCTCAGCTTAAGCCTCAGCTCCTGCAGGGCCTTCCCCAGCCCCTCTACCCCGCTGGGACGGCCCCCAGCACTGGCTCCGCAGCGGCCTGAGCTCACTGATGCGCATTTTTTGTTCATGTGCTCTGTTTTCCCCATGAAGGCTGATGAGTGAACAGGGGCGGTGGATGGGAGACACCATGTCCCTGGTGTCCAGCACCACGCTGAGTGTACTTCAGGCTCAATAAACCCCAGACAGGTGGGTAATCCCAGCACTTTGGGAGGCCGAGGCGGGAGGATCACCTGAGGTCAGGAGTTTGAGACCAGCCTGGCCAACATGGTGAAACACCATCTCTAATAAAAATACAAAAATTAGCCAGGTGTAGTGGTGGGTGCCTGTGACCCCAGCTACTCGGGAGGCTGAGGCAGGAGAATTGCTTGAACCTGGGAGTCAGAGGTTGCCATGAGCAACCTGCACTCCACTGCACTCCAGTCTGGGTGACAGATCGAGACTTCGTCTCAAAAACAAAAAACAAAAACAAAAAACCCCAGAGGGAAGCCAACGAGCCTCAGAGCTCTATCCCCCAACACCCCATTTCTGAGGCTGCCTCCTTTGCTTCTGCGGTAACTTCCTGCATGCTGTTTCTGTGTTGTAAGCATAGTCAAACCCTTCTTGGCATAGTTGGGGTATAAACCACAAACAGAACAAGTTAAGAAGGAGGATGGGTGGAGAATCTTAGTTAAAAGCAGGCTGCACTCGGCTGCTGACCAAGGACTGGTTTCTGCAGATAGAAACTGCTAAGTGCAGGTCTGCCTGAGCAGCGAGCTGGGATGGGTCTTGGGCAGTCCTGGGACCTCAGTGCCAGTCTCGGAGCCCCATGGCCCTGCCTGGCAATAGGCTGCTCCCCTCACCCAGGGCCTACCTTGGCCAGCCGCGCCCGCTTGATCAGGTCATTGAGCTTCCTGAGGGCAGCGTTTCGGGGCAGAGACTGGATGTCCTTGAAGAGGTCCTGCTCCTCGGCCTCAAAGAGCTTGCGGTTGTCGGGGATGAGGAGCGGGTGGGACCAGAAGGAGCCGATGTAGACCCTGACCACCTCGGGGGTGTTGATGATCTTGCCCAGGGACCACATGAGGGCCCCGTACACCCGCATCAGCTGCTGCGTCTCGATCTGGTCTGCCTTGTTCAGCACCACGCGGATCTTGTCCTCGTGGTTCTTCAGAGCCTTGATCACTTCCGAGAACTCATCGGAGATGTCCAGCTTGTGGGCATCGAAGAGCAGGATGATGCGGTCCACCCGCTCGGCGAACCACTCCAGGACAGCTGCAAAGTCATAGCCTGGGGGGAGAGAAGGGAGAGCTCAGGGGCGCCAAGGGACCCACTGCTCTGATGGTTCTCATCTCTAACCTGGCCTGGTATTTCTCAGCTTGAGATTGTTTTTGAAATTCCTACGAGGGGCTGGCACGATGGCTCACGCCTATAATCCCAGCACTTTGGGAGGCTGAGGTGGGCAGATCATGACGTCAAGAGATGGAGACCATGCTGGCCAACATAGTGAAACCCCGTCTCTACTAAAAACACAAAAATTAGCCGAGTATGGTGGTGCGTGCCTGTAGTACCCAGCCAGTTGAGAGGCTGAGGCAGGAGAATCGCCTGAACCCAGAGACAGAGGTTGCAGTGAGCCAAGATCACACCATTGAACTCCAGCCTGGGCAACAGAGTAAGACTCCATCTCAAAAAAAAAAAAAAAAAAGATTCCTAGAAGGCACTCATCTAGACAGCACAGCACCCTGAGGGCAGGATCATCTTCCCTGTTCCTGCCCCTACCACAACACTTGCCGACCCATGTAGCACCTGCCACAGACAGGTGCTAACGCAAAAGTTGTCCCACAGTCCAAGCTCTAAGGTGGGTTGGACAAGGGCGAGAGTGAGGAGACCCAGCACTGTGCTCAGCACAGCACAGAGGGTAGAACACAGACTCCAGTGTTGCCACCTGCCAGCTGCGTGCCCTGGGATGGCAGTGACAAGAGGCACCTGCAACAGTAACTGCTGCTGCTCCTTGTTCAGTGTTGATGTGCCAGGCATCCCAGTTTGCAGGGATCTCACTTATTTTCTGCAACAAGGGTTGGCAAACTACAGCTCAGGGATCAAACCTGGCCCACCACCTGTTTATGTAAATAAAGTTTTATTGAAACACAGCCATGCTCATTTGTATTATCCATGGCTTCTTTTGTCTAACACAGCAGAGTTCAGTCATTATGACAGAAACTATAAGGTCTGCAAAGCTGGAAGTATTAACTATCTGACCTTACAGAAAAAGTTTGCTGACCTCTGCTCTACAAGAAAAGAAGCCTGGGAAGTGCTACAAACCACTTCCCCTTCCTGGGTCTTAAATACTTCTACAAAAAAGTGGTTGGACTGGATAGACTCCAGCTTTAAGCTCTACAGTCTTTTTTTTTGTTTTTAATTTTATATTCATTTTTTTAGAGACAGGGTTCTGCTCTGTCACTGGGGCTGAAGCGCAGTGGTACAATCTTGGCTCACTGCAACCTTGAACTCCTGGGCCCAAGCCATCCCCCACCTTAGAGTCCTGAGTAGCTGGGACTACAGGCATGTGCCACCATGTCTGGCTAATTTTTAAATTTTTATTTTGTAGAGGCGGGGGTCTCATTAAGTTGGATACGCTGAACTCCTGGGCTCAAGAGATCCTCCCACCTCAGCCTCCCAAAGTGCTGGGCTGACAGACCTGAGCCCACATGCCTGGATTCTAAAGTCTATTCTATATTGCTTCCTACCAACCTATTATGGCCCAGTGAAGGCCCATCAATTAAAGTGAACTCTGTCGCCTGTGGCAGACTGCTCATTGGCATTCCATCTAAAGGAGGAACTAGACATAACTATCTAGTTTCAGCTGGATTCGTGGCCTCGCAGCTTGAGACTGCATTTCCTAGCCTCCCTTGCAGCAGAAAAGAACAAGAAAAGGTACATGAGCCCTTTGTTGTCTTCTCCCTCCTGAGGACTGGGACGCAGATGTGATGGGAGGAGCCGGAGCAAGCACCTGGTGTTCACAGATGAAAGCTCCATGTTCAGAATGGCCTTGGACTGTTGTTTTTCACATAGACTATCAGATATCTGACTTAAGCCAATGAGTTTTGGGTCTCTGTAACAGCAGTTTAATTTGAATCCTGTGTGACAACCAGGCCTCTTCAAAAATATTTCCACTTCAGCCTGGGCAACATGGTGAAATCCCATCTCTACAAAGGCGGTGCAGGCCTGTAGTCCCAGCTACTTGGGAGGCTGAGGCAGGAGGATAACCCAGGAGGTCGAGGCTGCAGTGAGCCGTGATCATGCCACGGCACTCCAGCCTGGGCGACAGAGTGAGACCACCTCAAAACAAAACAGCCAGGCACGGTGGCGCAAACCTAGCACTTTGGGAGACTGAGGCGGGTGGATCATGAGGTCAGGAGTTCAAGACCCAGCCTGGCCAAGATGATGAAACCCTGTCTCTACTAAAAATACAAAAAATTAGCTGGGCATGGTGGCACACCCCTGTAGTCCCAGCTACTAGGGAGGCTGAGGCAGGAGAACTGCTTGAACCCGGGAGGCGGAGGTTGTAGTGGGCCAAGACTGCGCCATTGAGCTCTAGCCTGGCAACAGAGCAAGACTCCTTCTCAAAAAACAAAACAAAACAAAAAATCCACACCTCTTCCTCTGCCCCTAGAGTAAAACTTCTCTGTCCTCATGGTCTAGGAAGAGAAAGGAGTGACAGGCAGGCCGTGTTGAAACAAAGGCCTAGAGTCCTAGAGAGGGGCCACATCCTCTCTGGCCGATTCTGGGCCAGCATCCGTGTCTCTGGCTCCGTGGCTCAGTCTTCCCACACGTCCCTGGTCACCCAGATATAGGCCACCCCTCTTCAGAAGCACCAAGTACTTCCCAGAGAGCAGTCAGGCTCCGGAAATGAGCTGGAGAAGCCACTCCTGCACGGGACAGTCAGGATCGCCCGGCTCAGACCCAAACCCCTTCTCCTCCCACAGCCTGCTCCCAGCATCCCCCTGAAAAACACTCACCACCCTCTCCCCAAGCTGGGGATGGAGACAGGCGCTCTCTAGACTGAGAGGGACAGAAAAGCAGCAGCGAGGCGGGAGCTCCAGGGACAAAGCATCAAGGAAAAGCGGCAGCTGGGCACAGTCACCCACAGTGATGGGAGGCCAGCCCTGCCGTCCCAGTGGGAACCTGCTGCTGACTATTCCACTGCATGGGGCCCCCTTGGTGGCATCCACTGCTCCCACCCTGCGAAGCCCTCCAGGGGGAAGGCAGGTCCACAGCCCTGGCTCCCAGAGAGGCTGCCTCCACGCACAAGCGCGCCAAGATAAACAGCACCACGCAGTGTGCAGGGTTGAGCTTACTTGTGGGATAAACACTCCCACCGCTGGCCCCATGCCCAAGCGTGCTTGGCGCCATCTGTAAGCCCAAAGCCACAGGGTGCGGAGCCCCTCCCCACACCTGGCATTCCCAGAGGGAACTCGGGCCACTACATAAGATGGCTCTGCACTCCACTCCCACCCCCTGCCACCGACTCTGTGGCCTGAAGTTCTTTTCTTAACTTCTCAGTTACTTTCTCCATCTGTGAAACTTAAATACCAATTCCTCGGCCTGGCACAGCAGGGAGGAGGGCGTGTGGGAGCACTGGGCCCCCAGCCCAGGACCCAGCAGGGAGGGCCTCGAAGTCGGCAGGCTGGGGCGGGGGAAGCCAGGGCTCTGTGGAAACAAGGGGCCAGCGGCCTGGGACCCATCACCGGGCAAAGACTTTCATCCTTGAGCAAAGTCACCAGAACGTACGGAAAATCCCAAATCCATGGCTTCAGCCACACTGCCGGGGCAGCCTCTCCATAGATGATGTGTGACCATTCCCCACCCCAGCCCAACAGGAAATCGGGTGCTTGAGGGCCAAGCTTCTTAACAGGGAGGGGTGCAGGGAGCTGGGGTCCTGGCTGTCAGCCTGGGCAGGGAGGCCCACACAGCCTTCCAGAGGCTCGGGTGGATGGTCGGAGATAGCAGAGGTGCCAGGTTCCCTGTGCCCAGAAGGTGTGGGAAGGCATTGTGCCAGGGCACCTCATGCTACCACAGGCTCCTCTTTCCAAAGTACAAGGCCCTGGGAGCCTGGACTCCCTGGACTCCCTGCAGCTGGCTCCAAGCTCCACAGGAGGGGATGCCTGGGGGGTGAAGTCTCAGCAGAAAACCAGAAACAGAGGTCAAGGGTAAAGGGAGGGAAGCAGGGGCAGGGAGAGGCTGCCTCTGTCCCCGGGGCCACCAGGCCACACTGGCTGAGCCTGCAGGGCCTCCCTGGGGCCTGCAGCCCACAGCCTTTTATGGCCAGCTCTGGGAACGCAGGTCAGCGCTGAAAAGACGATGACTCAAGGGCTGAGGCTCCTCGCTCAGCAAAAGGGGGGCCCGGCTTCTCCCCTCGTGAAACCGTTTGTCCTCAGCCCACCACAAGCTGAAACTAGAATTCACACAGCTGGGGAGGCGGTGATGCCAAAACCAAGTTCTTGGGAACAGGGGCGCCCTGATGGGCTGTGCTCGGCTGTGTTAGCTTTGGCCTCGGAGTCAGGACGGTGCCTGGGAAGCTGAGGTCATCCTCCCAAACTCCACCCAGCAAGGCCCACTCCCACCTCCCCCTGGATGGCTGGGGGACCCTGGGGAAAGAGAGAAAAAGGAGAAGGAAGAGTGAGCACTCTAAAACTCCCTGCCCCCACCGCTCCCTGTCCAGAAGCCCCGCCCCACCTGCCGCAAAACCCATGGTCTCAAGTTGGAGTCAACAGAGCTAAGCCCATTTTTTTGCAGGTGAATAAAATTTCCTGTTTATTATAGAAAATGCTCTCTTCCTGTGAGGGAAACACAGTGACTGGCCAGCTACACCCACAGGTGACAAAAAGGGCCACAGCACTTGGGCCTGGGCCACACAGGCATGTGACCACGTGGCTACAAGTCCCACCAGGCCCCCACTGCCCTTAAAGGTACCTGACTCGGCCTTAAAGACGCCTGGTTTCAAGAAGCGCCAAAGGCTACACAGCACAGCAGCAGCTCAAGCCACTCTCGATCAGAGCTGGGCGGCTGGTGACAGGTACAGAACAGGGCCTGCCAGCACCCCGGCACTGGCCAAGGCAATGAGCCTTCAGGCTTTGGAACGCACCAAGGCCAGCTGGGAGTCTGACACCACCTATGCAACAGCAATTCCCAATAGCAACAGCAAAAGCAGGAGGTTGTGTGTGCTGGGTGACAGAGAACAATGTCCCCTCTCTAAGGTAGGGGCCTGGTGTTAGCTTGACTGGCCCAGGCCCCAGTGGGAGTCACAGCACTGACACCTAGCAAAAGGACACAGAAAACATGGCCCAAGCGGGTGGGCTGGAGAGGAAGGCCCACCTGCAAAGGGAGTGGTTGCAGTGAGTGAAAGCCAGAGCACCTCTGATAAGGGATCATGAGCCATGGGGAAGCTCTGGCTCAGAAAATCCTGGGACCTGGAAGACATGACGCTAAGTGATGAAATAATCCTGTCACCTTTTCCAAATAAGACATACACACAGCCAACAAGCATATGAAAAAATACTCAACATCACTGATCATTAGAGAAATGCAAATCAAACCACAATGAGACACCATCTCATACCAGCCAGAATGGCTATTATTAAAAAGCCTAAAAATAACAGATGCTGGTGAGGTTGTAGAGAAGGGGCGCATTTACACGCTACTGGTGGGAATTTAAGCCAGTTCAGCCTCTGTGGAAAACAGCTTGGAAATTTCTGAAAGAACTTAAAACAGAACTACCATTCGACCCAGCAATGGCATTACTGGGCATATACCCCAAAGAATATCAATCTTTCTACCATAAGGACACATGCACACATATTCATGATAGCAAAGGCTGAATCCACATAAATACTCATCTACAGTAGACTGGATAAAGAAAATGTGGTACAGGCCGGGACAGTGGCTCACGCCTGTAATCCCAGCACTTAGGGCGGCTGAGGTGGGGAGATCACGAGGTCAGGAGATCAAGACCATCCCAGCTATCACAGTGAAATCCCGTCTGTACTAAAAATACAAAAACAATTAGCCAGGTGTGGTGGCGTGCACCTGTAGACCCATCTACTCGGGAGGCTGAGGCAGGAGAATCGCTTGAACCTGGGAGGCACAGATTATGGTGAGCCAAGATCGCACCACTGCACTCCAGCCTGGGTGACAGAGCAAGACTCTATCTCAAAGAAGAAGAAGAAGAAGAAGAAAACTTGGTACATATACAACATAGAATACTATGCAGCCATAAAAAGGAACCAGATCATGTCCTTTGCAGCAAGATGGACAGAGCCGGAGGCCATTATCCTCAGCAAACTAACACTGGAACAGAAAACCAAACACTGCATGTTTTCACTTGTCTGTGCGCGCTAAACATCAAGTACACATGGAAACAAAGAAGAGACCCACAGACACCAGGGCCTACTTGAGGGTGTGGAAGAAAAACCGCCTATCAGGCTGGGCACGGTGGCTCACACTTGTAATTGCAGCACTTTCGGAGGCTGAGGCAGGAGGGCCGTTTGAGCCCAGCCTGGGCAACATAACGAGACCCCCTCTCTACAAAAATTTGAAAATTAGCTGGGTGTGGTGGCATGCATCTGTATTCCCAGCTACTTGGGAGGCTGAGGTAAGAGGATTGTTTGGGCCAGGGAGGTTGAGGCTACAGTGAGCTGTGATTGTGCCACTGCACTCCAAGCCTGGGTGACAGAACGAGACCCTGTCTCCAAAAAAAAAAAAGAAAACAAAACGACCTAACCAATACTATGCTTGCTACCTGGGTGACGCAATAATCTATATGCCAAACCTCACAACACTCCATATACCCGAGTAACAAACCTGTACATGGATCCCCAAACCTAAAACCAAAGTTTCTTTAAAACATCCTGTCACTAAAGGACAGATACAGCACCGTAGGATTCCACTTACAGGAGATACCAGGATAATCAAGTGCACAGAAAGGGAACATAGAAGGGGTAGTGCAGGGGCTTCGGGGCACAGGGAGCGGGGAGGGGAGCTGGTGTTAAACAGGAAGAGTTTCCATTTGGGAAATGAAGAGGCTGGAGCTGGGTGGTGGTGACGGCTAAACAATGAAGAACGTGCTAAATGCCACTGAACTGCACACCTAAAAAAAGTTAAAATGGGCCAGTCGTGATGGTTCACACCTGTAATCCCAGCACTTTGGGAGGCCAACATGGGTGGATCACCTGAGGTCAGGAGTTCAAGATCAGCCTGGCCAACATGGTGAAACCCCATCTCTACTAAAAATACAAAAATTAGCCAGGCGTGGTGCTGTGCACCTATAATTCCAGCTACTTGGGAGGCTGAGGCAGGAGAATTGCTTGAACCCAGGAGGCGGAGGTTGCAGTGAGCCGAGATCATGCCATTGCACTCCAGCCTGGGCAACAGAGTGAAACTCCATCTCCAAGAAAAAAACAAAGGTTAAAATGGTAAATATTATATGTTAGGTATATTGTATCACAGTTTTTAAAAAACAAAAACGAAAAGTCCTGGGGTGTCGGATGAAAGAATAGAGTGGCTCCCGGCAACCAGGCTGAGCCAAGTGTGGCGCCTCATGACAGGTGCCTCTCATGGCGACCTGGGTCCTGCCGGGCCTCCTCTGGGGCACCCCTCTCCAGGCACTGGCCTTACAGGACCTGCCTTCCTGACTACGGCCCAACCACGCTTCCCGCCCCAGCACAGAAGGGGAAGAGGGAGGTTCTCCGGCCTCCGCGCCCTACTCCAGCAGCCTCCAAAACACAGGTAGTTCCAGCCGCCGGGGGAAAAGCTGCTTTATACATTCCAAAGTTTTCTAGAACACGAAACAATAGAGGGTTTGTCTCCAATCGACTTTTGTTTCCTGTCATTCAGGCTGCGCCGGCTTCAGTATTTCTCACCCCAGCTCTCCATCATACAGGTTTCCAATGCGCGCCGGAGGGGCCCAGGAGAACAATACGGAGATCCAGGAACAAAGAGGAATCTGAACCTGAGGGCTCGTTCCTGGGCTTCTTCAGGCTGACGTGCCTCTGGAAGGGTTTTTCATCGGAGGGCAGAGGCACCCCCATTCCTCAGCATTTACCTGGGAGCAGCACACGTCCACACGAAGCACAAACTTGACTCAAAACTGCCCCAAGGTGGAACAACCCAGGCGCCCCCTATAGGTTACGGATGACAACTGATGGTACATCCCTGTGATGGGAAAGGGCCCCCAATGAAGAGGAGCGGCTCCCCAATGAAGAGGAGTTCTCAAACACCCAGATGCAGCTCAGAGCAGCCTGCTAGGTGAAGGCAGAAGTGAGAGGCTTCCTCCTGTGTGATTCCATTTAGGTGACATCCCAGAAGAGGCAAAAGTTAGAGACAAAGGTCAGTGGGTTGCCTAAGACCAGAAGAGAGTACGAGAGGCACGGGAACTTTCCGCTGATGAGAATACTCTATCGTGGCGGTGGCAGCCCGGGAATGCTTTGTAGAGCAGCACACATGAGGAGGGTGGACTTCACACAATGTAGACCCCAGCACATCAGACATAAGCAGCAAAAGAGGGATGGGCGGGGACAGAGGAGCTCTGGAATCAGGCCCACATTTCCATCCTCAATCTTCTACTCAACAGCCAGCTGCGTGACCCAGCAGGCCTCTGGCCTCTCGGAGCCTCAGTTCCCAGCTTCAGTCTGTACCGTGAAAACAGTAGGTTTCCAGCTCAGAGGGCCGAGGGAGGATGGAGTGAGCCTGGCACGCTGTGAGCAGGAGTAAATGTTTGTTCTTATTTACTCGCAGGATTTGTATTTTGGGCTTAAGAAGCTCAGATTCTGATGGGTGTGTAGGCAAGGACTTCAAAGGCATGAGGAATGCCTCATCCCCCAAATATAAACGGAATGTTTGCAGGCACTTGGCCAGCTGCTCCCCAGCCCGCCGCCGGCACACAGCCTGAGAAACAGGTGTCAAGCGCGGGCAGCGCCTGGTACGCCTCCTCCTTGGCAGAGCCTGTGCGCCCCCAGCAGAGGCTGCGGCCAAAAGCTGTCCTGCCGTCCTGGCCTGCTGGGCCACAGAGGGAGGGCACAGCCAGGTGGGGCAAGCAGAGGACTTCCGGAGGCCCGGGGCTGGGAGCAAAGGAGGGCCTGGAACCAAATGGGAAACCCCAGTTGAGTCAGCACTGTCCTGAGGATATTCCCCAGGATGTTACTCAGATCAAAGTCTGGGAAGCCCTGGGCTTTTCCGTCTCTTTACTAGCAACCAGCTGACACTTAAACACTTAATTGTGTCCCAGGTGCCAGGGCAAGAGCTTAACATGTAAATTCTGGTAATCCACAATAACCTGAAAGGCTGTGGTGCTTCCTGATGGACGGATGCAGCTCCAGGGGCCAGAACAACTCCCTAGAGCCACACAGCTCCTCAATTACTGACGTGGGATTTGAACCTTCTGATCTACCTGTGTTGTGGACGCTGAATCCAAGAGGGACACAGCACCTGGCCTGGCTCATGGCTTTTGGACTGCCCCTGGGAGCATTCGATGGTCGGCAGAGCACCCTGGTGAAACCCTGCCATGGGGGGCTGCTGCCAGTGGCATCTCCATCTTGGGAGGTGTTGGCAGGAAGTGGGGGCTGCCCACGGTGCAGGCCCACCTCTGGGCCAGAGGACTCAGGCCACACAGGTGGGAGTGTGGGCAGGGAGGCCCCATCCAACCACTAAGGATCAGAACAGCTCCCAGGCTTAGAGGGAGCCTGTGGACCAGCAGGGCAAGTGAGAGCCCAGGGCACCAGGCTCCCTGGATAGCCTGAGGGGTCACGTGTGGCTGGAGACAGGGAACAGGGAAAGGTAAGACGATACTAGACCTCAGGTCCATTTCAGGACTGCAGTCTAACGTTGGGCAGAGAGCAGCAGAGGGCGGCCTCTGTGCATCTCAGGAGGCCCAAGAGAGGCAAGGGTCTGTCTGACCCGAGTTCTTGGCACTCCTTCACCCACAGCCTTCATGCCAAGGCCCCGTTCTCAGCCCTGCCTCGGTAGGAGCACAAACCCTGCCTGGGTTCAAATCCTAGTGCTGACACTTGCTGGCCTGGCTGTCATCTTAGGCCAATTACTTAACTTTCCTAAGCCTCTCCTTCCTCGTCTGAAAGGCAGGAGCTTCCTCCTAGTTGCAGCTGCTGTGATAACTCAATGGGACTCACTGACGTGGCAGTGGCCGGCAGAAAGTCAGACACAAAGCTGTCCAGGCTTCTGATCTGCTACTGCAAGTTAAAACAACACTCCCCTGCTGATACAGCTTCCATGGGGAGACTGAGGCACAAAAACTCCCGGTTAGCTCACAGTTGCCTAGTGACCACGGTGGGGAATGAACTGGCTGGGCTGCCCACAGAGGCCCCGCCGGGGATGACTGGGCACCCGGGCCCTGCCAGGACCGTGCAGTTGGTCGGTAGCCCGTAAAGCCAAGGGCACTAGCCCTGCCGTGCCCAGCTGCCCTTTGGAACGCCCTTATCAGTCACACAGGCAGCACTCAAGAATAAATGCAGCCCCCACGGGCCACCTCTCTGCTGACATAGGACAATATTATCTTTAAAGTCACTCAGCTTAGCACACAGGCAAAGGCAGCCCAAGAGACCCCAACCCAGCCTGCTTCTCCTCACTGAGGCAATCCTCAGGGGTCCCTGACAGAGTACGGCTGCCTCCTGACCACTTTGGGCCTGCACTAGCCCACCTTATCTTTCTAGACTGTGTTTCCTTCCCCAGCCTAGGACCATGGGGAAAGGGGAAAAAAGTCAGGAGGGGTCAGGCAGGGCCAGATATGGTGGGAAATGGAAGTAATGCAATTAGCAACCCCAATGTCCATCCACGGCCTCCGCAAGGACGTGTTTCCAGGGAACGGGCTGGCAGGCAGGGGAGGCGTGTTACGCTGGGGCCCGCATGCTCTTCTGGTCCTATCTTTCTGAGGGAAACACCTGCTTTCCATGCCAGCGGCAAGGGCAGTAGTAGGCGGCCAGCCCTGTCGGGAACGCACTGCCCCGCTCTGACTTCCTCCGCTGGACAGGCCACATAGGCCTTTCCATGACTGATGGGCGGGGCCTCCAGGAAAGAGAAATCCACTCCTCCTGTGTCTACCTAGAGGTCTCATCCTGGAGTTTATAACCAGCACCTCCAAGAGGTACCCAGTGACAGTCTTTCTCTTGAAAATAAAACACCAACATCACACCCTAACCAGGTAACTTTTAGTAAAATACATCTAAACCAAGGCCTCTAGGGCCATGGAGGAAAAGAAATGGTCTAGTAAAATTGGTTTGATCTTCAGCAGGAAACCTCTCTTCCAATCAGAGGGACGGGGTTCTCTTTCAGCCCCTGGCTCCTTCCTGCCCATGATGGGTAGAGATGACCTTCTGTGGATACAGGGGAGCCTGGCGTCTCAGGGACACAGAGGAGCCACACTTTGCACCTGGAGGGGACAGGGAGGTCACACAGGCAGAGCATGACAGCACACTGACAGCAGCCTCGTGTCCTGCTGGCTTGCTCCTCCACTTGTTGTCTGCATAGGCAACTCCAGGGTGGGGACCACAAGGCAATGTGCATGTCCACCCCTTGCTCCCAATCAAAATGCCACGTTGTGTCTGAGATCTACTGATATGGAGGGTACACTTTGGTGCTTGTCCCAGAGACAGCTAGTGTAGACACCTGTGCCTGCCTCTTTCTTACCAGGGAAAGGAAGCAGAGGGATTAGAAGGTGGGGAGGGAGTGTCTCAGGCGGCAGGGCCAAAGCAAGCAACACAAGACATACAACCACAGCCAAGCATGGTGGCCTGCGCCTGTGGGCCCAGCTACTTGGGAGACTAAGGTGGAAGGATCGCTTGAGCCCAGGAGTCCAAGGCGACAATGAGCTAGGATCACACCACTATACTCCTGCCTGAGACCGTCTCTAAAAAATAATAATTTTTTCAGCCGGGCACAGTGGCTCACATCTCTAATCCCAGCACTGTGGGAGGCCCACTGCAACCTCCGCCTCCTGGTTTCAAGTGATTCTCCTGTCTCCCGAGTAGCTGGGACTACAGGCGCATGCCACCATGCCTGGCTAATTTTTGTGTTTTTAGTAGAGCCGGGGTTTTACCATGTTGGCCAAGCTGATCTCGAACTCCTGACCTCATGATCCACTTGCCTTGGCCTCCCAAAGTGCTGGGATTACAGGCGTGAGCCACCACACCGGGCCTCTTCTTTTTTATGAGACAACAGAGGCCACAAAAACCCTGAACCCTTCCTGTCAAACACCTTAACTCCAGCGCCGAAGGGAGCAGCGGCACTCTGGCCGGATAAGCACCTTCTTGTGTGCCACTGTTCTTTACCCCAGGATGTGTACATAGCCGCTGGCCTGCTGGGGCTTCAGCCTCTATCTGATGGCTGGATCAGAGGAGTCCCCAGGTATGCTAATGAAAAGATAACAGATAGAGGCTCAGAGTCCTTCCAGAATACCCCAGCCCTGGAGGCAGACTCGGAACAAACTCCCTCAGTGGTTCTTTGAGGCAGAGGTTGCAGTGAGCCAAGATCGAGCCACTGCACTCCAGCCTGGGCAACAAAGCGAACTCCATTTCTAAAAAAAAAAAAAAAAAAAAATTAAAGAGTAACTTACTCATTCAGCCAGGTGTGGTGACTCACACCTGCAATCCCAGCACTTTGGGAGGCTGAGGCCGGCGGATCACCTGAGGTCAGGAGTTTGAGACCAGCCTGGCCAACATGGTGAAACCCCATCTCTACTGAAAATACAAAAATTAGCCAGGTGTGGTGGTAGGTGCCTGTAATCCCAGCTACTCCGGAGGCTAAGGTGGGAGGATTGCTTGAATCTGGGAGTAGGAGGTTGCAGTGAACCGAGATTGCACCATTGCACTGCAGCCTGGGAGAAAGAGAGCCTTCTCTCAAAAAAAAAAAAAAAAAAATAGAGTAGCTTATTCAGATTTTCTGACCTTGCTTTGGCAAATGACAGGGTTTTTGCTTATCGGGCCTTTTCTTAAGACTAGGTTGGAACAATAACAGCAGTAAGAAATAAAAATATTAGCGTCCGCTTTTTGTTTTTGTTTTTGTTTTTAGAAGTGGTCTCTGAATCTACTCCCTTGAACTCCCAGGAGCGTCACTATCACCAGAGGTGGGAGAATCTAAAAGCTTAACTGGCAGCTCTGAAAGCGGATGAAGGCCAGTGATTTCAGTTTGTTCTGATGCAGCCCACACGGACAAGGCCTGCAAGCCTGGAAGCAAAGAGAAGCAAGGTTTCTCAGCTCCAAGAACAGAGTCCCGACGCCCTCAGAGTCCCAGGAGAGAGAAACGTGCACTCCAAATCCTAGCTGCTGGCTTTGACTACAAGGCTCCCCCACCACAGGCCAGGCCAGAGGGAAAGGGACCCGGGAAGCATCTGCAAGTTAATCATCAACAAAATTGCTCCCTTGTCCTCAACCCCTCTTTGAGTTCGATCTTATTTCATTTTCACATTTGGAGCTGCGGACTCCACTCCTCACCTTCCAGGTACTAGCCTACCTTCAAGCTCCTCCCAGAAAGCATCAGGCTCCAAAGCACCCCACCCTTCCGCGAAAAAAGGGCAGTGACAGATAGAGGACCCAGTTCAGGCTCGTCCAGAACCAGATCTTCAAAAGAGCTTGGCAGAATCCAGGCAGGAGCTGACACAATTGGAATGGGCATGGCGCACTACTGCACAGTATGAAGGCCAGGGAGGCTGCTGACTGTCAGCCTCTAAGCAAATGTAAGCAAATTTCCACCAGCCCCTAACTGTTTCATGAAATTCTGCCCGCTTCTCCTTTTACCTGGCTCTCTCTCAGTCTGGCTGGACTCCAAAGGAATTTATATGGCTTTGAGAAGCAAAGCTTTTCAACACAGACTAAGGATAATAAGCTTCAGAGACCAGGGGCTGGTTTGGAGTCAGCTGCTTCCTGCACCCTCACAGGATGGCCCGAGGCCCATTCCGATCCTGTTGTTTCCAGCATGCCCCAGGGATTCAAAAGTATGACAGCCACACAAGATTGGCTGTGGTCGCACCTCCTCGCTTGCGCCGAGGAGGAAAGCAGCTCCCGCCCTCAGTGCACAGAGCACTCTGGAGATGGGAGGCTGATGTAAAATGGGTTCTCCCTCAGACACATTTTTTTTTTTAGAAAGCCTGAGGCTGGAAGAAATCTCAAGGGCAGCATCTGAATCAGGATGCAGACCTCAGAGAGAAGGAGGTCTGACAGGACCAGCGAAGTGAGCCGCGGTCAGAGTGTTTACCTCTGCTGATGCGCTGCTTCTCTCCGGACAGGATCCCGGGGGTGTCGATGATGCTGATGCTGTCCAGGACGGGATTGGGCAGCTGGGCGCACATGAACCTACATGAGAGCGAGAGCCAGAAGAGAGGCATCACGACGCAGTCCTCGAGGCTCCAGACATAACAAAGGGCTCTCTGTACCCTTCCCTCTGTCTCTGGCTTCCTTTCCAGAAGCAGGGAACTGACAGGTGGTTTTCTATCTTAGTTTCCCAGGGTGGCCAGCGAATTGTACAGACTTTCTCAACTGGGAATGCAACCAGCAGGGTCAAACTGACCCACATCAGCACTTCCTCACATTTGCTTTTCCCCTAGAGTTTGAGAGGTCAACTTTCAAGCTGCTGACTTGTTAGTGAAAACTGCACCAGCCTAGGTCACCATTCAATTCATAGGGGAAACAGACGGTGACACTGGGGCCTTGAAATCCCATGTTAGAATTTTCCACCACTGGGCTAAATTTCCACCCTAAAGAGAGCCGGCCGCTTCCTACTGCTGCTAGGGCCAGCCCTGCCCCTTCAATCAGCCGCTTGGGTGAGGGAATTGAAACTGACGGCCAGCAAAAGCTGGGGACCACACACAGGCTGGTAGACAGTGTGACAGAGAGGCACAGACAGGCCATTATCTGAAAGTCAGAGCAGGCTGAGGAAGAACAAAGCCATGGAGAGGCTAGCAACTCCTGGGCCAGGGCTCAGCTACGTACGCTGGAGTTTCACACTAAGCTTAGAACAGCCCAGAAAGGCACAGGGCAGTCTCAGTTGAGAGCAGGGATCCTTCACTGGGCACAGAAAAAGCTCCTTTAAAAACTTCTCTGAAAGGTCAGGCGTAGTGGCTCACGCCTGTAATCCTAGTACTTTGGGAGGCGGAGGCAAGTGGATCACCTGAGGCCAGGAGTTCAAGACCAGCCTGGCCAACATGGTGAAACCCTATCTCTACCAAAAATAGAAAAATTAGCCGGGCGTGGTGACACCTACCTGTAATCCCAGCTACTCAGGAGGCTGAGGCAGAGAATTGCCTGAAGCCAGGAGGTGGAGGTTGCAGTGAGCCAACATTGTGTGCCACTGCACTCCAGCCTGGGCAACAGAGGGAAATTCTGTCTCAAAAAACAAACAAAAAACTTCTCTGAAAAAGGTAGTGAGAGCAAAGAAAAGACTGACCCATTATCTGTAGGACACAAACTTGAAGCTGCCTTTCCAACAGAGGGTAGGAATCTGAGCCTATCAGCTTTTCCCTTTGGCCCCAACCCCCAGCGACCAGGGACCCACAGGCAGAGGGCAGCTGGCCAGGGCGAGGGGTGCTGCCTGCAAGGCAACGGAGCAAGACCAGCTGACCCTCAGGGCGAACGAAGCATGGGCCTTACTCTCGCCAGTGCCAGCAGCAATGCATGCAGGCCAGGACTGGCAGGAACTGCTGGAGAGATGATGACAAAATAGAAGGATGGGAAGCAGAATTGGCTCTGGGAAGTCACATACATAAAAATGCCTCATAAATGAGCCCAGAAAGCAAGTTAATATCTATAGGACCCAGAAACCACTTGCTCTGCAGAGCCCGTGGTGTATGGCTGAAAACAAGAAAGGGAGCAAGCAGCAAAGACGCCTCCGATTCCATCTCCCCAAGGACGCACAGGTTTCATCTTGCACAAGTGACAGTCCCAGTTACGCAATGAGTTTTCACAAGACACTCTTAGGACACCCTGACTGCACCCTGCCTTGGTCTGCTCCAGCTGATTTTATTCTTAGAGCAGCCACATAGGGGAAAAAGGCCGTAAAGTCAAATTCATGACTCAATGAGTCTCTTTAAGACTCAGCTGGGAGAGGCTGTATCAGCCAGAGAAAAGCCCCCTTTGTTGCACCCTTCTTGCCAGGCGTCCTCCCCACACTTCACAATCTGACACAGCTCGGGGCCCCAGCTCGGGCTGATAGGCCCCTTTCTGGAGGGCCATCAGCGATCAGGGATCCTCTGGAGACGAGGTGGCAGCAAGAAGGAAAAAAAAGTGTGCTACCTCTCAGATCCTGTGGCACCAATGTCACCAAAGCACCAGGCCTGGACCAAGCAATCCTGAATTGCTTTTTGGGGTAGCAGCAGCAGCAGGCAGTGACTGGCCATGCAAAAGCCAGACAGTCAGTGCTGCTTAACCTAATGGGTGACTTCCACAAACCAGTTGGACTCTCTAAACCTCGGTTTCCTGAGCCAATGAGGTGGGGGCTGCCGAGATGATGTGTAAGATCCTTCCAGCTCTGAAACTTTAGGCTTCCAAATTCAGAAAACTGGTCCTGTGCCATGTTTCTCCTTTCAAAAAAGGCCTGCCCTCACAAGGAAAGTGAAGCGCTTGGGACAGCAGAGGCAGCAGGGAAAGGGACCCTTCCCATGGCTTCCCAAAGTTTTGCGTGGAAGCAGAGACCTAACACTTGGACTTTCCGGCACAGCAGCCAAACTTTCCACAGGGTCAAAGGGCTCCCATCAGCTAATGGTTTGAGCTAGTCACTTAACTACCTGGCAATCCTGAAACAAGGAGATAAGGCTGGGGCAAGAGGACCCCGCCTCTTCAGGACCCTTAGCCCAAAGAGCTGCACTCAACCTGGGCCTGATACACAAACGCCAACAGCCATAATACAGGAGGGCAGGCGGAAACGCCTGCAAGCAGCAACAGACCACGCTGAAGGTCAGCTCTGTGCATGGAGCAGGCCTGGCCACCGGCTTGGCTCTAGGGCAAGGTGCCCTGCATGGCTGGACCGAGTCTGGAAAGGAATGTGATCCCACAGGGCGGGGACTTGGAAGGCAAGATTCAAAGATTCCTTCAGAGGCTCTTCCCCGGTGCAGACTGCAGACTCTGAAAGGCATGCGGAGTCGTAGAATGTGGGGTGGTAGGGAGGGCAGGCTTTGGGAAGTATTTTGGTATGTCGCCTGGGGGTGGGGACCAGGATGCCTTGAGTTCCTTGGGAGAAAAGTGAGCCTGGGCATTGCACTCCTTAGACGGGAGGCCACTGTTTCATTCACAGCACTGAGAGAGGCAGAGGCTTGGGGATCACTCTCATCACGTGCAGAGGCCACTTAACTGGGAAAGAGAGGTCCAAGTGGGTGAAAGCAGCTCAGATTCTGTCCTTCAGTCCACAGAAGGGCTCAGGGCTAGAATCCCATCGCAGGACCCCCGCGCCACCACCTCCTCCTGCTTCCCGAAACCCTTCAAGGCAGCAATGACTGCTTGAGAACTGCCTTTGGGAGAAGTGTTCAAACCTCAGCTGTCCCCTCCAAGGGGCTGCCCCAAAGTCAGCAAGCCACAGCAGATTCTCCTCCCTCCTACACAAAACCACAGTCCCAGGGGAGGCAGAGCAGAGCCACAGCGCACTAGCGAAGGGAATGGGTAAAAGTTTCATTGTGTTTTGCTATGACACTTAAGAAGATCAGGAGGGAAGGGTTGATGTGCGTGAACCAAGTGCATCCAGTCTGTGGGAACGAGGTGGAGACCAAGAAAGGGAGCGCAGGAATGGTTCAGTCCTGGTTCTGAGGGGAGTGGGGCTGAGATCTGCGAGAGGGCTTGGTGGTTAACCTGGAAGATTCTGGGGAGGACAGAAGCTGGGGGAGCCGGCAACGCCCACTCCTAAACCCCAGGCGGGTTTTCTCCAGGAAGCGGCAGGGCCCTTGGGCCAGGGAGTGGTCACTGAGGGTCTCACTGGGGCCTCGGTAGACAAAGAACGGCGGGGGTGACAGCCACGGGAGGGTCCGGCTCCGAGTGCGGGCTGGCCTCGGCCGCGCCCCACCCCCCTGGAGTGATGGGTGGGTACCTGTTGAGGAAAGCGTTGCCGAAGGCGTTGAGCTTGCGGAAGGGGCGCCGCGGGTCCACCACGAGCGCGTTACCCGGCACCACGCCCTCAGTGGGGCCGTGCATGACGGCGATGAAGGAGTCGGTGGTGGGCTCGGGCCCGATGCGCATCCCCGGGAAGTCCTGCTCGATCAGGTGCCGGATGAAGGTGGTCTTGCCAGTGCTGTACTGGCCCACCAGGAGCACCATGGGCTTGTTGTCGAAGTCAGCGTCCTCCAGCGCGGGCGAGTGGAACTCGTGGAAGCGGTAGTGCTCCTCCAGGGGCAGCAGCTTCTGCGCGTACAGCTGCCGCAGCCCCTCGGCCACCGTCTGGAAGAGCTCCGGCTCCTTCTTGCGGCGGGCATCCTTGCTGACCCAGCTGAACATGCTGCCGGACACGGGGCTGGCTGCTGCAGGGCAGAGCGGCGGCTGAGAGCGGGGAGAGGGCGCTGAGCCAAGGCGGGGCTGGCCGGGACAGGGGGCGGGGAGCCACCCACACTGGGCAGGCGCACAGCCGCCGAGGCGCCCTCTGCCGAGTGGAGCGCGCCCCTTGTGGAGCGGCCTTTATAGGATCGGTCCCTAAGCGGCCACGCGAGCCGCCGCGGCGGGGGCGGGGCGGAATTGGGAGGGGTAGGAAGGAGCCCCTCCGGCCCCGCCCCTCAGCCTCGTGCCACGTCCTCCCCTCCCCTGCCTCCCATTGGTTTATTCCGAATCTCGCGAGACCGTGGTTCGGGTGCCGTGGCAACCGCACCTGTTTCGCCCCGCCTCTCTTGGGGAGGCTGGCGGAGGTGCTGTGGTTGGGAGGGCTGGGAACAGACAGCGTCCGGCGTGAGAAGGTCCCCGGCCTGCGCACCTTCCGTCACCGTGGACACCCACACCCCGCGGGATGGCTCCACGAGACACCCACTCAGGCATTCTGGTTCCCTGACTACGCGCCTCGCCCGCCATTCCCCACGTGCGGTCCTCCTCCCGCTGACTCAGAATCCCCCGAAGCATCGCAGGACCCCTGGGCCGCGGGCACCACCTTCTCTCAGCCCCGCTTCCCACACACTCTTTGTCCCCTCATCTTTTATCTGCTTTGGGAGAGGGAGAGACAGGATAGAGGTAGCAGAGCAAGCTGAGGGAGTAGAGAATCCCTGGCGGGGTGGTGACAGAGGAAAGAAAAATGGGCAGGGAGAAGCGGGCACACGGGCAAACTGACCGGCAGCGTGAGTCCTGACCTCCCCTCGGGCCGACGGGGTGGAGTGGGAAAGGGACACAAGCTGGGGAGGACATGCGTGACTCCGGACGCGCGCGGGGGAAGAGAAGGCTTCACTACAGAGGTGACAGCTGGGGCAAAGCAGGAGGACGTAAGGAGGAAGTTGAGGCCCTCTGACCACTTGCATTTAGGGAAGTGAAATCGGAAGTTCCCTATGTGGGGAAGAGGGGGAGTTTGGGGGCAACAATGAAATCTTGTGGGAACTTAGGGGGAAATTTAAAAACCCAAATACTTCCGCTTTCCTCTAGGGGTCACCACCATTTACCATCTTTTACTGGACCTGTGCCCTACCTCCCCTTACCAGTTCCTGGCTGTTCCATGGGGCTCACTCCCCTGCCATCCTCCCCGGCCACACACAGACCCTTTTGGCTGGCCAGACTGGTGAGAATCTTCAGTGGGTGATGTAAGAGCTTTGGGACTGATTGTTATGTAACTGTAGGTAACCAGTATCAAGACACCAAGGTCGGGGAGCAGGACCCTGAGGGCTCTTGAAGAGATCTGAATTGAACCTGCAACCTTGAAAGCCTCGGGTCCAACTTTCTGGCTTCTGGGAGATGTGGAAGCCTGGAGAGCTAGGGGCCTATATCAGGGAATAACTCGAGCTGGTAGGCTAAGAGGAAGAGGCAGGAACTCATATCCGAGAACGGGATATTTCAGGGGAGCTGAGTCGGATGGAATCTAGAGAGGACATAATGGGAGGTTTGTTCACCCACTTCTTGTAAAATCCCTTCCCCGGGAATAGATAATGTTAGTTCCCTTGCCCTCCCCTCTCCCTAACCATTGGAGAACAGATAAGTAACCCCAGCCCTGCCTGCAATCTTAGACCCCAATTTACTGCTTTTATTTGATTTGAGATTTCAAATTAGCATTCTTTTCATCATAGTAAAGCACAAAAGCTACTGAGGCTGCGTGCCAACTGGTGACGAGGAGCCTCTGGCAGGCCCGGTCCACACTTCCTGGGTCAGCCTTAGAAGCCAGAGGGTTTGCCTCTTACTCAGCACTATTAGGGATCCACCCCGGAGATGCAGTTTCTGGGCTGATCTCGGGAAGTGCCTAGGGCCGAGGATCCTGAATGAAGTAGTTGTTCAGTGGTCTGAATGAGGCTGCCCCAAAGTGGCGTGCCGGCAGCAACACATTGACCCACGGTTTTCACATCTCCCCAGAGCCCTGTGTGCTGGGAAAACCCAGCCCCAGAAGACTGAAAACAACAAAATGTTCCCAGGTTATTTATAAACGAATCCTAGACCCTGTTATTCTGTATAGCCACTTGACTGTCTCCAAAGAGCTTAAAGGACTGAAAGAAGGGATCTCTGTCACCCTGGTGAGGCTCAAGTGGCCTGGAATTAGTTCCCCCAATTTCATGGAGTTTTCACGCAGCTTCCAGGCAGCTTCCTTATCTTGTCATGCCCCAGACTGAAAATGTCGCAATATTTTTTTCTTTTGTGTTTTCTGAGTAGGGCAGTTTGTTTGGTGGGAAAGTTTCCTAAAATGTGAATGAACCATTTCACATGTGGTTTCTCTGCTGTTTCACTTTCTGCCTGTCTGCCTGAGTTCAGGGCAGATGGATGGAGGGTTCCTGTATTTTCCTTTTATCTCAGAAATGGTGTCACCCCCACGCCCAGTGTTTTATTCTTCAGTTCATAAAAAATTCAATTCCCTTCAAACCCAGGGCCTTGAGATATCCCTGGGTCTCCTCAGAAACTGCCCTCATCCAGCAGAAAGGGGCCCTGCCTACTCCTGAAGTGATCTGCTTGGTCCTGTCATGGCCTAGTCTAGGGAAGTATCTACAAGATCCCTAGAGACAACTTAAAAAAAAAAAAAGGCCAGGTGCAGCAGCTCATGCCTGTAATCCCAGCACTTTGGGAGGCTGAGGCAGGCAGATCACCTGAGATCAAGACTACCCTGGCCAAATATGGCAAAACTCTATCTCTACTGAAATTACAAAAATTAGCCAGGTGTGGTGGCGCGTGCCCGTAATTGCAGCTACTCAGGAGGCTGAGGCAGGAGAATCGCTTGAACCCAGGAGATGACTGCACTCTAGCCTGGGTGGCAGAGCGAGACTCCATCTCAAGAAAAAGAGGTGCCTTTTCCACTTGCAGTGCCACGCAGTGAGGTGCTCTAATCTGTGCTCTTGGCCTTGCTGTCCAAGAGCCAGCTGCAGTCCAGGCAGTCCACTGCAAACGTGGCCGTGGCCTCATCAAGGTGAATGGGTGACCTCTGGAGATGATGGAGCCATGCAGTGCAGTTGAAACTGCTGGAACTAGTTCTGCCCCTGGGCAAGGAGCAATTTGCTGACGTGGACACCCATGTTTGTGTGAAGGGTGCTGTCATGTGGCCCAGATTTTTGCCCTCTGTCAGTCCATTTCCAAAGCCCTAGTGGCCTATTACTGGAAATAAATGGATGCGGCTTCCAAAAGGATGAACGGTATCCTCATCTGGCATGACTGGACCCTGCCAGTAGCTGACCCCCATTGCTGCAAATCCGGACACGCTGGAGGCCCTGGTGCCTGTGCTTGGTACCAGAAATCCTACTGATAAGCCCATCACGAGGACCAGGCTTCACCTGTATAATAAACTGTGTTTGAGAATTTTTTGTTTTTGAGACAGTCTCACTGTCACCCAAGCTGGAATGCAATGATACTATCTCTGCTCACTGTAACCTTCACCTCCCGGGTTCAAGCGATTCTCTTGCCTCAGCCTCCCGAGAAGCTGGGATTACAGGCACCTGCCACCACGCCTGGTTCATTCTTTTGTATTTTTAGTAGAGACAGGGTTTCAACATGTTGGTCAGGCACATCTCAGACCTCAAGTGATCTACCCACCTCGGCCTCCTGAAGTACTAGGATTAAAGGCGTGAGCCACCACACCCAGCCGATATTTTTTGTTTTTTTAAGGAGTTTTTCTCCAAATATGGAAGAAGAATAGGGCTGGGAAAAACCAAAACACATATTCTCCCCAGGATGAGGAGTGGTTCATTCTTTCCACTGAGAGAGTTTGCATATCATCACAGATTGTTGTTCTCTGGGTCATGAGTTTTTGGGCAACAAATCAGTTTTGCCAACACAAGGTAAAGAATTGAGGAGGACTGTTGTTTTGAATGCTGGGTCTCCAACACTGGCAAGAAGAGCATCCTGTCCATACCCTGAGGCCTCTCTCTGGCAGCAGCTGTGGCCCTTGGGTGATGGCTCTGGGGAGATTGCTGGGCCCCAGAGGCTTCTGTGGGTATCTGGCAGCCGGGACATGGCCCAACTTGGAGGTGTCCATGTCAGGATCTTGGCTGCTTTCAAATCCCAGTGAGAAAGAGCCTGAGCCCGGGATGTCCAGTGGCTGCTCAAAGTAGCCCAGGTTGAATGAGAATCTGGGCCTGTGGAATCTTAACACTGCGCTCTTGCCACACTCTAGCCATTTGAAGTTGCAAGGTTGGGCAGGTGGAAAAGCAGAGAAAGAGGGTTTCAAGAGCCTCTTCCCCAGATGCAGGCTGAAGTGAATCTCTGTCCTGAAGCTCACCAGCCCTCCCTCGCCCCTTTGCTGCTCTGCAGCCTGGGGGACAGGCTTGCAGGTTCATCAGGATGATGTACACATGTAACTGCACAGTGCTTTGCAGAGCTGAGACTTAGAAGTCTCTGAGCACTTTAAGTAAAAGTTATCGTTCACCTGCCAGGCTTCTGCATGTGTGTCTCAGTCCCTGTGGCTTCTGGCCCTGTCTTTTCAGGGCTGCTGAGGCCGGGGTGCCGCTGAGTGCAGGGTGCAGGGTTTACCCCAAACTTATCAGAGGGCCCAGGCCTTTGCCTGACTCCACAGGAAACAGCCTATTATTTGGCATATGAGCAATCCCCTTCTGTGGTGACAACATTAGGGGTCTCTTGTAGGGTGCTGGGGTCCCCTTTACCCAACACTAATGAAATGGCCAGTGTAACCCTGTTGTCCCCCAGCCTCGGCAGCCTGAGAGTACAAGTGAAGTGCATGGTCTTAGCCTCCTTGTGTGAGTGCAGGTTACTGCCAGGCACACTGCCCCTCTGCATTTCCAGGGGGCTCTGGAGTGTGTCTTGTGTGTGCAGGAACAAATCTGCCCCAGTTCTGCTCCAGCCGCCTCTCCCTTGCCTTGGCCTCACCCCGCAGTCCCCCTGTGGCCCTTTAGCCTCACTATAGGCTCACAGGCTGGGGGCTGGTGGGTAATTCTGTCCCCAACCGTGTGTCAGACTCAGCCACCAAGGCACAGATCCCAGCCCATCTTCAACAAGCCCAGCAGCTCCTCTGGGCTCTGGCCTAGCCCCTCACTCCCACACCTTAGGAGGAGCCAGACATCTTGCCCAAGGCCACCTTCCTGTCCCCTGTGCTGGGCTAACCCCTCCCTTCTCCATCCCCCCCACATCAAAATCTCTGTGTAGGTCACTCGGGGTGGTACATGGTGGTCACCCGGCCCATGGGGCAGCCTTTGGCCTGCCCCAGTAATACCTTTTGGCCTTCCAAAAGATTTGAGACTCATCTGTAACTTTTCCTAAAGGTTAATATCTTTAATATTTTGCCAGCCCCCCAGAGTGAATAGCAACAAAGCAGAATTTCACGATGTCTGCAAGATGCTGCATCCCTGTTGTACATACCCAGTGTAACACTGGGAATGCAGATCTGATGGATTTACTTCATGACAGGTGGAGTTAGATGGTGCAGTCCACTGTCCAAAGGGAGATAATCCCAGTGCTCCCCCACCCCCACTCATGAGCCCTCTGAAAGCAGAGCTAGCTGGGCAGTGGCTTACACCTGTGATCTCAGCACTTTAGGAGACCGAGGGTGTGGATCAGTGGAGCGCAGGAGCTCAAGCCTAGCCTGGGCAACATGGCAAAACCCTGTCACTACCAAAAATACAAGATATTAGCTGAGTGTGGTGGCATGCACCTGTAGTCCCAGCTACTCGGGAGGCTGAGGTGGGAGGATCACCTGAGCCAGGGAGGTTGAGGCTGCGGTGAGCCATGGTGCTGCTACTGCACTCCAGCCTGGGGGACACCATGTGAGAAGGAATGTGAGTGACCTCTAGGAGCTGAGAGGGGTCCCAGCAGCCTCCCAGCAGGGAAGCGGGGACCTCAGTCTTACAGATGCAAGGAACCAGATTCTGCCAACGAGAATGAGCTTGGAGGCAGATTCCTTCCCCTGCCTCTAGGTGAGAGCGCAGCCTGGCTACCACCTTCCTTCAGCATCTAACAGTCTGAGCACAGAACTCAGTCATGCTGGACCCAGACTTCTGACCTGCAGAAGCAGGAGCTCATCAATGGGGGTGGTTCTAAACCATGAATCTTGTGGCAATCTGTTGTGTATCAGTAGAAGGCAGCTGCTGCAATAGATTTGTCTTTTTGTCGATCCACGAGTCCCTTCAGAGGCAGCACCTGGCAGCCATTAGCCATGGGGCCAGAGAAGAAAGTGGAAGGACCTGGAAGTGACCATAGAGTGCCCATCACTGGGAAAGATTTCAGAAGGGAATACAGCATCACCTGGCTACACACACCCACCACCGTGGTTCTCAACTGGGTGTGATTTTGCTCCCCAGAGGACATTCTTGGTATCAGTACTGTGGGGATTGCTGCTGGCACCTACTGGGCAGAGGACAGGGCTGTTGCTGACCATCCTATGATGCACAGGACAGTTCCACAGGAGAGAATTACCCTGCCGGAAATGCCAATAGGGCAGAAGCTGAGACATCCTGATGTGCACACACATACACACACATGCACACACATGCAAACGAACGCACACATGCAGGCACGCACATTGCTGGCTACTATTGAGAAGCAATGTAGCAAAAAGGCCAAGTGTATGGGCTTTGGAGTAGACTGTTCAGGATCAAATTCTGCAGACGGTATGATCTTTAGCAAGGCACTCAAGAGATAACAAAAGCACCTCCCTCCTAGGATGATGCAAGTTTCTGTGCGCAGAGTGCGTAGAGCAAGTGAGTCAGCTTAACTCGAGAATTACACGGAATGTCTACGGGGCTATCTCTGCGTCGTAGGAACGGGGGCAATTTTATTTACTTTTCTGTATTGTCCAAATGTATATAATGGACGTATTGACTTGTTTAATTGGGGGGAAACGGGGAGAAAAGGACAAGGGACATTCCAAAAACAGCTGATCTAGACTCTTCAAAAACACCAAGGTCTTGAAAAACAAAGAAGGGCTGAGGATGGTTCTTGCTTAAAGGAGACTGAGGAGGCCAGACACGGTGGCTCACACCTATAATCCCAGCACTTTGGGAGGCCAAGGCGGGCAAATCACCTGAGGTTGGGAGTTCAAGACCAACCTGATCAATATGGAGAAATGCTCTCTCTACTAAAAGTACAAAATTAGCTGGACATGGTGGCAGGCGCCTGTAATCCCAGCTACCAGGGAGGCTGAGGCAAGAGAATTGCTTGAACCCAGGAGGCAGAAGTTGTGGTGAGCTGACATCACGCCATTGCCCTCCATCCTGGGCAGCAAGAGCAAAACTTTGTCTCAAAAAAAAAGAAGACTGAGGAGACCCGACACCAGATGTGAAGCAAGGTCCCAGCAAATTGGGATAATCAGGGACATTTGAAAAGTGGACTGTACAGTAAATAATAGCATTGCATCACTGTCACCAGGCCTGAATTTGGTAACTGTATTGTGGTTGTGTAAGAAATGTCAGTTTCCTTAGGAGATACATGTTGAAATATTTAAGGGTAAAGGGACTTATGTAACTTACTCTCTAATGGTTCAGAAAATGTGTGTGTGTGTGTGTGTGTGTGTGTGTGTGTGTGTGTGTGTGTGGTGAGAGAGAGAGAGAGAGAAAGGGAGTAAACATATTACAAAGTATTAACTGTCAATGAATCAAAATAAAGGGTATGTGGGTGTTGTTTGTACTTTTCTTGCAAGTTTTCTGAAGCTGTCATCATTGTCAAAAAGAGAAGTGAAAAAGTGGCTCACCAAGGTGGCTCATGCCTTTAATCCCAACACGTTGGGAGGCCAAAGCAGGCGGATCCCCTGAGATCTGGAGTTGAAGACCAGTCTGGCCAACATGGTGAAACCCCGTCTCTATAATATAAAATATATATATATATTTTTTTTTTGAGACGGAGTTTCGCTCTTGTTACCCAGGCTGGAGTGCAATGGCGCGATCTTGGCTCACCGCAACCTCCGCCTCCCGGGTTCAGGCAATTCTCCTGCCCCAGCCTCCTGAGTCGCTGGGATTACAGGCACACACCACCATGCCCAGCTAATTTTTTGTATATTTTAGTAGAGACGGGGTTTCACCATGTTGACCAGGATGGTCTCGATTTCTTGACCTCATGATCCACCCGCCTCGGCCTCCCACAGTGCTGGGATTACAGGCTTGAGCCACCGCGCCCGGCCAATATAAAATATTTTTATAAAATATAATTTTTATAAAATATAAAAATTAGCCAGGCATGGTGGTGGGTGCCTGTTAATCCCAGCTACTGGGGAGGCTGAGGCAGGAGAATTGATTGAACCTGGGAGACGGAGGTTGCAGTGAGCTGAGATCGCACCACTGCACTCCAGCCTGGGCAACAGAGAGAGACTCCATCTGAAAAAAAAGAAAAACAAAAAAACAAAAGGCCTGTACCCAGCTTTCCTTCCTTAGGTACCACGTGGCCAGGTCCAGTGTTGGGTCCGCCACTCCATGACCTGGCAGTCCCTGCTACAGCAGAATCTGTGCATTATAGTACTCATAATAACCCCAACAGTGCTCATAATAGCAGTGCTCATAATAACCCCAAGTGTACTCTTCACTATCCAGCAGTGAACAAGAGTGAAGAAGCTTCGGCTCCAGCAACTGCATGAGACTCAGCCGGACACGGCAGCGTGAGTCCATTTACCTTAATAACAACAAATCCAGACAAAATGTGCACAGACTGTTTGGGGCAGTGTACAGGGTAGTAAATCCCAGAGAAAGACGAGGAAGCGATTACCATAAAACTCAGAACTGTGCTGACCTGGGGGAGACCTGGAAGGGCACATTTGGGGGCTCTGCAGGTTGTTAATGAGGACTCATTGTAAATTCTGTGAATATACATTATATGCTGTGAATATACATTATACAGTGATTTTTTGTTTGTTTTTGAGACGGAGTCCTGCTCTTGTTGCCCAGGCTGGAGTGCAATGGCGCAATCTCGGCTCACCGCAACCTCCCCCTCCCGGGTTCAAGCGATTCTCCTGGCCCAGTCTTCCCAGTAGCTGGGGTTAGATGCATGCGCCGCTAGGCCTGGCTAATTTTTTTTTTTAGTTTTAGAGACGGGGTTTCACTGTGTTGGCCAGACTGATCTCGAACTCCCGACCTCGTGATCCGCCCGCCTTGGCCTTCCAAAGTGCTGGGATTACAAGCGTGAGCCATGGCGCCCGGTTTATAGTGATGTTTTATGCACACCACAGCGGTAAGAGTCCCACTAGGGCCACTTTGAGGGAGGCAGTGCGTGCCTGGCACCCACAACTGTGCGGAGGGCGCTAGCACCCGGGCTGTGCCCTCTGCCCAGGACAGTATCCCGGCCTGGCGCGGTCCTAGACGACTGCGGTTCTAGACGGCCCGGGGAAGGCGGACCCCAGGGGCTGCTCCCCAGGGCCTTGGGGGAAGCGGCGGTGGGGAGGGTGCCCGGGGCGCCCCCTGGTGGTGGCCACCAGGAGTAAGCCTTGCAGAAGAACAAGCTGTCCCGCCCGTCCCGTGCCTCCATCCCCTTTCTGCATCTTTGCCCCTGGCATTCCTTCCTTTTCCAGGGCTCACGTCCTGTTTCTCCGCTTCACCTCAGCAAACGCCGACCTCACACTCGCCTCTCCCAGGAAGGCTTTCCTCCTCCCCGCCTAGGCCCTCTCTCTCTGAGGTTGGCTTTCAGTCAATCTGCACAACCTCTCGGGGCCACTGTCAGCGTCGCGGTTCACACGCGCGTGATGTGGACGGTGCGGCGAAGACGATGCTGCCGAGGCCTCCCGCGGCCGGCTCTGCTGACGCCCCACTGTGTCTACGCTCCCTCCCTAAGCAACTTGGCTCAGGCACGTGGCCAGTCCTTCTGCATGCATTTCTTTTTTTTTTTTTTTTTTTTT
>NW_016107417.1:3645417-3647070 GCF_001604975.1 Cebus imitator | reverse complement strand
GCCTCAGCCTCCTGAGTAGCTGGGATTACAGGCACGCGCCACCATGCCCAGCTAATTTTTTTGTATTTTTAGTAGAGACAGGGTTTCACCATTTTGACCAGGATGGTCTCGAGCTCTTGACCTCGTGATCCACCCGCCTCGGCCTCCCAAAGTGCTGGGATTACAGGCGTGAGCCACCGCGCCCGGCTCCTGCATGCATTTCTTAAGCGCCTCCTTAGAGTCTCTGAGGCTGCAGGAAAAAAGTCAGTGGCAGCCACTCCTGGGGGCTCTCAGGCTGGTGGGGGAAATAGTTCGATGTAGGTGATGGGGCGTGATGGAGGCACTAACATCGCAGCCACAGAGCGTCTGGGAACCAGTGAGTGAGGTAATGGGGGGGGGGTGCCCAGGCAGGTGTCCCGGACGGAGTGACCCTTGGGCAGGTCTTGAGGAGTTTTGAGAGGGGCTGGAGGTGAGGCTCAGGCCAGGGGAATGTGCACGGGCCAGGGTCTGCTGGGAAAAGGACACAGGGCAGTGGGGTCCAGGAGCCAGGTGGAGGGTGCTGGGTCTGTCCCGCTCCTGCGTTGGAACATGGTCTCCAGTAGCCCTCACAGGCCTTTGTGGGATCACAGTGCTCTGCAGAGGCAGCTGCAGGAGGACCCCAGGACAGGGTGGCTGCTGCCTGAAAACCTCTTTCACCCTAAGCCAGTGCTCTGGGTCTGAGGCCTGACAGCCCCAAGGGGGTTAGAGTCCAGGGCCCCACCATCAAGCCCATGTATCCTGAACACCTACTCTGTTGGCAAGTGGGGGAAGCAGGCCAGGGAGGATGAGTAAGTCGTGGACCTTGCCCTCAAGGAGTCTAAGACCAGCACAGGATTAGATAAGCACGCCCGGCTCCTGAACTCTGCAGGGAATGAGATAAGGGTGGCAAGAGAGGCCCACAAAGCCAGTGTGGGCAGAGAGGGGAGCAGCCTGCGGAGTCATGGGACAGCCTGCAGGGTGAAGTTGCTGAACTGGGCCGCAGCAGGGGCTGATGGGAGCCCAGGGATTCAGAGCAGCTGGGGAGGAGGCAGAGCTGCCCGTGGGAAGGGACGAGAGACAGTGTCTTAGGGGCCAGATGTTGGTTGCATAAAGTCCCCAGAAGGAGAAGGTCCAACTTGCTCTGTGACTTCAACAAATTTGCACTCTCTCTGAGCCTGGTCCTCCCCTCCCAAACAGGTTCATGATGGACTCCAGGGGGACTAGGTCCTGGATGTGCTTGCCTGGCAGACAGAAAGGGCTCATCAGCCAACGCCTGTTATTAAGCAATTTGAAATTTATTCCTAGGTCTGTTTCCCATTTTACAAATTTTATTTTTTAGTACCGGAAACCTTTTTATTCAAATGAAAAATTCTGACAAGGCACAGTGACTCACGTTGGTAATCCCAGCAGTTTAGGGGCTGAGACAGGAGGACTGTTTGAGGTTAGGAGTTCGAGACCAGCCTGGGCAACATGGTGAAACCCCATGTCTACAAAAAATACAAAAATTAACCAAGCATGGTGGCACAGGTCTGTAGTGTCACCTACTTGGGAGGCTGAGATGGGAGGATTGTGTGAACCCTAAGAGGTAGAGGCTGCAGTGAGCTGTGATTGTACCACTGCACTCCAGCCTGGGTGACAGAACGACCAAGACTCTGT
>NW_016107417.1:3590736-3645067 GCF_001604975.1 Cebus imitator | reverse complement strand
TCCGTCTCCAAGAAAAAAAAAAAAAAGCAGCAGCAGGTGGGAATGAGGTTGTTGGTGTGGGAGGTGGGGCAGGGGTGGGGTCAGCTGTCCTGTCCTGGGTTGGCTGCTCCCCCTCTACCAGCAGTGGGGTTCCTGGGTCTTCTTAGGAATCCCAGGGGCTGGAGAAGTTGCTCCACCAACCACAGGGCTGTACTCCAGGAAGATGAGGCTGGCAAGGGAGGGGAGAGGGGGAAGCAGATGGCGGGGCTGGCTCAGGGCCCCTGTCCTGGGTGGGGGGCTCCAGCACAAACACTGGGCCCAGAGTACTCAGCCCCGACCCTGGCCACACTGCATGTTGCTGAGTGCTTCCTCAGGGTGCAAGATAGAGGCTCAGTTTGGTTCAGCAAACATTTATTGAGCATGCACCTGGCCTGGGAACTGAGGTCACAGATGGCGCGAGGACCGAGACACAAGCAGAACCAGCTCCAGGGCTTTGGGAGGGCAGCATTTGTGGGGGGCCACTCTGGGGGGCAGCATAGTGTGGGGGGCCCAGGTGGGCACTTATAAGCTTCAAGAAGGCCTTCTAGAGGCAGCAAATGCTTGGGTGGAGCTTGAAAGAGTTAGTAAGAGCGAGCTTGACAAATAAGCTAGGAAGAGTGTCGTAGCCCGAGGGAACGGCACGGGCGAAGCCTAGAGCTGTGGAGGGAATGGCACGGGCAAAGCGTAGAGTCACTACAGGGCAGGCAGCGCAGGGCCGGGACTAAAGCTGTTTGGGCTCATCTCGGTGAATGAGACAGCGGGAGGTGGGACCATGAGTGCTGCACTGGGGTCGCAGGGTCTCTCTGACCACTGGACACCCCTGGCCCGCCCTTACCCCTGCAGGTCCTGGCGGCTGGCATTGAGGCGAACATACCTGTGACCTATGGAATTGGCAGCCAGAGGGGAGACGAGAGCACTGGCTGTCAATTCATAGGTCAGAGCCTTGTGCACTCGGTCTCGGCAGCCCACCGACAGCCCCCCACCCCGCGCTGACAGCCCCCCACCCTCCAACACCATCTCGCCTGGGAGTGTCGCCACTGCAGTTCGGGTTGGTCTGCTGGGCGGTGCTTGCCTCTCCTTCGTGAGTACCAGCCCTCGCCCCAGATAACAGCAGCCCCACTGGAATCAGTGGGCACTTCCACATGGAGTTGCTGTTACAGGGGGTGGGAGCCAACTGGAGGCTGGGCCCTGCCTGGCATCCGCCTTGGGTACGGCTGTGGAGAGTGTCCCACGCCTGCTCCCCTGGGTGTACAGTCCTCATGCCCCCAGGTCCATGGTCTTTTCTCTGAGGCTTCTTATCATCCGGGGCCCACACCTGGCATCCCATGTGCTGTCAGCACTCCTTTCTGGGCGAAGTCCAGGCTCAACCCCAAATCGGCCTCATAAAGCCGGGAGCGGCTCCGATTTACAATTCCTGGGCAGCCTTTGCCCGCTCTGATGCCCCCACGCCCTCTGTCCCCAAGTTCTTTTGTTTCCTTGTTTCTTTCCCAACCAGAGCTGGGCCTGAGTTTCAGGTCTGGCCACTGTTGCCTCTGCCCTTTGCCCTTTGCCCACCCTCCCTGCTGCAGCCATGGGCCAGAGGGATAGCAAGGGACAGCTGGCACTTGTCAGTCTCCAGGGACCTCCCAGGGTCCAGTTTCATGAGGATGGCCCTGTATGGGAAGCTGAAGATGAGACTGAGAAGAGAAGAAGTGTGGGGGCTGTGGTGGGGGCACAGAAAGAGGGACAGTGAGGCGGAGGGGCTGAGAGAGAAAGACAAGACCGAGGTCGCATACAGCGGGCACACCTGGAGTCCCAGCACTTTGGGAGGACAAGGAAGGAGGATCTCTTGAGCCCAGGAGTGCAAACCCAGCTCAAGCAACACATTGAGACCCCAATCTCTACAAAAAATAAAAAATTAGCCCAGTGTGGTGATGCATGCCTGTAGTCCCAGCTACTCAAGAGGCTGAGGCAGGAGGATCACTTGAGCCTGGGAGGTCAAGGCTGCACTGAGCTGTGATTGTGCCATTGCACTCCAGCCTGGGCAACAGAGCAAGACCCTGTCTCAAATAAAAAATTAAGAGGAGCAGGGAGAGAACTGGAAAGGAACAGAGAAAACAAACAGGGACAGTGGATGGCAAGGTGTAGGAAGGGGGGGCGACAGGGAACTGGAAAAGATGTGGATACGCAAACCTGCTGCAGAATGTGAGAACAGGCTGTGAGCAGCGGCCCACCTGGAAGGACGCTTAGGACTCAGCGGCTGGGAAGACAGCAGGGGCCTGGGAGCTGGGTGACCTTGAGCAAGTAGTATAACCTCTCTGAACCACTGACCGCATGTCAATCAGGACTTACGAGCTCACCCTGCACGCTGGCCTGGACTGGGGGAAGCATCTGCCCTGGGACCCTTGGGTCTGTCTCCACTGTGGGGAGAGGAAGCAGCTGCTGGCTGGGGTGCCCAAGCAAGCCCAGGACTCTGGGAGGCAGAGCTTCCTTCTGCAAAGCGTGTTCTCGTCCCTCCCAGACAAGTTCCCGTGACCGATGCCAGTCCTGCAGAGACTCAGCAGCGTTTTGGGAGACTCCAAAGTTTCTGGAGAGAGAGGAGAGCTTTCAGAGTAGACTTGGGCCCTGCCCCCCTTTGCCAGTGGTGGTTACAGGCCCAGAGAGGCAAAGGGGGCCGCCCAAGGTCACAGAGCAGGGCCTCAGGGCCTGTGCTGCTCCAACATCTCCCCCAAGTGGTGCCCTCCCTCTCGGGATGCAGTAGGAGTGGGATGGGGGATCACTGGGCTGGAATCCTTCTGCCTGGGGAGACAGGCCTGCAAAGGGAAGACACCATAGCTGGTGGCTGGCCTTTCACTCAGCCTGGCTGCCCTTCCCACAGCGGCCTGGGTGAGACCAGTCTCCTGCGGTGTGGGCTAAGTGCCCTGTCCTGGCAGAGGCAGCACCCGATCCGGAATCCTGGCTCAACAGAACGGGGCAGCTCTGAGTGCTGATCCTAAGGCCCCCCGCATCCCACAGTGGAAACCAAAGCACAGAGAGGAAGGGACTCGTCCTGGCCACCCCATGGCTGTCCAGTTCCCTTTCTTCCTCAGGATTGGCCACCCTTCAGTGAGGTGCCTGGGCTCAGGAGCCTCCTAGGACAGGGGGTGCAGCAGGGGTCCTTCACTCAGGAAGCCTCTTACCTGGGTGCTGAGCTGGCCCTCAGGACACAAGGAGGAAGTGGGGACGCCCTCGGCCCAGGGCCTTTTGAGCCGTTGACCCAACCCGTAGTGGTGGTTAATGATTATCCCACCCCTGTCAATACTGATCACAAGTACGGTTCGAAGGGCAGGAAGCCCTGGACTGTGCCCGGGCAGGGTAGGGCGGGTCCAGGAAGCATCAGGCTGGGCCCCATCTGCCTCTTGGGTGCCATTAGCACCCAGTCGTCCACAGCCCTGTCTCCTCCAGGGCCTCGCCCTCCTGATCTCTTGCCAGCCTGCTGCCCCAGGTCTCCATGGGCAGCCAGGACCCCAGGGTCCCTCAGGACAAAGCTTCTGCTCTGTCCCCAGTGCCCAGATCTCTCCTACTCAGGAGGGCCACAGAGGGGGGCTGGGGGACCTTTGCTAATCCCAGAGGCCTGCAGAACCTAGCAAGGTGAGGGTCCCTCGATTCCCAATCCGAGCCTGTTTCCCCATGGACCTGCCCAACCTCCCTGCAGCACTCCTGGGAAGCAGGGCAGGAAGGAGCATGATGGGAGCAGCTCCTTTTTTGCTCACAAGAAACACGATGTGTGGACGCAATGGCCACTCCCTGGTCCCATGTAAAGCTTTGTGCATTGGGGGCTGGGATTCTGGCTGCAGCACTGCTCCAGCACCCCTCCCCCTCCAAGTGCTGGAGCTGGGACCCGGGAGAAGAGTGGGAGCTGAGGGGCCAAGGCCTGGACCACCCCAAAAGCCTCCACTAGGGATGGTGGGAGCAACCTCTAGAAGGCCCCAGGCTCAGCCTCCCAGGAGTGGCCTCATGTGACAGCCAGGCAGGGTTGGCTGGGCAGGAAGAACCAGGAAGGACTAAGGCTCAGGGAACCAGGGTTTCACATCAGGTCCCATAGTCAGGGCTGGAGCCTGCCTGGCGTCTCCACAGCCCTGTCCTTTGCTCTGGCCCTGGGGTCAGGCTGGACCATGGGGTCTTACAGAGACACGGGCCAATATGGTCTGGGCAGGTGGGCTCCAAGGACCATCCCTCCCTCCCTGGCAGCTCCACGTAGCTTCTGCCACATCAGGAGTGGAGCGGGGGTGGCAGCCCGCTGGGAGGGGCAAGGCAAAGCCCAGAGCCAAGGGGAGGTGTGCAGGGCTGGGTGCCTCTGGGTCCCCCTGTGCCCTGACCTGCTGGGCAAGGCTGGGAGGCGTGGCGACCCCTGGTGGTGACATGGGAGGTGCTGGGTGCAGAGGTGGGATCTGGGGCGGAATCAAGGTCAAGGCTGAGACTAGGGGTCACAGGGACAGGATCTGAGAGGGGGCTGCGGTGGGCAGTTTATTCCACTTCATGCAGACACTGACCCACACGCTCACAGACCTTAAAAATAATACATTGAACCACATGGATGTCTTCCCCTCTCCTCCCCACAGACACAGAAAAACACTTGGCTGAGTAGGGTCGGGATCTGAGGGTCCATAAGCCTCCGTCCTGGGACAAGGCAGCGGTGTAGGCCCAGGTAGGAGGGAGGGGCAGTGTCCTTTCTCCCCGGAGGAAAAGTGCAGAGCCAGGGCCAAGGCCCAAAGGCAGGGAGGCCCCCCTCTCACAGCAGATTGGCAACGGGCAGGTGGGAAGGCGTCCTTCACAGTGGCCATGCCCTGAAGGGCTGGGCCGGGCCTGTGTGCTGCAGCTCTTGGGAGGCTCAGGAGCACGGTGGGCAGCACCCTCTGGGTGCCAGGCACCCTAGGCTCAGTCCTGGGCACCGTCCGAGCGCCACTTGAGAGCGTGGTCCTTGTGGGCGTCGGGGACGATCTGATTGCGCATGCCCCCGAGCAGGCTGGATGTGGCCTCCGTGGCCAGGATGAGCGGCTTCACCACAGTCGGGGGCAGCTGGCGGATCACACCCCCCACGGCGCCTGTCAGCCCCTTCTGTTCATGGCCCCGTGATGCCACATCACATATGGTCTGAGCTGTGTCCAGGATGCCCTGTGGAGACCAGAGGTCAGGGCAGGGTCTGCGTAAGGAGAGGGGTGTGGGGGATGGGGTGGGGGGCCTGGTCACCTCTCGCACTGTGTCGTAGGCCTTGGCCACGCCCTCCCGCAGGTCGGCAGGTTGCTGGCCCTTACGCAGCCTTCGTGCAGAGCGCTTGTCCTGCAGGGAGCGGGAGACGGGGGCTGCTGGCGACAGGATGTCATACACGGTCTCGGCTGTGGCCTGGGGGACATGGAAGCACTGGATGATGACAGCTGGCTAGGGCACACATGTCGGTCCCAACCCCCCCCGGGCAGTGTGAGACCCCACCTGCCCTCGACCTCCCCGCTTGTCACTGTGTTGCCCCTGGGGGTCCTACTCAGTCTCGCTCCCCACTTCCTCCCACTCCTCCTCTCCTTCCTAGACACCCGTCACTCTGCTCAGGGAATTCCAGGAACATGGGACTCCTCAGGGGACTTTTCTAAAGTCTTCTCAACCCAAACCTCTCTTCCTGCTGACCGCCACATCCAGCGGGCACCACACCGCCGCCACAGTTGCGGCTCACCTGAGACTGACCACTCCTTGTCTGGGCCCCCGGAAGCCCCTGCCGGACGGCCAGGGAGCCCATCCTTCCTTCCGACTGCCGGATCCTCTGCCCGGCAGCTCACCTGGCGTCACTGTTTTCCACCCAGCTAAACACTCCTGGGGGCTCCCAGGTGTCCACGCATCCCTCCGGCCTCCCCTCAAGCCCTGCCCTCTGCTCTGCTGGGGTCTGAGCCTGCAGGTTCCAGAATGCACCACGCACGTGCACTCACCCCTTAGCCTACTAGGACCATCGACCCCCTACAGAATTCATCTGACAACTGTCCACGAGACTGGCTCCCCAGCTTCCCTGGGGCCCCTCTGGCCTAGGGAAGTCCACGGCCTCAATGAACCAGGGCAGCCTCTTGGGCCTCAGATGCTTCCCCTGAAACATCTTTCACCCCTTTATAAGACATCCCATGAGCAGGAAACACAGTGGGCTCCAAAGGCCTGGGGGGTGCCCCGATCCTGCATGGGAGCCCCTGTGGGTCTTGGGAGACCTGGCTTGGAGGTCCCACCAGGCAAGTCACTTAGCCTCTCTGGGGCTGTTTCTCTATAAAGTAGGGCTGTCAGACCCAGACTGCCCACTCTCAGAAGAGCTTTGAGGATAGAACCAGGCAGCTGTGGAGCAGAGGGCTCCAGCTGCTCTGCCCTGCACAGCCTGGACGCAGGGTACCTGCTCACCTGGATAGCCTGTACCAACCGGTTGCTGAGTTCCAGGGCGGCAGAGGCCGTGGATGAGCCAAAGGAGGCGGCCCCTCGCTGCAGCCCCCGCATGAGGCGGCCATCCTTCCTGTACTGCTCAATGGGCAGCCACAGCAGGTCCCGGAACCCTTGGACTGGGGGAAGGAGCGGTCAGAGACTCCCGAGGCTGCTCCGCCCCCACCTACTCTTCTTGTTCCCAAAGGCAGTTTCTAGGCTGCCCAAGGGTAAAAGCAGTTTTGAGGGCTTCCAAACCCAGATACTCACAGAGCTGGACAACTGAGTGCATGGGGCCCACGCCTCCCAGCAGGCCAGGCAGCTGGTTCTTGCGGATGTCCTGCAGCCACTCGTTGAGGGCATAGCCCAGCACCTTGTCCACACCCAGGAGCCTGGCAGGGCAGGGAGGTGAGGAGGTGGGAAGTGGGGCAGAGCCACATGTGGAGGGATTGTGGGGCCAGGAGGACTGAGTACCCCTGTGGCAAGTACTGTGGGCACGTCTACTCTCCCCATGGTTCCCACCCAGTCATGTGCACAGGGACCGTGTCTTTTTTTTTTTTTTTTTTTCAGATGGAGTCTTGCTCTGTTGTCCAGGCTGGAGTGCAGTGGCTCAATCTCAGCTCACTGCAACCTCTACCTCCTGGGTCAAGCAATTCTCCTACCTCAACCTCCTGAGTAGCAGGGATTACAGGCATGTGCCACCACGCCCGGCAAATTTTTGCATTTTTAGTAGAGATGGGATTTTACCATGTTGATCAAGCTGGTCTCAAACTCCTGACCTTGTTTTGTGATCCACCCGCCTTGGCCTCCCAAAGTGCTAGGATTACAGGCATCAGCCACCACACCCAGCTGACCGTGTCCTTTTTACAGGAAAAAACTAAGGCCCTGAGAAGGGCAATGACTTGGCCAAGGCCACACAACCAGTCAGGACCAGAATAGAGGGAAGATCAGGGACCCTGGAGAGAGGCTGGGGCGCTGGGGACTCACCCGTGCCTGCAACAGAGCCGCTTCAGTTTCAGCTCGGAGCAGTTGAGCTGGGCCAGGCCGATGAGGAGGCCAGCGAAAGTACCCTGGGAGAGGGAGGAGTCTGGGTTTACCCGATGGGACTCAGGGAGCCAGTCAGCCCATGGGAGCCACTGAAGACCATCCTGGCCGCTGATGGTGCCTGATGCAAGACCTGGCCCCCAGAGGGACACGGCCACAGCTGACCCCACATGGCCACCCCATCCAACGGCCCCACTTACCACCTGGTCCATCGTGACGTGCTTGCCATGGTAATCTAGCCAGATGGGCACCTCAGACGTGAAGCGGAACTCTCTGGGTGGGGGAGCAGAAAGAGGGGGTTCTTTGCTCACTGGCCCAGCCCCCAGCAATCTGGCCCAGGGCCCCCCCACCCACAGTCCGGCAGCCTACCTGAAGTAGATGGGCTGCTGGTCAGCAGGGGAGGGGCTATGTCCACCACCTGGGGCTTCCTGCGAGCTGGAGGCCTCTATGCCCTCAGCCTGTCCTTCCGGGGGGCTGCTGGGCTGGGTTCGAGTCTCAGGGCGAGCTAAGGGAGGGGAGGTCATAGACTGCAGGTGGGGCCAGGGATGACTGGGAACCTGGGCTGCCCTGGGAGGCAGGACACCCAGACACTCCCCTCCCTGGCCCAGCCTCTCACCCTCAGTGGACGTCTCCCCTGGGACCATGGGGTTGATGCCGGCCACCAGGCTAGTGAAGAAGTCCTTGAGGAAGAAGAGGGCATCCTGCAGGGGAGGGTTCCAGGCACAGATCAGACTCAGAGGCCTGGAGACAGTGGGGTCACCCTGGAATCCACCCTCACTTGGACCACTCACCTGGTCCACATTGAGCCGCAGAGGCATCAGCGAGACACGGAGACAGCACTCAGGCCCACCCAGGTTGGTGGAGGGGGCCACGTGCAGCGCTTTGATGGTGAGCTGGGAGCAGAGGGTGAGCTATGGATGCCTGCTGGGCGTCTGGGGCAGCAGCTCACCCAGCTGTTCACTGACAGCTCACCCAGCCACCCTGCCTCTGGACACACTGTTCCCTTCACTAACACAGCCCCTAGCTCTGCCCTCCTCCCAGGCTCACAAACATGTACGTGTATGAATCCAGGCCATGTGTGAAGATTGTCCCGACATCCCCTGCCCTGCCCCAGGGTGGACAGTGCAGGCTGCTCGTACCATGTTAGAGTGGGCACGCCGCGGCATCCGCTCACTCGTGTGCAGGTACAGGAACTTGTTGATCTGGGAGGAGGCAAGCCGGTCTCGGACCTCAAGCTCCTGCACAATGAACACCTGGCGGGACAGCGGCCGCTCCTCCAGCGCCTGGCCGGGGGCCGCGGGGCCTGTGGCTGACTCTGCCGGGTATACCTCGTGCTGGAAGCTTACCTGTAGGGTGGACAGAGGCCTAGCTGGGTAAACAGGGCTTCAAGAGGGAGGGAAAGGCTGGCCCAGACCCCTTCTCTATTCTATGCCCAGCAGGGACCTGCCTCCCTCCAGACCTGCCCTTGCCCTTGCTTCCTGTGCCAGCTGCACTGGTCTCTGCCCCTCAAGAAGTCCAGGCCTGTTTTGTCTTCAGGCCTTTGCCCTCGAGGCCCCTCTCCATGGAGAGCCTTCCTTCCCCCTCTTTCTGCACAGCCACCAGCTCACCATCAGGTCTCAGAGCTCAGAGGCCCCTGGCACCACCCCGACCCGACACCCATCTCACAGCTCAGCCTACCACTTCCAGCAGCCTGAGGGGCCTTCTGTCCTTTGCCTCCAGTGGCTGCTTGGGAAGCTCAGCACTGGCCTGGCTCACTCCCAGCAAGTGAGACCCCGCCCCTGGGCAATTTCCCAGCCCCAACCCCGAAGCCTCTGCACCACTCTCTGTATCTCACACACACTTGATCCACAGCCAGACTGATGGTCGGACCCCATCCAGGCTCTCCTGAACCTGCCCACGCTCACCAGCCCTCTCTGACTGCTGCCAAGCCCTGCCCCACAGATGCTCCTCCTCAAAACCCCTGACCTGGGGGTCATCTCTAGTAAGACCCAAAATAAACATTCTAGGTTGCTGGTTAAGGGCAGACTCTGCTGCTCCTGGAAACGCCAGGATGCTTCCAGCTTTTGCTTTTGCTTCCAGCTTGCAGCACTTTTTTTTTTGAAAAAGAGTCTTACTCTGTTGCCTAGGCTGGAGTGGAGTAGGGTGATCTTGGCTCACTGAACAATCTCTGTCTCTTGGGCTCAAGCGATTCTCCGGCCTCAGCCTCCCGAGTAGCTGGGACTACAGGTGCATGCCACTCTACCTGATTCGATTTTTTTTTTTTTTTTTTAGAAATAGGGTTTTGTCATGTTGCCCAGCTGGTCTCAAACTCCTGAGCTCAGGTGATCTGCCCACTTCAGTCTCCCAAAGTGCTGGGATTACAGACATAAGCCACCATGCCTGGCCTCAATTTGTAGCTTTCATGCTGTCCTCTCTGCCTGAAAACTCTTCCCAGCTCACATTCCCACTTGTTCAAGTCTTTGTTCAAATGGTGACTTCGCAAAAGGACTTTTCAGACCCTCCCCGGCACATCTGTCTCCATCCCTGCTGACTCTCCTGAGCACTCTTCACCATCAGACACACTGGGTATATCTTGGTTCCTGCCTGGCTTCATCCACCACAAAGCGGGGCAGGGGTTTTCCTCTGCGTTAGTCATTGCACATGTGACATCGAGAACAAGGCCCACTGTTCTAGGACACACACGTGCAGCAGGCGCTCGCACCCCACGCTCACCTTGCTGAGCTGGATCTCCATGAGGACATGGTGCTGCCGCCCGCTGCCCCCCTGCGTTCGCCATGAGTTCTGGGGCCGGTTGGGGCCAGAGCAGCGGGAAGGGGAGCCCCTGGGACCCGAGAGGCCAGCTCTTGCCCTGGGAAGAGGGACAGGGCCAAGCTGACTCAGAGGAACCCACTTCCCCCTCTTGTCCTCAACAGGCCTTTTAGCCTGGGACAAGAGACCCCCTGCTAGCCCCAGTCCTGGGAGGCAGGTGGGATAAGGAAGGATGAGGAAACTGAGACCCACTCGGGGTAGATGGGGCTTAAGATCTCCAGCTGCTGAAAGTCAAGAGTTGGACCAGCCTGAGCCCCAACCTTCACCAGCTGCCACCTGCCCCTGATCCTCCTCACCTGTGGCCAGGGTGGGGGCCAAAGTCTCGGCCCCCGTAGAGGTGCCAGATGAGGGAGACCTCACGTAGCACGACACGAGTGCTGGGCACTGGGAAGTGGGCAGGTGCCCGCAGCAGGTCCGTGCTGCCGATTGGCCGTGAGAAGTAACCGTCACGCACAACGATGGGGCCAGGATGCAGCTGGGTCACCACAGGCTCGCCGTCTCGAGGCTGCAGGGAGGCCAAGTGCAGACATGTGGCACAGACATTGGCCCCAGCTCCTGTTTCTCCCCTGGCCTCACTTCTTTTTTTGAGACAGAGTCTTACTCTGTCACCAGGCTGGAGCGCAGTGGTGTGATCTCAGCTCACTGCAACCTCCACCTCCTGGGTTCAAGTGATTCTCTTGCCTCCGCCTCCTGAGTACCTGAGATTACAGGCATGTGCTACCATACCCGACTAATTTTTGTGTTTTTAGTAGAGACAGGGTTTCACCATGTTGGTCAGGCTGGTCTTGAACTTCTGACCTTGTGATCCGCCTGCCTTGGCCTTCCAATGTGTTGGGATTACAGGTGTGAGCCACTCTGCCCAGCCCACTTCTTTTTTTTTTTTAGAGAGGATCACACACAGTCATCCACGCTGGAGTACACACAGTGGCACAATCACGGTTCACTCCAACCTCCGGCTCCCAGGCTCAAGAGATCCTCCCACCTCAGCCTCCTGAGCAGCTGGGACTGCAGGCACGCGCCACCCCATTTGCTAATTTTTTTTTAATTTTATTTTTTTAGAGACAGGATCACACTATGCTGCTCAGGCTGATCTCTAATTCCTAGACTCAAGCAATTCTCCCACCTTGGCCTCCCAAATTGCTGGGATTACAGGGGTGACCCACCATGCCTGGCCTCCTCCCCGTTTTTATGAAAGATGACACTCCGGGGTTGCTATCCCCTGAGCCTAGGCCTGAGTGATCTGTCCAAGAGAGGCCTGAGAGTCCCCTGCTCCTGCCAGCCCTGCCTCCTCAGACTTTAGTGAGTTCAGATATTCCCACTGGCCCTTGCAGCCACATGGTTCTCTGCCCCTCTTGCTAACTGCCCTCTCTTCTTCCCCCAACCCTTGAATGTCCCAGTCCCTCTGCCCAGAACACCAGGCCTCCTCTTCCTCTGGAAATCTACTCACTCTAGCCTGCTTCTCTCACCACGGGAGTTCCAGGGGCCAGGCAACCGCCCCTGAGTGTCGTGGCCTCCACCCCAAACACATTGCCTGAAGGACAGCAAACTGGTCCACCCCTCCCACCACGCACCGGGATGCCCAGGCCGGGAGCATCAAGGATGCAGAACTCGTCACTGTCCAGGGTGTCTCCATCACCCTCCTCTTCCCTTTCATCTTCATTCTCCTCTGAGCATGACCCTAAGCTGCCAGCAGGGCCCCTGGCAGGTGGTGAAGGGGGTGGGGCCCCACTCCGTTCGCCTGGGAATAGGTAGACCGAGACGGGCGAGGCCTCAGGGAGGGGGCCACCTGTGGGAGAAAGGCAGGTTTGGAGAGGCGCCCACAGTGGCTGCCTGACTGTGTCTGCTGTCCCCACAGCACCCCCACTCCACCTGAAGGCTGGGCCAGCTCCCGCAGGCTGCGCTCGGTGTCCAGGAGGGCGTCAGCCAGGTCGCACTGGTTGATGAGAGCCGTCTCCACCGGGGGGCATGAGGGCAGGGAGGCAGGGCTCTCTGAGAGCTGGGCCAGGCAGGGGAGGTGCAATGAGCCAGAGAGGACGAGGGCGACCCCCAGGGCTCCCCCAACCCCAGGCCCGAGGGCCATGGCAGGGGAGGGGCCTGGCCGAGCTCTGGTAGTCTGTGTGGCCAGGCCTCACCTGTACCTTCTGGCCGGCGATCTCCGTGGGGCTGGGGGGCCGGGGTGGGGGGTGCAGGTCGCCCGCGCTCATTACGTACTGGAGCAGGTTGACCAGCAGGGCACAGGAGTCGGCACAGCTGTGCACGTGCACCACGTTGTTGGAGCAGCGCAGCTCGAACAGCGGCTGGCTCTGCGGACAGGGTGGGGTGGGCAGCTACGTGAGCACAGGGCCCACTGCCTGCCAGCCCCATCTGCTCCCTGGGAAGGTACCACAGCTCTGACCCCGCCACAAGCAGAACAGGGCTGGGTCTTTCCTAGAGTGGGCAACCTGCCCAGTAACTCCACTGAAAAGATGAGCAAACTGAGGCCAAAGGGTGAAAGGGGCTTGGCCCAGGGCCATGCAAGGAAGCAGCAGTGTGCCCACCCACCCTACCCCACTCCCCAGGAAGGGCTCTGCGTGACCAGCGAGGCAGGACTGGTTATCTTACAGAAGAGATACCTGAGGACCCACAAAGACAGCTGACTCCCAAGGCCTTGCCCAGTGCCCTGGCTGCAGTGCCTTCTGGTGGCAGGGCTGAAACTCATTCATTCATTCAGCGAGCATCAAGTGACCCCCCCATGGTGGGCCTGGACCTTTGCAGGAGGGGCGCTAACTGCAGCCTGGGAAGGGCAGTGTGAACTCTGTCTGGAGGCTGGGCGTGTGGGGGAGTAGCAGCCCCTGAAGACTCCCTTGGCCCCCGCACCTGCTCTGTCTCCAGGATGCTGGGTGACAGTCTCACTCACCAGTTTGCCCTCAGTGCTCCCTTTCCAGGTTTTAATCACAAGTTCCAAGAGGTCAACATCCAAGACACAGACATAATCTGCAGCAAAGGCAAGAGAAAAGGTCCTGTAGCCCCCTTCCACCTGGCCCCGGCCCCAGCACCTGGGGGAAGGATCCGGCTGATCCAGGTGTAGCCCCCGCTGTGCAGGCTACTCGTGGGAGCTAAGGACCCGGCCAGCAGCTGCGGGGAGACACCTGGCTGCTCTGGGTGTGGCCGGGGTGGTGGTCCCTCAGAGGGGAGGGAGCCCAGTCCCGGCCCTGCCCACCTCGCCGCAGGTCCAGGGTCTCCACCTCACACTTGTCGGACAGGTACAAGGCGGAGTCATCGAGGATGAACCTGGGGGGGAACAGGGCTGAGAAGGGCCCGGGCACTGCTGCAGGTGGCAGCTCCATGGGAGCCGAGCAGAGGGGTCCCAAGCCCACAGGAAGTGGTATGGACGGGCCCCTCCAGCCTTGGCATTCCTGCCTGCACAATGGGGAGAAGGCCCAGACGGCAGGCAGCACCTGCAGCTCTCAGAGTTCTTGCAGTTCCGACGCCTCGATGGGGCCTCGTGACAGTCCCAGGAAGGGGTGTCCATTCCCCCCTCTATGGCATTTGTGGTTCTTTTAAAATAAGTCCTTAGTTTTGGCTCGGCATGGTGGCTCATGCCTGTAATTCCAGCATTTTGGGAGGCCGAGGCAGTCAGATCACTTGAAGTCAGGAGCTGGAGACAAGGTGAAACCCCATCTCTACTAAAAACACAAAAATTAGTTGGGCATAGTGGCGGGCGCTTGTAATCCCAGCCACTTGGGAGGCTGGGGTGGGAGAATTGCTTTTGCAGGGAGTTGAGATCACGCCACTGCACACCTGGGCGACAGGTGAGACTCTATCTCAAAAAAAAAAAAAAAAAAGTCCTTATTTTAAGGGTAACATAAAGCAAAGTCCTTTAAGATATTTTAGAATGGCCAGGCATGGTGGCTCACACCTGTAATCCTAGCACTTTGGGAGACCAAGGTGGGTGGATCACCTGAGGTCAGGAGTTCAAGACCAGCCTGGCCATCATAGTGAAACCCCATCTTAAAAAATAAAAAAAAATAAAAAAATAAAAAGATATTTTAGAATAATAAAGAAAATGGAAATCATTCATCATTTTAATCCCTAGTTCTGAGAAATCCACCATATGCATCTCCTTCTAAACTGTCTCTGCAGCTGCAGGCAGAGACACACATAAACATCCATTCGTGAGCTGATTTTAAAATGTACATAGTTCTGTATCCAGTGTTATTTGAGTAAACACTACTGTGGCATCAGCTTATTTGTCAAGTGATTCTCCAGCTTCGCTTTCATGGCTGTGTGGCTTCCCACCTGTTAGGTGGGCCATGCTTATTTACTCAGTTGTGATTTCACTAATAAGTTTTGACTGCTTAAACTTATATTACATATGCATTAAATTTCACCTCTCTTATTCTCACATCCTAAGACAACCCCCAGAAGTGAGATTACCGGTCAGGGAGCACAAATGTTTATCAGGTTCTGATTAGGAGGGTTCAGCTGCCCTCTAGGAAGGCGGAAAAATCCACATTCCTGAGAACGGGAGCATCATCTGAGTGCACGGGAGACTGAGAGCAGCTGGAGGGCACGAGGTGGGCGGGCAGCTTCAGCTGGGCGGGGCGGGGTGGCCCGGTGCGGGGTGGCTGCATACCTGAGCAGGAAGGTAGACGTGTCCATGACGATATTGCTGGAGAGGGTGAAGGTCTCCGCAGTGAGGAGGACGCGCACAGGGAGGTAGAGTGGCCTGGGGGTGATACTCGGGCTGGGGCAGGCTCCCTACACCTGAGAGCCCATCCCTATCCCCGGCCCCTGGCCCGCCCAGTACCTATAGTCCACCGCACAGGACAGCAGGTGTGTGTGCAGGATGGTGATGACCGTCGGGGGAGGGTAGCCCAGCACGGGGTCATCCAGCACGTCTAGGAACTCCAACAGCTTCCGCGGCCAGGGCAGGAGGCAGTGAGAATCAGGTGGCCTCTTCCGTCCTCTAACCCCTCCCTGTCCTGGCCCCTGCCTGGCACCTTACCTTCTGCCCACCAGCTGTCTGCCACACCCCTTGCCCAGGGGCTCCGGCCAAGGTCAGCTGTGGCCCAACCCATGCTCCTCCCACTGGCCTCCTCCCACCTAGAGACCTGCTTGCCCTAAACAGAAGCCCAGAGTCACTGGGTCATGTGACTTCCCAGGCCATGAATGCTCACCTGGGAATGCCAGCTCTGCTCCGGCAGGGCCATGTAGTGGCGCAGGGTGGCTTTGTGTAACCGCAGTGTCACCAGGAACTCCTAAGGGTAGGATACAGTCAGGGCAGTGGGGAGCCCAACCCCACCATGTACCGGGCCCCCACCGCATACCAGGCCCCACCATGCACCAAGACCACAGTCCAGGCCAGAGGCAGGTGGCTGGCAGGCAAGCCTGTACCTTCACATTCTTGTGGGGGTCCAGGTGGATGCGCACAGCAGTAGACAGCATGTGGGCGCCCCGGCCCTGGCCCTTGCGGCCTGAGGCTCCCCGCTCAGTCACCCCTTCCTCCGATGGGTAGATGGTCGGGGCCAGCCGAGCCGGGGGAGTGAAACTGGGCGGGTCCAGGTGACTGGGCAGCTGGTAGTCATCCACGGCCGCTGGGGAGGGGTCTCATGAGCCCCCTGCCAAGCCAACTGCCTACCCACTCCAGCCAGGTCCCACATCCATCCTGGAAGCCCTCCACCCCCGACCCTGGTGGTGACCTGCCCCCAGGCCTCACACCTTGGTGGTAGAGTGTTGCCTTTTCAGCTTCCAAGCAGAAGTAGCCGAGTCCTGGCTGGCCGCGGTACTGGGAGACGCTGAAGAGGGTGCCGTGCTCCACGTCCAGCACCAGCTCCCCATGCGCAGCCTCCAGCCGCCTCCCACCCTCATCCTGCAGAAGGAGCACACGGCCTGGCTTCCCCAGCTGCACTCAGCAGCCCTCATGTTCTCAGGGGGTTGTCGGCTTCTGGAGCCCTGGCCTAAGGGGGTCAGCTCTAGCTCCCACAATGGACACTGCTGGAGGCACTGGATGGCACTTGCCTCCTCTGCCAGGGGAAAAATAATCTCTGCCGGGTCTGCCCCTTCTCCCTCCTTGGTGAGGGATGGTGCCCCATGCCATTACCACCCCTAGCATGGTGCTTTGCATACGGCAGGGGCTCAGAAGGAGCTGATGGGCTGTGATAGGATGGGCAGACTGGCATGTGTGGGCTGGTGCTGCCCACTTAGGCCTCCTGCTCTCCAAATTCCTGACCTGGAGCTGTTCATGCTCGTCTTGCTCTGCTGCCAATGGGAGCTCTGAGGTTTGGGGCCCACCTGCCCAAGGCTGCACTCACCTTGGTCTCACAGAGGGCTGTGACCCGCCCCTTCAGCACTGTCACCACCGTTGAGAAGGTGCTTTGCAAGTGAAGACTTGGGGCCTCAGGGGCAGGGGGCTGTGGGCCACCTGATGCCCCCACTGAGAAGAAGTGGGCATCCTCATCATCCGAGTCTGAGTCTGGGGTGAGATCAAAGCAGCCGGGTGGGAAGGAGACCTGGGAGGGCTGGCCTGGCCCTGCCCAGACCTGGGCTCCTCCCGCCAACCCGGCCTGAGCACCTTTCATACCCAGCCTGAAGGCTGATTTGCACATCTTAAAGTTGTCATGCCAGAAGCCTGAGGGGCCGGGAAAGCCAGAGGGCTGGGCAGCAGGGTCGGGGGTGGGCAGCAGGTCCGCGGGCTCCCACATGAGCAGGTCATTGTTGATCCTGAGATGAGTGGGGGGACGGCAGGTAAGAGAGGCTGGGCCCACCCTGTGCCTAGCCCCAACCCAAGGGCCTCGCATCTCCACCTGTTGTAGATGCTTTCATAGACCTCCTTGCTGGGCAGAAAGATGTGGGCACTGGGCAGGATCACTTCCAAGCTGCAGCGGGACAGTGCCAGGGTCCGGCTCTGGAACGTTCTCATCTCCTCGGGGTCTCCAGGGATCACCATCTTAACAGGGTAAGGCAGAAAAAGCAGGAAGCTCATCTTAGAGATGCTGGCTGGGGCCTGTCTCTGGTCTCAGTCCTGCCCTCCTATTATTCATTCATGCATTCATTCATAGGAAGTCCTTCTCTGCTGGGGATGCGTGATGGCCATATGGACACAGCACGGATGGCACGCATGTCCCGTTCCAAAGGGCTTCATGTATGTTAACTCCTTTAATCCTCACAACAGGCCTATGACACAGGTCATGGTTAGGCTGGGCGCGGTGGCTCACCCTGTAATCTCAGCACTTTGAGAGGGGGAGGTGGGTGGATCACTTGACGTCACAATTTTGAGACAAGCATGGCCAACATGGTGAAACATTGCCTCTACTAAAAATACAAAAATAGGCTGGGCATGGTGGCTCACGCCTGTTAATTCCAGCACTTTGGGAGGTCGAGGCAGGTGGATCATTTGAGTTCAGGAGTTCGAGGCCAGCTTGGCCTACATGGTGAAACCGTCTCTACTAAAAATATAAAAATTAGCCGGGCATGGTGGCGGGCGCCTGTAATCCCTGCTACTCGGGAGGCTGAGGCAGGAGAATCACTTGAGCCTGGGAGGCGGAGGTCATGGTGCCCATTTTCCAGGGGAGGAAGCTCATCTATAGGTAACTCTCCAAGGCGGGGTAACTCTCCAAGATGACACAGCCACCAAGTGGCAGAGCCTGGCCCTTAACTGCCTCTCCAAGTGGACAGTGCTGATCAACCGTCCAGGTGAGACCTGATCTTTCTGATGGAGAAGGACCCATGATCCTCAGGGGCCTACCCTCTCCAGTACCCCCTCAGAAAGACTCCCTTATTGGCTGGAAAGAATGAAGAGCCAAAATCCTCACTGGTGTTGGGTCAGCTAATGCCCATCCCAGGTGGTCGTCCTGCCCTGGCCCACAGCCACGAAGGTGGCTCCCATGGCAGAAACCTAGGCAGTGGGCGGGAGGGGGTCCTGGGAAGAGGTGGAGCCAGGCCTCACCTCCTCTGTCTCGTACATAGTCCTCTTAGAGGAGAAGGGCGAGGGCTCAGGTTCCCGCAGCTCACATGGACTCTCCGCTGACAGCTCCAGCTCCTCTCCCTTCTCCGGGGCCACCTCCCACTGTGTGCTGCTGGACTGGGGGTTCACGGTCACCACTACCCTGTCAGAGCACAGGCCTATCACTGGCCTGCAGGGCCCCGAGGAACCGGTTCCAAACTGGCCTCCTGCCACCCCAGCAGCAAAACCCTTCTCCCCTGGGCCCCGTCCAGAGCCCCCACTTACTGGGGCAGGAAGTACTTGCGCCCACTGCTTTTGGGGTCCAGGGCTTTGGAGACACGCAGGCAGGGAACAGGTGGCTTCTCCCCGTCTTCATAGATACCTGGAGAGGGACAGGGAAGTGGGGGTCATCACTGCTGCCTTTTCCTGTTTCTTCCCCAACCCCCAGGTCAGGATAGAGCTAGGCTCCCCCCACTCCACACACACCTGGGGTTGGCAGAGAAAGCTGGAGACAAAGGGGCCACCCTACTTGTTGGCCAGGAGGCCGGGGACAGGCAGTGCTGGGACCTCAAGAACTGGTAAAGGCCTGGGCCAGCGTCTGCTCGGGTGTGACTGGGTCCCTCCCATACCCCTAAGCTCACTTCTCCCAGAAGCCCAGGCCTCTTGCCCCAGGTTCTGTCACTCAGGGGGCTGTTACCATGCAGGTCGGAGCAGGTGAGTTCCAGGCGGGTGGGGACTGGGGGACCAGGCCCACTGCTAAGCTCTGACCGGAACTGGGGCTCACTCAGCTCCAGCCGAAGCTGCTCGGCCCGCACAGCCTGGCCCGCCCAGGGGTCCCTCTCGGGCCGCAGGTCGGCAATGGGGAAGCGCAGCCGCAGTGTGGCCCGGGGTGCAGAGAGCCGAAACACCGTCTGCTGCTCCGTCGCCGGCAGGGGCTCCGTCTGCAGGAGGGTCAGGGGTCAAAGCTGATGCCAGGGCCCCTCCTGCTGTGGTCAAGAGCTGAAAGACCCAGGCCCTCACCCAACTCCAGCGCAGCCCTGGCGGGGCCCCTCACCAGCAGGCCGGCTGGCGGCTCGGCAGGTACGGTGGCCAGGCACAGCAGGGCAGCCAGCCGGTCCAGGGCCCCCAGTTCCACGTCTGCCTGGAAGGTGGCCAGGTCCAGGGCCAGTTCTGAGTGGCTATGGCAGGCAACTGAGCGCCGGGGTCGGCTCTGAGGAAGAGGGCGTTCGGGTCAGTGAGGGCTGAGTGGCCCGGTGGGGATGGGAAGCTTTCTCTGGTGCTGGGAGGAGAACTGGAGCGGGGGACAGGGCATTAAGGAGCCCTGCCCCACCTTTGTCTGACGTAGACAATGTGCTTATTTCGTAAAAGCCACCCGACACGTGCCACTCTTAGCCAGAGGCCCAGCGGGGGTTGCCATGTTGTGACAAGGAAAGGGCATGACCAGGGTTAAGGGACTGGCATGGGAAGGCCCAAGTAGGTACTCGAGGGCCTGGCATGGAAAGTAAGGTGTGGAGCACAGGGGAAAGCGGACAGGGCTGGGGGGCAGGGGAGGCCCTGGCAGAGGCCAGGGTGGGGTCAGCACAGCCTGGAGCGGGTGGGTTACCTTAGGCACACGGCGCAGGGTCTGTGTGTGGCGTAGATGGGCGCAAGGTTGAGCTGAGGCCTGGGAGCCCAGGGTACTGGGAAAGCTCAGGATCTGGGATGGGACCCGGGAGGCACACAGGGTCAGGCCTGGCTGTACAGCCACCCACACCTCCAGACCCCACCTCACACACATTCTGCCTCTGGCCTCACCTCTGTGTACTCAGGCTCTGAGGTGCCCCTGGGCCACAGACACTCCAGCACCTCAAGCTGCCCAAAGTGCGCTTCTGTGCTGGCTGTCCTCCGGCCCCGGGTGCCGGTCCGCAGCTCCCAGGACAGCTGCACGGCTGTGCCCGTTAGCCTGCAGGGAAGAGGACAGGTGTCGGAAGGTGCACTCAGAGGGCTCTGACAGTCTCTCCTCTGGCCCTGGCCTCGGGCTTGTACCGAACATGGCTACAGGGACAGGCCCTCTGGAAGCGTGGTCGAAGGTGGTGGAAGTCTCGGGAACCGAAAGGCCCATCCTTGGTGGCATCAAACTCGGTGAAAAAGTGCGTGGCGAGGTCAGGTGGTCCAGAAGACGGGGCAGATGTCTGAAGCAAGGTCAGGGTCACACCCCCCAAAGTGATCTTCAGCAGCGAGTCAGGGCGCATGGTGTCCGGGAGGGGAGTGGGGGCCATCTTGCCTGAGGAGACAGAGGTTTCACCAGGGAGTCCTGAAAGATCCTGGGCACCCCAGGTGGAGTGATGGTTCGCCCCCAGGCTGGGGGTTGGGAAGACAAGTCTGCCCCATGATGTGGCTCTGGCAGAAGGCTTGGTCAGGCAGGGGTGACACCGGTGCCTCCGGTAGGCCAGGCCTTCTGTCCAGGCTCAACTGAACCCTCCCCATGGTGCTGGAAGGATAGGATGTGATAAAGCACCCATCTCAACACCCACCCACAATAAGCTCTCAAACATGAACCCAAATACACAGCCCAACAAAGGCCGATCTCACCATCCTCTTCCTATGGAAGAGGAAGCTGATCTCAGAGCGTTTAAGTGCTCGACTAAGACCAATGACTGATAAACCTAGGCTCTGTCCCCTCCATCACCAGCTCCCACCTCGTTTGGTCCCCAGGGAGCCAAGTCACAGATGGTGGATGTCCAGGCATCGCTGGGGGTTTCCTGTGTGCCTCTGACATCCCACTAAGGCCTCTTCCAGTCTTTCCTGCCCCTGGAGTACCCCCAGGTGCTCCAACTCACCAGCTGGATGGGCCTGGGCAGAGAGCCGGCGAGAGGCCATGTCGCTGTGCACAGAGGAAGCCAGGTCTATATCGGAGAGGGAGAGCTCCGAGAGGCCTGAGGCCACACTGCTCGTGAGGCCGGCCATGGAGAAGAAGAGGTCTGCGGGTGGAGTGAGGAGTGTGAGGGACAGCCGGCCCCAGCACCAAGGCTCCCGCACCCACACCAGCCACCCCTCCAAGCACGGTCTGACCCTACACCCACCAGTGCTATCCAGGTTGAGAAGGGGGTTGGTAAGAGGGTCTGGGCTGAGGGGCTCAGCCACCACCCCTGCCTGCAGCTGCTGGTTCAGGTCCTGCTCAATCAGCCACAGGTCTTCGGCACCTAGGGGGCGGCTCTTGTTCAGCTTGTCAGCCAGGCCCTCATGGTCTGCAGAGGAGGATAACTTCAGTCCGGGCTGGCTGGCCCTCCCAGCCACCCTACCCCCATGTCACCCAGAGGCCTCACCTGTAAGGCTCACGGCACTGAGCAGTTCCTGAAGTTGCTGGAGCTGCCTCGGGGTCAGGAGCAGGTGCAGGGAGCCCAGCTGTCCCACCACCTCCAACTGGGGGCGGAGCAGACAGCCATGGAGCCTAAGTCCACCACCCAGGTCCTCTAAGAGCTGCCACCCATCTGCCCTCACCCTGCGAAAGCAGCATGCTGGCTGCCAGACTAAACTGTTACCAACTAGCTGTATGAACCCGGCCACAACTTGACCTCTCAGCTTCAGATTCTTTAGATGCCAAGAAGGTAGCAATTCCCCCAGTTGACATCCCCACTCTGGTCTGCAGATTATCATCCTTGCTGAGGAGGAGGAGTCTTGAGATGGGGTACTCACCCCCCTCCCCAGGAGCCTGGGGACCCACCTTAGGGCCGGGGAAGGCCTCGTTTTGCTTCAGCTTCACCATCAGCTCCATGTATCCTGAGCAGCTGCCGATCTGCAAGGGGTGCTCTGGAGGCTCTTCCTGGGAGGCGGGAGGAAACAGGAGAGTAAGTTGAGAAAATGGAGTCAGGGATGCTCAGGAAGGCGGGGTGGGGTCAGAGGGCTCAAGCGATAGGATAAAGGGGCTGTGGGAATCGGAGCCCGCCCACCTGTGCAGGGAGCTCCTCGTAGTGCAGGCGCACCCCTGCCAGCTGCAGCAGCTTGTGCAGAAAGGCTGGTGGCTGATGCACGTCCACCGGCGGCGCCTGGCTTGGGTCCCGCACCGCCTCGTCACAGTACTCCAGTCTGGGGAGTGCAGGGTCAGCCCGTGCCCTGGCCACCCCAGGCCCGGAGCCCCTCTCTCCACACAGTGCTCTGTTCTAGGGGCATGGGGTCAGGGAGCCTGGCCTGCAGAGGTGCCCTATCCTACCCAGGTCGTCCTGAACCACAATGTCCAGCTCAGAGGCTCAGAGCAGCCTTTGCTCCTCAGACCCTCAGCATCTAACTTGGTTCTTGAGGCCTCAGCCACTCTGGGCCGATAGCTCCCGACCTCTGGACACCAGTCTGGGCTCACCACACAGCCCACCTTCCCAGCCCTACCACCACCCAGGCCCACCCAGACCCACCCTGCCTCTTCCAGCAACCCAGGCTGCAGGTGGGGGCCATCCAGCAGCTCCCAACCCCCCTCTTCACACCAGCCCGCCCCAGACCGGCCTGCCCTTACCGCTGCACACGGACCTCCACGGCCACACCATGCTCCCCATCACCCGCAGAGTGCTCCACCCGCACAACAGTGTCCAGGAAGGTCACTTTGATTCTCCGCAGCACTGAGGAGTCCGGGAGGGGTCTTGGGTCAGGTGGACCAGCAAAGGGGAGGCAGAATTTCCCATCTGGGCAGCAGGGTGGCCATGCCGCTGTCTGGAGCCCCCGTCGTGTGTACCACGGAGTGGGGGACAGGGCGGCCAGGGGGTGCCTGCTCACCAGTCTCAATGGTCTGGGCAAACATCTCCAGCCCCTCCAGGGGCTGTGGTGGCTCAGAGGGCTCTGGCAGCCCGTCCCGCAGACACTCCTGGGCCAGCTGCAGGCTTGTGGTCATGCATGAGGCCCAGCTCTGTGAGTCGGCAGCCCCTGGCGCTGTAGGGAGGAACAGGGTCTCAAGGCAGGCAGGCCCAGTCAGTTTCTGGACGCCCTGCCCCACTCTCCCCACTTGCCTGCCCCCAGCCTCGCCCTGCCCTCACCTGGACCCCGGCGGGGCTGCAAGGTGAGCTGGAGGCCGGACACACGCACTGTGCAGTGGTCGGTGAGCAGAGCAGCCCAGGGCACGGCCACCTCGATGGAGCCCACGAAGCCTTCCACCAGCTCCAGAGGCGACTCCAGGGACTCCAACACCTCGTTCACAGACTGGGAGAAGACAAGGGACACAACCAGCTCAGGGAAACCCCAGATCCCGCAGGCTGGCACAGCCTTACCTGGCCATCGTGCCTTGGAGAGCACCCTTGGCTTGCCCTGTCCTTCCAGGGGCCATCTACAAGGTACCATCTGTGCTCATGCTGTCCCCTACTATAGGCCAGCCCCTCTACCCATCACCCAAAGGTGCCTAATCCTTCAAGCCAGAACAAATGTTTCCCTTGCCACTTAATGCAAAATAATATTTACTGAACACTTTCTACATGCTGACACCGAGGCTAGATAGGTAAATAAAACGTCTTTATTCCCCAGCCAAGCTAGACTCCAGCTGGGGGAACTCAGAGCAACTAGGATGAAACTCAGAGGTGAGCAGGGGGTGGTGGCGGGGGGGTTGTGGGGGAGATGCCTAACCCAGCCTGGGCGGTCTGAGGAGGGGAGAGCTGAAGAATAAAAGGGAGGGGGGTAGGCACTGGTAGAAGGTGGTGTGTTGCAGGCACGGGACAACATGGTACAGGCCTGGCAGAGTCCGGAACACCCATGTTCACCCTGGGTGAGCAGAGTTCAAGGGGAGAGTGTCCAGGAAAGGGGGTTGATCTGATGCCAGATGGGACCCCAACAACCCCAAACACCTAGTGTAGCTGTACCTCTCTGTGAAGCACAAGGCTGAGCCCCTGCTAAGACATCCATGCTGGAGTTGAACGCCTGCTAACCTGGAAACTCCTGGGGGTCTGCAGCCCACCTGCCTCCCCCATGGCCCCAGGTGCCACCCGGAAAGGGCCTCAGTAAACTGGTTGGATCCAAGAATAAAAAAGCACATGGCAGAACAGATGGAGTCCAAATTCCTCACCCAGAGACCACGGCTGGGGAAACTGAGGCCTAGAGACAGGACTAATCTAGTCACCCAGTATACTGTGGGGACTCAGACTGGGATCTGGTTACCAAGACAGCACCTGCATTCAGCCAAGGTCAGTGGCTCACACCTGTAATCCCAGCACTTTGGGAGGCAGAGGCCAGTGGATCACGTGAGGTCAGGAGTTCGAGACCAGCCTGGCCAACATGGTGAAACCCCATCTCTACTAAAAATGCAAAAAATTAGCCAGGTGCAGTGGCACACGCCTGTAATTGAGGCAGGAGAATTGCTTGAACCTGGGAGGCGGAGGTTGCAGTGTGCAGAGATCGCATCATTGCACTCCAGCCTTCTGTCTCAAAAAAAAAAAAAAACGAAAGAAAGAAAGCACCTGCATTCCACCAGGGCCCTAGAGAAGCTAATTCAGTCCCCAACAAGATGGCAGGGAACAGGAGTAGGGGCATTTTCTGGAGCCGAAAGTAGAAAAGGCAGCCTAGGGCTGGGTACGGTGGTTCATGCCTGTAATACCAGTACTTTGGGAAGCTGAGGCAGAGATCACTTCAGGAGTTCAAGACTTAGCGCAGGCAGCATAGTGAAATCCTGTCTCTAAAATTAAAAAGGGGTAGCCAAGAGGTCTGGGCTGTCTTTCAGGGAGCCTTAGAGGCTAAAGTCAGGGGTCAGGGAGGGCCTCTTGGGTGGAATTCACAGACAGCAGGCTACTGGGAGTTGCCCCCAGTTCAGGGCCCAGGGTTATGCTACCCCACACTTGCTCACCAGGGCCTGGCCTACTTCTAAAGCCTAGCTCTCCTGCCCAGAGTAGCAGACCCCTGGGTCCAGCCACAAAACTGAGTGAGAAGTCCCTGCCTCCATGCCCACGCCTGCTGCTCTGGACGAGGATGTGCCTCTAATTGGTGGCTCCTTCAAAACCCCCCAAGTTAGCTGAGCTGTGAGTCAGGGCCCCTTACTGTTCCCAGCCTCAAGTCTCTGACCCAGACCTTACTCCTCTTGGCCTCCCTGGCATCTACCTGTGCCTCCTCCGGGTTTGAGGCCAGATCTCCCCACCTTTCCTTGAGGGCACCCTCCAGACACTGACCCCCCAAGGTCCTCCCTAGACGCCCACTTGGCCCATCCCACTCTCCCAAAAGCAGGAAGTAGGCAGAGTCTGCAGGCACATGAGGTGTTGATCAACACTGGTGCTGACGCGATTGTTGACATACACATCCGGTGGTTTGTTGATCCCACCTACGGGCCCGGGACCGTGAGGTCAAGAGATCAGGGCACATTTTCCACAGGTGTCCTCGCCAGGCTCCAGACCCCTACCAGCTTCCCTGACCAGCTGCGCAGGCCCAAGTCTGTCACTGCCCTGGCCCGGCTCAGTTCCTACGCTCCCTCCCCAGACCCTCCTCAGCCCTTCAGAGCTACCCTCCATAACTCAGCCCCCAAACTTGACGGGCTTGTCTTGCATTCTCCGGACAGGTGACCTCGCTCTCTCCAGCCTCAGTTTCTCCTACCATGGAGACACAGGCCCCTTCCCGCTAAGTTTCTGGCTCTGGTAAGGAACTGAAGCAGCCAGCCCGGATGCCTCTGACCAGCCTGAAGAGGGTCAGATTCCCCTGGCCTCTACGCCCGGTGCCTGATCCCCGAGCCCGACCCTTTCGCAGGGAGCCTCAGGTCGCTGCGCTCCCGCCCTCCGCACCTTCCTGGACTCGGGCCTGGCTCCTCACCCAGATTTCCAGGTGGATGTCCCGCAGGGCAACGCTGCCCTTGTACAGGTCGAGGCTGAGCTGGTCCAGGCTGAGTTGCTCTTGGAAGAAGTGACCTAAGTAGTGGTGCAGCAAGTAGCGGCAAACCCGCTCTTTCACACAGTTTGACCATGGCCACAGCCATCGTGACATCTCGGAGACCGCCGGGCCCGGGCCGCCTCCGCTTGCCGCCAGCCGGCGATCCCCGTCCGGCTGCGCTGTTCACTAGAGCCCCCGGCTCGCCCCGCCGCTTCTCTCGGCGCCAGGCCGCGCCCCCGGACGCCCAGCCACGCCCCCGACGCTCACTGTCATTGGCTATTGCAAAGGGCGAGGCCTGCTGATTGGCTGCGCGGGGCGGAGCCTTTGGGCGCAAAAAAGGGACTGGGCTTTCTGCATGATATAGTGCCCTCAATCATGATTTACGCTTGCGTAAAGTACTGTGTGGGAGGACCTTTAACCTCCCATCTACAGGCTATGGGAAGGCTGTTGCTCCAGGTGCCGGCCCCGCAAAGGAATGCGCATGTGCTGATTTGTCCAACCACTTTAAGTGGTTGGGGAGGATTTAAAGGGACAGTGTCCCATCAAACTTCGTAGAAGCCTTCCCCGGAGAAATAAAGTCAGTGCGCGATCTTAAGCGCGCATCTGTGGAAACAATTAAGTGAGTAAACATTTGCATTTTGCAAAACCCTTTACCATCCTTTATCTCATTGATGCCTCTTAACAGTCCTCCAAAGTAGGGATTATTGCCACCGCTTTACAGATAAGAAAACAGGTTTAGACAGAGAGACGCTGCCTCAAAACCAAACAAAAATAAATAAATAAACAAAGGTTCTGAGTCCATCACCAAGGAAGGTCATTTTTCCTTCCTCACCTGGGAATGTTCAGCGGGAGATTAACTGACCCTCCCTTCTCTCTGCTATCGATCAGGCCTTAGGCCCCTCTCTGGAATAATAATAGCTTTCATATCTCTAGTCCTAAAATCACATAATGGATTTCGCCTCCTTTAAAAAGGGGGCATTTTTTTTTGTACAGCCTGTGGGCTAAGTATGGTTTTTATGTTTTTTAAATGCTTGGGGAAAAAAAAATCAAAAGAAGAATGAACATTTGATGGCATGTGAAAATCATATGAAATTCACATTTCAGTGTTTATAAATAACGTTTTGGTGTCACACAGCCATGCTCATTTCCTTCAGTTCTGTCTTGGGCTGCTTTCTTGCTAGGAGAGCAGAATTCAGTACTTGAGACAGAGGCCTGCAAAGCCTAAAATATTTATTTTCTGTCCCTTTACAGAAAAAGTTTGCCAACCACTGCTCTATAGGGGGCAGCCATACGAAACCTCTTACATCATGGGCGACTTCAGGGACAGCCATAGGTAATTATGTTTCTTTTCTTTTCTTTTTTTGAGATGGAGTCTTGCTCCGTAACCCAGGCTGGAGTGCAGTGGCACAATCTTGGCTCATTGCAGCCTCTGTCTCCCAGGTTAAAATGATTCTCCTGCCTCAGCCTCCCTGAGTAGCTGGGATTACAGGTGTATGCCACCACACCCAGCTAATTTTTGTATTTTTGGTAGAGACAGGGTTTCCCCATGTTGGCCAGGCTTGTCTTGAATTCCTGACCTCAAGTGATCTGCCCGCCTTGGCCTCCCAAAGTGCTGGGATTACAGGCATGAGCCACCATGCCCGGCCTATGTTTCTATTTTGTTTTTATTTACTTATTTTGGGACGAAGTCTTGCTCTGTTACCCCGGCGGGAGTGCAGTGTCACAATCTTGGCTCACTGCAACCTCTGCCTCCCGGGTTCAGGGATTCTCAAGTAGCTGGGATCCCAGGTGTGTGCCACCACCCCTGGGCTAGTTTTTGTATTTTTAGTAGAGATGGAGTATTGCTGTGTTGGCCAGGCTGGTCTCCAACTCCTGACCTCAGGTGATCTGCCTGCCTCGCCCTCTCAAGGCGCTGGGATTACAGGCGTGAACCACCCACCCTGCTATGTTTCTATTTTAATCTTACTTAAGAGCTAGACTTTTACATTCTAATGTCAAAACTCAGCCTGAAGCAAGGGCAACTACCCTGGCCCAAGGGGCAGGAACCTGTATTCCAGTCATAGCCTTGGGTGGATTCTTCTCTTGCCACCCTCAGTTTTGTCCTCTGTAACTGTGGTTGGGTTAGTAGGTGGAGACAGCTCATTACCTGGAAGGAATAGGCTTCAAGAGAATTTGAAAACATTGGGAAGGCTCCATTCAGGGAGGCAGGCTGATAGGACGGCCATTCAGAAAGTGCTCGTGGAAGGAATTGAGAGATCTGCCTTCCCTCCATGCCTTGATTATCCAAGGCCAGGGGCAGTGCTGTGCTCACCAACGCATTATTAAATTAATAATAATAGACCGGGTTGGGTGGCTCACTCCTGTAACCCCAGCACTTTGGGAGGCTGAGGCAGAAGAATCGCTTGAGCCCAGGAGTTTGAGACCAGTCTGAGCAACATAGCTGAACCCCTGTGTCTACCAAAAAAAAAAAAAAAATGTTTAAAAAGATTAGCCGGGCCTGGTGGTACATGCCTGTGGTCATTTGAGCCCAGGAGTTTGAGGAGTTTGAAGTTGCAGTGAAGCCATGAATGTACCACTGCACTGCCACCTGGGTGACAGAGCTTGTCTCAAAAAAAAAAAAAAGAAAAAGGAATTAATAGTAAATATAATTGCCACCATGAATTAAGCCTGTGTGATGTCCTAGGCCCTGGCTGTTACTTTACGTGTATGATCTCTTCTGCTCTGCTGTTCACCATATGCTCAAGAAGGAGGTTCTATTAATATCCCCATTCTTAAGGGAGAGGAGATCAAGGCTACGTGCCTGAGTGCTGTGGAGCAAATGAATGAAAAAGCATTAAGATTCAGAAATCATAAAAAGGGGCCAGGCGTGGTGGCTCACACCTGTAATCCCAGCACTGTGGGAGGCTGAGATGGGTGGATCCCGAGGTCTAGAGATTGAGACCATCCTGGCCAACAAGGTGAAACCTTATCTCTACTAAAAATACAAAAATTAGCCGGGTGTGGTGGCACATGCCTGTAATCCCAGCTACTGAGGAAGCTGAAGCAGGAGAATTGCTTGAACCCAGGAGGCAGAGGTTGCAGTAAGCTGAAATCGCGCCACCGCACTCTAGCCTAGGCAACAGAGCAAGACTCCATCTCCATAAAAAAAAAGAAAAGAGAGGCCGGGAGTGGTGGCTTATGCCTGTAATCCCAGCATTTTGGGAGGCCAAGGCAGGCAGATCGCTTGAGGTCCGGAGTTTGAGACCAGCCTGGCCAACATGATGAAACCCCTTCTCTACTGAAATATACAAAATTTAGCCAGGCATAGTGGTGCATGCCTGTAATCCCAGCTACTGGGGAGGCTGAGGTGGCCAGAGTCACTTGATCCCAGGAGGCGGACGGAGGTTGCAGTGAGCCGAGATTGTGCCACTGCACTCCAGCCTGGGTGACAGATTGAGACTCCATCTCAAAAACAAAAAAGAAAAAACACCACTTCTCCTCCTTCCATAGGCGGTAGCAATAGAAGGGAATATTCTCTTGGTCCAAGAAAAGTTGTCCTTTCTAGGCCCATGAGGCTACTCTGGGAGTCTGCTCTCCTCCAGTGAGGGAGACCCCAGGGTCAGGCTGCACTCACATCTGTCTCCTGTAACTTAACTGGTTGGCACATCCATCTCTTAGAAGTTGGTGCCTCCAGGTCCATTCCTGAGCCCCGATGCCCAGTGCCGTGTGTGTGCTACGCAAAAGATTAGACAGGACCGAGAGGACGCAAAGATACTTCCCCAGACAAGCTCCACAGAAAACAAACTCCAGAGACAGTCATTCCCCAACCTAGCCTCGGAGTAGATGCTGAAGGAGTGAGCAAAAAATCCTGGCACAGTAAAGGGGATGATATTCTCTTGTGAGGAAAGGTCACTGTTGGGAACCCCATGGGGCATTCTGCAATGAAATCCCAAGCCCCACTTAAAGTCCAGCAGTTTTATATACATATGTGAATTTTTTTTTTTTAGACAGTATCTCACTCTTGCCCAGGCTGGAGTGCAGGGGCGTGATCATGGTTCACTGCAACCTCTGCCCCCCAGGCTCAAGCAATCCTCCCACCTCAGCCTCCCCAAGTAGCTGGGACTATAGGCTCATGCCACCATGCCCAGCTAATTTTTCTATTTTTGTAGAGATGGAGTTTCACCATGTTGCCCAGGCTGGTCTTGAACTCCTGGGTTCAAGCAATCTGCCTCCCTCTACCTCCCAAAGTGCTGGGATTACAGGTGTGAGCTCCTGCACCTGGCCTAGGTCCAGCAGTTCTAACAAATACAGTGGCCCTGGACACTGCGTTCAGGGGCTTCTTCTACTGGACAACTGGATTCCAGTCAACTCAAGAGGTCAGAATTCCTCCCCATAGAGAGAAAACGGGGCAGGCCAGGCTTTGCTCAGGGGTGAGCTCCCTAATCTAAGGTGGAGGATCTTTCTTTCCAAAGGTGGTGAAGGGGATATTCTCTTGTTCCAAGAAAAGTGGGATCTTTCTCCCACTTTAGATTACATGAAACCTCATCAGGCAAAGTGTGCTCTAGGCCCCAGGGGCCCTGAGGAGCCCCTCCCTTCCCCCAGGTTTGGCCCACCGTCTGAGGTGAAGAAAGGATCATGGAGGTGACCTGGGGGCTGTGACTTTTGACTTGGTTCTGGGTGGAGAGCTTGGGTTTTATCAGAGGGAAGGGTTTTCATGCATGTAGAGAGGCCATCCCTCAAGGCTGGGTGGAGCTGGAGGGAGGAGATCCCAGCAACATGGTAGGGAACTGGGTGTCAAGACCAGAGGAGCTCCTCCAGGTAGCAGGGGCAGCCTGGAGAACAGGGGGATCTGGACATACCTGAAAAAATAAACTTCATCTATAAAAACATGAAACTTCATCTATAAATACGATACTGTTGGCTGGGCGTGGTGGCTCACATCTGTAATCCCAACACTTTGGGAGGCCGAGGTGGGCAATCACAAGGTCAGGAGATGGAGACAATCCTGGCTAACACGGTGAAACCAGTCTTCACTAAAAGTATAAAACATTAGCCAGGCATGGTGGCACGTGCCTGTAGTCCCATCTACTCGGGTGGCTGAGGCAGGAGAATGGCTTGAACCGGGGAGGCGGAGGTTGCTGTGAGCCAAGATCATGCCACTGCACTCCAGCCTGGGTGACAGCAAGAGAGTCTGTCTCAAAAAAAAAAAAAAAAATACTGTTGAATTGTGCTACTAAAATGGGTGACTTTTTTTGTTTTGTTTTGAACGTATACCTGTTGTTGCATATAACAGAATCTAGTGCATTTTGTTTAAATTGTGGTAAAAGCCACACATGGTGGCTCACACCTGTAGTCCCAGCACTTTGAGAGGTCAAGATGGGAAGATCGCTTGAGCCTATGAGTTAGAGACCAGCCTGGGCAACATGGTGAAACCCTGTCTCTACAAAACACACAAAAAAGTAGCCAAGAGTTATGGTATGCGCCTGTGGTCCCAGTTACTCGGGACTGGGGCTGAGGTGGGAGGATTGCTTGAGCCTTGGAGGCAGAGGTTGCAGTGAACCATGATTGAGCCACTACAAAAACAAACAAACAAAAACGCCAGTTGTGGTGGCTCACGCCTATAATCCCAGCATTTAGGAGGCCAAGGCGAACAGATTGCTTGAGCTCAGGAGTTTGAGACTAGCCTGGGCAACATGGTAAAACCCTGTCTCTATCAAAAACACAAAAATTACACTGGCATGATGGCACATGTTTGTGGGTCCAGCTACTTGGGAGGCTCAGGCAGGAGGATTGCTTGGGCCCAGGAGGTGAGGGTTGCAGCAGTGAGCTGAGATGGTGCCACTGCACTCCAGCCTGGGTGACAGAGACTCCATCTCAAAGAAAAAAAAAAAAGATTATCAACCTTGCAGCCCCCAAGTGACACTGTGTGTATTTTGAGACCCAGCTCAAATGCCACCACTTCAGAAGTCTTTTTCTTCCTTCCAGAAGTCTTATGCCTCTCCTCTCCTCTTCAGTCCTCCAGTTCTCAAATGGAGCACCTGTTTTTGGTTTTTGTTTTTTTGTTTTTGAGACAGGGTCGCTGTCACTCAGGCTGGAGTGTGACAGCACAATCGTGGCTTACTGCAGCCTGTAACTCCTGGGGTCATGTGATCTTCCCACCTCAGCTTCCCAAAGTATTGAGATTGCAGGTGTAAGCTATTACACCTGGCCTTAGCACTTCCTTTATATAAAACACCAGTCCTGTGTGGTCAGTGCAGCCTTGAGACGAGGGCACTGGTACCCAGGGGGCTTGTGGAGGTGGGCTGCAGCCAGCTGGGAGGTGGAGGCCTGGCCCCTGGTCCCAACTTTTGATGACACGCTGTGTGACTCTGGGCAAGGCCCTTCTCCTCTCTTGGCCTCCGGGTCCTTCCTGGCTGCAGAGGCTCTGTGTTAAAACATGCGCTCTGAATGGAGACCCCCCAAACAGGCTTTGTATGAGCAACAAGGCTGTTTATTCACCCAGGTGTGGGCAGGCTGAGTCCGAAAAGAGAGTCAGTGGAGGGTGGTGGCATAGGAGTTGGTTTTATAGGTTTGGGGTAGGCAGCAGAAAGTTACAGAAGTTACAGTTCAGGGCGGCTTTTCAGGCAAGCTGGGAGGGGGTGTCATAGGGTCTGGAGTCACGAGGTTGACCAAGGACAGTTACAAAGTCCAGTTGCCTTATCAGTTGAGGTGGGAATAAGGAACAATGGAAGAATGTCTCAAAGTCCATTAGGTGCTGCAGGGGCTGTCATTCCTTCTCCTTTTGTGGTTTTCCAGTTACTTCAGACTTTCTAGTTCTAGGAGGCCATCCAGAGGTGTACGTGCGGGTCACCAGGTTGCCATGGCTCTACCTATGGTATGGCCTATGGTGCAGCCGTTCAAAGAGCTTTGCACTGTGGGCCTGTCCTCCCTCAGCTTGTTCAGGGATGCAGAAGAGGTGGGCAAGGAGGGAGATCATGGATTCCCAGTGGACAGACAAGGACACCAAAGACTGGATGGGCAAGGCCTACCGGAGGTTCCTGAGCAAGCAGAGCACTTGCTGGGCCTCTGGTGCTGGAGTTCTGGCCCCAAGCCTGGTAAACCGCAGCCCTCAGTGCAGGCCTCTGCCTTCTGTTGCTTTGGTAGGTAGGCACCTCTTGGGCACCCAGGCTTCCTCTGCAACCGCGAGGATGGCTGGGCGGTTCCCCTGGAGCACCGAGTGGTCACCAAGGCCCAAAGAAGAATGAGGCAGACTCTGAGAACGGTCCTAGCCCTCTCCCTGACCTCCTTATCCAGTCTTATCACCCTTTCCTGCTGCTCACCAAGGACCAGTTTCTCATTCAGGCAACACCTCAGGGTGGTGATTTCTCAGCAGTGTAGGGGGATGGAGTTCAGGGCTATAAAGAGTGTTGGGGCCCAGGGTCCTAGAAAGCGGGTCCAGGACTGCAGGCTGAGAACTTTTGGTCAGCATGCCAAACTCCTAGACTCCCACCTGTGCCTTGCATCCCAGCAGCAGGATTTTGAGCAAGAGATACTGTTCCAGCCAGCACATCGCAGGGCCCGAGGGGTCTGAAAGGTCCATCCAGGAAGGCTGGGGTGAGGTGGCAGCTCCAGGGGAGAACCTCTCCCCTTGTGCTTAGCCACTCCAGGACTGGCCCTTTAAACCCGAGACCATGATGTCACCACAGACAGCAAGGGACGGGAGGGGGACTGCAGGCCTGAGGATGGACTGCATTTCCCAGCAGCCTCTGATGAACCACGCCCCTCCCGGCAAGCACTGACTCATCCCAGGCTTTTAACTAGTCCAGTGCTGGTTTCCAAGGGGTTTTTTAAGTGTCGGGTGGTTCTGGGATTCCTATGGGAATGGCCTAGGGCATAGATGGCCCAGGCCGAATCTGTGGGCCTGGCATAGCACGCTGGGACTTCTTCCCGTCAATGTGTTGGCATCACCCCACTTTCCCGGTGCAAACTTCTAAGCCCTCCTCTTTCCCTCTGCAGCCTCCCTTCCAGAATCCAGGCTTCCAGCCCCCAGCTGAACCCCATCCCACTTTGCTCTCGGGCTTCAAAAGCTTCGGCCTTCGCCCCCCAAGTCTGCCCTCAAGGGTGTCCCCTTTGATCAGGCCGCTCACTTTAAACGGTGCGGGGACTACATCTCCCAGCGGCCCCGGGGCCTTCCTGACGCAGCCCCCCTCTTTCAGCCCGCGGGGAGGTGCGGGCCGGGCGGGGGGAGGTGACTTGATGTCATCCTGAGCAGCTGGGCGGCGGGTGCCGGTGCGCACGGAGCCGAGTCGGGGCTCCCGCTGTGCTGCACCGCGCTGGGTCGGAGTCCCAGGACTTCAGCGGAGATCTGCGCGCTGCGAGGGCCGGTGCAGAGCCCGCCGAGCGCCCGGTCCCGGCCCGGGGCTGAGTTGGGGGCATGCTCCAGTCCCCCCGGAGCCCAGGAGAGAACCCAGGAGCGCCGCCGCCCAGCCCCAGCTCCCCGAGCGGAACCGCTGCGACGGAGCCCTGAACGGCCGTCGCCCTCCCCACGGGCAGCCCCCGGGGATTGGCGACCGAAGTCTGGGTTTCTGAGAAGTGAGTGTCCCCCACCCCATGTGGTTTGGAGAACCAGGAAAGAGGAGCTGAGGTGGGGGAGGGTGCCGGGTTCTAGGAGCCGGGTGGCATGGGGACGGGGCCTCCAGTCTTGGGGTTGTCCCAAGTGGCCGGGGTTAGTGGAGCAGTGATGCGTTCCATTCTGCAAGGGGCAGGGATCGGGGCTCCATTCTGAATCCCGGCTGGCTTGGGGGATAGGCCCTATTCTAGGAGGGGTTGTTTTGGAGCCTTTCTATCTGAAAGACGGGAGGGACGTATGCAGGGTGCGAGGGGGCTGCACCCCTATTTTAGGGTCTGGGCAAGGATAGGAGGGAAAAGACCTGGACGCTCCGCGAAGCCTCTGGGCTCTCCTGAGGAACTGACGGGTTTCTCTCTATTTCTTGCTGACCTGACTGCCTGACCGTTTTCAAAACAGCCAGGGTGGGAACCCTAACTGGACTCTTCCGGACCCCCAGGAAGGACCTGAGGCCTGAGCCATCCTCCTTTCTGCTCTGCCTGCCCCCCAGGACTGGGCAGTTGCCAGAGGCCCTGGGGGGGGGCCCAGGACTGTGGTTGTGCCCCCCCCCACGCCCCGACAGGATGGGACCAAGTTAGTCTGTGCAGTCTTACCCAGCACCTCCCAGGCCCAGAGAGAACCCCCAGGGCTCTGAAAGCTCGACCTGCCACCTGACTGCTATGGAGACGAAGCTGCCCCCTGCAAGCACCCCCACCAGCCCATCCTCCCCTGGGCTGTCACCGGTGCCCCCACCCGACAAGGTGGACGGCTTCTCCCGCCGTTCCCTCCGTAGGGCCCGGCCCCGCCGCTCCCACAGCTCCTCTCAGTTCCGCTATCAGAGCAACCAGCAGGAGCTCACACCGCTGCCCCTGCTCAAAGGTGAGCTGGCTGCTGGCCACCGGGGGGAACCGAGCCCCCGAGGGGACCAACAGGGCCGTGGGGTGGGGTGGGAAGCAGCCGGCAGCTGCCAAGAGAGGGAGTTTGGATGGCCCCTCCAGGCTAGGGACTCCACTGTCAGAACAGACCCCAGCCCTCCAGCCCTCTCTCCTGCTGACGCATGGCCTGACTGGCCTGTCATCCTTGGAGGTGGGACATCTGAAGGTGGCACCACCCTAGGGGCAGACCAGGGCCAAGGGTGGGGCCCAGAGCCTGAGTTCCAGGGGGCCACTATCAGCCCAGCCAGCTGCCAGAGTCCTGGAGCAGGAGCTTGGCAGGGTTCCCTGGGATCACCACGTAGCTCCCTTCCCCAGCCCTGGGCCCATAGGGCCAGACTGGCCAAGCCTGAGGGCACTGTAGAGATCCTTGGCCCTGAACCCCTCCCCGCTTCTGGCCCTTAGAACAGGGTGCCACCCAAGAGGGAGGCAGTGGCTATTTGGGGCACCTGTGGAAAGCCCCTGCATCCAGGTTTGTGATCTTGCTTTAAAATCAGGCCACCATACTCTGAGCCTGGATAAGGGGGAAGAAAAACAACCCTCAACCCCTAGGAATGAAGGAAGGGACAGTTGTTTGCTGTCTGCAAGGAGCGGGAGATGGCACAAGAGCATGGAGCCTGGGGATGGCAGGGGCTGCCCTGCAGATTAGGAGGGTCCGCCCCACCCAGAGCTGGGGCAGCTGGAGCCCAGGCTCAGGACGCCCTCACCTCCTCAGATGTGCCGGCCTCTGAGCTGCATGAGCTGCTGAGCCGGAAGTTAGCCCAGTGTGGGGTGATGTTTGACTTCTTGGACTGCGTGGCCGACCTCAAGGGGAAGGAGGTGAAGCGGGCAGCACTCAACGAGCTGGTGGAGTGTGTGGGGAGCACCCGGGGTGTCCTCATCGAGCCTGTCTACCCAGACATCATCCGCATGGTGAGCACCTGCTACCCAGGCTCTGAGGGCTGGCCAAGAGGGTGTGTGAGCCCGGTGACTGTCCATAGGACCCCTGCATGGAGAGTAACGTTGCAGTTATCGTCTTGGCCTCCAGTCCACGTCTTCCTTCCCCTCCACCTGCTGCTGCCTGACACCCACTGAATGCCTCTGGGCCTGCCCCACCTCCACACCTTTGCTTATGCTTGCCGGAGGCCTGGAGTGCCCTGCCCATACCCCTTACCATCCATGGCTCAGGTGCCACCTCTCAGAGAAGCCGCTCTCAATGCCTAAGCTGGAAATCTCCCTTTCCCTGCCCAAAATGCCCGTAGACCGCACAGCTTTTGACCTTGTTCTCCTCACTGGATTGCACCTGCCTAGACGCAGGGATGTGTCTCATTCACCCTTGGGTTCCCAGCCCCTGGCCCAGGGCTTGCATGAACTAGGCATTCAGGTGATGATTGCCCAAGGAATGAACTGCTTGCTGGGGAAGGTGCTGAAACCAACACATTAGAAGTTTGAATGAGGGCCTGGTGCAGCAGCTCACACCTGTAATCCTAGCACTTTGGCCAAGGTGGGAAGATCACTTGAGGCAAGGGGTTAGAGACCAGCCTGACAGTGAGACCTCCTCACCACAAAATTTAAAAATTTGCTGGGCATGGTGGTGAGCTACTGTAGTCCGGCTACTCAGAAGGGCTGAGGTGGGAGAATCACTCGAGCCTGGGGGGTTGACGTTGCAGTGAGTCAAGATTGCACCACTGCACTCCAGCTTTGGCAACAGAGTGAGACCCTGTCTTGGGGAAAAAAAAAAAAAAAAGAACTTTGAATGAGGGACTCCCTGGCTTCTGCCTTCAAGGGCTCTTCCTTAATGAGCCCCACCTCTACCACTCAGATCTCAGTGAATATCTTCCGGACTCTGCCGCCCAGTGAGAACCCTGAATTTGACCCTGAAGAGGATGAGCCCAACCTTGAGCCTTCGTGGCCCCACCTGCAGGTCTGAAGGGTTGGGGAAAGCAGAGATCGAGGTTTCGGCAGAGAGCCAAGGCATGGGGAGAGGGCCTCCTTAGCCCCTAGACTGTTGGATGAGGACCATAGGGTGGAGTGAGTGGGTGAGGCTATTACTGAACTCACCTTTTTGTCTGTCCCCCTCCCCCAGCTGGTATATGAGTTTTTCCTGCGTTTCTTGGAGAGCCCCGACTTCCAGCCCTCCGTGGCCAAGAGATATGTGGACCAAAAGTTTGTCCTGATGGTGAAGTGGGGAGCCCAGGCTGGGTGGTACCACAAGGCAGGGGCAGGCTCTCTGAGGGGCCAGGGATAGGATGGAAGCAACCTGGGGTGGACCTCTCCCCTGACCTTGACTCTGGGTCCCACAGCTGCTGGAGCTATTTGATAGCGAGGACCCCCGGGAGCGTGAGTACCTCAAGACCATCCTGCACAGGGTCTATGGCAAGTTCCTGGGTCTCCGGGCCTACATCCGCAAACAGTGCAACCACATCTTCCTCCGGTGAGTGGCTGCTACCTGCCCAGCAGAGACCTGCCATTGTACTCCCGCCTGGGCAATAGAAGGAGACTGTGTCTCAAAAAAACAAAACAAACAAACAAACAAAAACAAGACTGCGGCAAAGGCTCCTGGGCTGCAGGGGCCCTCGTGGAACTTTGGTTTTCCAAGCCCTTTCTCAGTTGCGTATTACATAATACTGATTATACAAACCCTGTGAAGTCAGCAAGAATGGCTATTTATTTCCATTTTACAAATGAGGAAGTAGAGCCAAGAGAAGTGGTTTGCAGGGACTTGTCAGTCCAGTGGCCTGGGAGCTAAGTCTTTTGACCCTATCATGCCAGGCCATAAGGACCCAAAGAGAGATTCTTTCTGCAAACATGCATTGAGCACCAGCACCCACTGGGCATCAAGGCTCATGTGGCCTGGTAGTTGAGACCATGGCTCCTGAGGTATATGGCCTGCATTTGAGTTTGGTTCCAATGTTTGGTGAACTTGGGCAAATTACTTAAGTTTTTTCCTAGTTTGCTTGTCTTTAAAATGGGGATGCTGACTGGGCACGGTGGCTCACACCTGTAATCCCAGCACTTTGGGAATCCGAGGTTGGCATATTACTTGAGATCAGGAGTTCAAGACCAGCCTGGCCAACATGGTGAAACCCCGTCTCTACAAAATACAAAAATTAGCTGGACATGGTAGCATGCACCCGTAATCCCAGCTACTCAGGAGGCTGAGACAGGAGAATCACTTGAGCCCAGGAGGCGGAGGTTGCAGTGAGCCAAGACTGTGCCAGTGCACTCCTGCCTGGGTGACAGAGTGAGATTCCATCTCAAAAAATAAAATAGGATAGGATAGACTAGAATAGGGATGCTGCTTGTACTAACTCAGGTACCATCATCAAGGTGGCTTGGGGCCTTGCCTCCAAAGCACTCAGCATAACTCCTGGACTGAGGCCGGGACCCTGAAACATTGGCTGTTATTGTTATTAGCTACAAAGTGGGTGAGCCATGATCCCTGTCCTCCTGCACTTTGGAATCCATTAGATTCCCTGACTATAACATTGGGGTTGTTTCATTTAACCTCTGAGTCTTGGTTTCTTCATCCATGTGATGGATTTCATAAGCCCCATCTTCCTGGATAATGTTGAGACTTACATGGTACAGAGTAGATGCACTAAGTGTTTGTCATTTTCTTGGTTGACTGGCAAGAGAGCCTTGAGCTTGGGACTCAGTGGCAGAGGTGGCTGGGCTGAGAAGGGCATTTCAGTGGGAGGAGTGGATCTCAGTGGGGCCTGGTTTGGGATGTTGAGAAGGGAGCACAGCCTCTAGCTTGGGAGAGTTGGATGAGCATCCCATGTGGGTGAGGGTGCGTAGGCAGGATGCCTAAGGAGGCACTGGGCCTACCCTGCTTGCACTGAGCCCGCCTGGGTTCTTCTCTTGCAGGTTCATCTATGAATTTGAGCACTTCAATGGTGTGGCTGAGCTGCTGGAGATCCTAGGAAGGTGATTCTCCCTGGGCCTCAGCTGGAGCTCGATTATGGAAGGAGGGCCAGGTCACCTGAGCCCCCCTTCCTCTCTTCTGCCTCCTCCTCAGCATCATCAATGGCTTTGCGCTGCCCCTGAAGACGGAGCACAAGCAGTTTCTGGTTCGCGTCCTAATCCCCCTGCACTCTGTCAAGTCGCTGTCTGTCTTTCACGCCCAGGTGAGGCCCAGGCCTGGCCCCGCTGCAGCGGAGTTCGGGATAGTCAGTGACTCCTGGAGGTCAGATCCTCCAGGGAGCCCATCTCACCTTCGTCTTTAGAATTCTGTTCCATCAGCCTTAGAGAATTCCCACTGGCTCTTTAAGGCTAACCTCAGATATCAGCTCTGTGAAACCAGGCTTTTCTTTTTTTTCTTTTTTCTTTTTTTTGAAGCCAGGCTTTTCTTCTCTCCCCTCCTTAGGCAGAATTAAATTCTCCTTCTTCTATATTCCCAAAGATTTGGATACACAAATCTATTATGGGAGATTTTGATACACAAATCTTTTTAAAATTTTTTTGAAATAGAACCCCACTCTGTTGCCTAGGCTGGAGAGCAGTGGTATGAACATGGCTCACTGAAACCTCTACCTCCTGGGCTCAAGCAGTCCTTCCTCCTCGGCCTCCAGAGTAGCTGGGACCACAGACGTATGCCACCAGGCCTGGCTAATTAATTTTTTTTTTTTTTTGTAGAGACAGTGTCTTGCTATGTTATCTAGGCTGGTCACTCTTGGACTCAAGTGATTCTGCTGCCTCAGTCTCCCAAAGTGCTTGGATTACAGGCGTGAACCTCCGCTAGCCATATTACAGAACCTTTTGCAAAATGTGTAAAGATGAGTTTGTTGACTGTCCCTTCCACGAGATCGTAGTTGTATTCCCAGCACGCTGCGTGTGATGCCTGGTGCATAGGCAGGTGATAAATGCTTGATGAATAAGACAGTGACAGGCGGCTGGGCGTGGTGGCTCACGCCTGTAATTCCAGCACTTTGGGAAGTCGAGACGGGCAGATCACGAGGTCAGGAGATCGAGGCCATCCTGGCCAACATGGTGAAACCCCGTCTCTACTAAAATACAAAAAATTAGTCAGGCTTTGTGGTGCGCACCTGTAGTCTCAGCTACTCAGGAGGCTGAGGCAGGGGAATTGCTTAAACCCAGGAGGCGGAGGTTGCAGTGAGCAGAGATTGTGCCACTGCACGTCAGCCTGGGCGATGGAATGAGACTCTGTCTCAACAAAACAAAACAAAACAAGAAAGTGACAGGCAGTGGGTGAACAGTGTCTGGCATTCTGCCCTGGGCAGCAAGTCCTTGGCACCTGGTACCTTCCTGACCCATCTTCCGTCTCTCCACCTCTCACCCCTTGCAGCTGGCATACTGTGTGGTACAGTTCCTGGAGAAGGATGCCACTCTAACCGAGCACGTGAGTACCTCTGGGGGCTAAGGCAGCCTCTCACCTCTGCAGGCGTGACTCCTTTCTGTCTCAACTCCCACAGGTGATCCGGGGACTGCTCAAATACTGGCCAAAAACCTGCACCCAGAAGGAGGTATGAAGAAGGGCTTTGATGCCCACCACAGGGAGGCTGGAGGGGCTCGGCCTCTAGAAGGCAGTCAGGGTGTGTATGTGTGGGGCGAGATGTGAGCTGCTGCCCCTCTGTCCCTACTCCCTTCCCCACCTCACCCAGGTGATGTTTCTGGGGGAGATGGAAGAAATTCTTGATGTCATCGAGCCGTCCCAGTTTGTGAAGATCCAGGAGCCCCTTTTTAAGCAGGTGGCTCGCTGTGTTTCCAGCCCCCATTTCCAGGTATGAGGCAGGACAGGCGGGATGGGAGCAGGGTTGGCCTGGAAAGATTGGGTAGTTGACCTAATGCAGCTCCCTTTGCCCTCGGTTTCTCCTCCAGTCCCGGGTCTGGTAATGGGGAGATGCTGGACTTAGGGTCAGGAGACCTAGGGTGAAGCCTTGGCTCTGCTTTCCACTGGCTGAGGGACCTTGAGGAAATCGCTGGGCCACTCTGATTCTGATTAAGTTTCCTCAGCTGTAAAATGGGCCAACCATCTCTTCACAGGGTGGTGATGAGGATGGAAGAGATTGTGAGTGTAAACATGTGTGGTAAACTGAAGTGTACTCCAGAATGGGATGGAGGGCTGTTATCACTTTCTCCTTTTGCTAGTGGCCTTAGATTTCATTAGACTCGCTTTGGGCTGCAGCCAGGCTTCCCCGCGTCATCCCAGCTAGCTCTAACTCACGTTCTGCTGCAGGCATGTGCAGACTTCCTCTCGTTCTCATGGGCCATAATCCAGTGGAAGTCAAGTCTTCCTCACAGTGATTCTGGCACTTCAGTTCATTAAATACCTACACGTATAGTATCTCATTTGATTCTTCTAACAGCCTGTGGAGATAGGTATTATTAGCCCCATTTTACAGATGAGAAAACTGAGGCTGGAAGGTTAAATGCCTCTCCCAAGGTGACATGGCATAGTGGAGCCTGTAGTGGTTAGGATTCACCCCGCAGCATTGGATTCTGTATCTAGTGCTCTTTTCCCTTCAACAAGTTGCTTCCTGGGGCTCAGATGAGCCCTGAAGGTGGGATATGTGAAGGTCGGGGGGCCTGGGCTTTGAGGTAGTGATGGACACCAGACCTTGCATACAGAGACGCCACTGCCAGTCACTCACTCTGCCATCTTGTCTGCCCCAGGTTGCAGAGCGGGCTCTGTATTTCTGGAACAATGAGTATATCCTAAGCCTCATTGAGGACAACTGCCACACTGTGCTGCCTGCTGTGTTTGGGACCCTCTACCAAGTCTCCAAGGAGCACTGGAACCAGTGAGTGCCAGGCCTTGACCTAACTCACAGAAACTAGGACCAGAGCCAGCCAGTCCAGACCCTGGGGTTACTCCAAGCTGGAGAGCATCAGAGAAAGCGCCAAAAGATGGCCCCAGGGTGGTGAAAAGGACAGGGAAGTGGGCAGTGCTTGTGTTCGGTGTGGAATGCTATATTCGAAGGGCAGGGAAAGGGGGAGGTGGGCAAACGGAAGCTGTTTCATCTCCTTGTCCTTCCTTAACCCTGCCAAGAACCATCGTATCGCTGATCTACAATGTGCTCAAGACCTTCATGGAGATGAATGGGAAGCTGTTTGATGAGCTCACAGCCTCCTACAAGCTGGAAAAGCAGCAGTGAGTGTTGGGGGCTGGGTGTGGGGGAAGGGAGAACAACAGGGAGGAATGAGACCGCCCATGGCTGGAGGGAACCCAAGGACCACTCCAAACCCTATCTGATGAGATGCCACAAGTCCGCAAGTCTCTCCATGCTCCTGCCATCCTGTGCCTGACTGCCTGCCCGTGTATCTTCCCATCATTCTTCGAGTAGCTTGGACTTGTTCTCTCTGTAGCTTCCTACTCTTCAGCCAGAACCACTCAGAGCCCCACCCATCATCTTCTCCGTGACCGCAGGCTGGCATCAGTCTCTCCTCTCTCTCTTCCCTCAGCAGAGGGTTTTTATGGAGTCACTGAACAAAAATCGTTCCATGCCTTCCCTTTGCCAGTGGGGTGGTAGTGAGGGAGTCTGGACTGTGGTAGGGGGGTGGCCAGGAAGGAGAGCTGCCTCACTTTCTCTCCCCAGGGAGCAGCAGAAGGCCCAGGAGCGTCAGGAGTTATGGCAAGGTTTGGAGGAGCTGCGGCTACGCCGGCTACAGGGGACCCAGGGGGCCAAGGAGGCTCCCTTCCAGCGGCTTACACCCCAGGTGGCCACCAGTGGGGGTCAGAGCTAGACAGCACCTCAGAAGAGGAGAAGCTAAACCCAGAGCTGTCAGTCCCTCTATCCCTTCTCCTGTCCAGGGGCCCAGAGAGAAACACACCTACCCCTGGCCTTGCCAGAGTGGCTTCTGAGGACTCCCTGCCCGGCCCAGCTTTCACTGGGGGGAGAGGAGGAGAGGCGATGGTGGTCTTGGCAACAGAATGCTCAGCCCCTCGTGGCAGGACTTGACAAGGGCAAGCTTGACCAGGAAGCTGCCATCAGGGATCTTCCCCTGCCCCGCAAAGCTGGGCTCCAGGCTGCAGGCAGGCTCCCACCCTCTGCTCCTGGCCTTGGGCAAGGGCACTCAGCGCCTCGCCTGCCCCTGCCTTGGCCAGCACGAGGTCTTTCCTCATCACTATGGGGTCCATGGTCTATTTATTCTCTCCCAGCTCACCCTCTACAAAGACACTGTCCTGGGGGCACACTCCTTCCCTCCCTCGCTGTGTACTTCCTTGTCCCCTTTTTATTTATTGGGCAGGGGGAGGGTGAGGGCACAGGCAAGAAGAGATTCACAGTGTCCTGGGGTAAGGGGGGGGTCATAGTAATCATGGTCTACCCTCTTTCCCTGGCTGGGGGTAGACTTAATAAAGAGAGAAACTCAAGAACTGCTTGCTTTATTTAGGGTTAAGGGAAAAGAGGGAAGTAAAATGATGAAAGATTGGTTTAGAAGAGCCAGAGAGAGGCAGGGAAGAAGCAGAAACTCCCCTCTTCTCAGGAGGTGACAGTCACAAAATCTCATGAGGGTCAGAGCTGGAACAACCCCCTGTTACTTAAAAAAATTCCATAGCAAGTAACCAGCAGGGTTGGAGTTCCTTCCAGTTTTTGAATCTCAAACCCAGGTTTTCCCCATCAGAATGGCAAGCCCTGTGCCCCAGGGGAGGAAGGAGGGGAGAGGATGGGCTAGTAGCGTGAGAGGCGACACATGTCACACTGGCAGGCCCGGGCGGTGAAGATCTCGAGCTCCTCCCTCTGGCTCCCCACACAGTGCAGCTGTACTTTCACCTGCAGGAGGGGAGTCAGTGCTGCAGGCCCCTTTCTCAGGGTCTCCATCTCCCGCGTCTTCCTCCCACCCCAACATCCACCCACCAGGCTCGGGCCCTCCTTACCTTCTTCAGACCACTGATGGTGCAGCACTGAGAGACAGAGGTGATGTTGTGTCGGTAGCCACTGGCCACCAGCACAGAGTACCGAGAAGGGAAGGCGCTGGACTCACAGTGGCCCACACAGGCCTGTGCCACATGGGAGCCCTGGCAGGTGCCTTGGCGGTCACTTCGCACTGTCACATTGAAGGCTAGAGGGAGACAAGCAGTGGACGGCGCCTCTGCGAAGGTTCGCCTCGCCCCAGCTCCTGTCGCCTGTGCCTCAGCATGGGGCCCTCTAGGTTGCTGCCTACCCCACCGTCCAGTCTATCAGCTCTTCGCTCCCACCCAGAACCTCCACTCCTCCTAGTCCTCTGGTCCCAGAGGTACTCACGGTGCAGGTGGCAGCCTGGGATGGCTGCCTCTTGGCCCCAGTCTTCACTGACTGCCAGGACCAGCAGACAGAGGACCAGGGTTTGGGGGGACGCCATGAGCATCTGAAACACAGTGGGGAGATGTTTCTACGTGGGTGTGGAGGTGGGATGGTGAGTTCTTTAAATACTGCATTCCAGGTGAGTAAGCCAGGGCTGGCTGGTCTGACAGGTGAGGAGTGCCTGAATGGTGCTGCCTTTTCCTTACATCTACCTTTCTCTGTGTGTGCGTGTACAGGTGTGAGTGTGAGCAGGTGTCTCTGGATAGGACCTGTGTTGTCAGCCCACTGTGCAATGATTCTCCCTTCCCTGGAATTTCCTTCACCATCTGGAGCACAAACATCTTCCTCCCTCCATCTGCCCATCTTGGCCTGCAGGGCCCTCGTCCACATTCCCAGGCCCTCCCCAGAGCTTCTCTTGCCTCTGCGAGCTCACCACTTCCGAGGCCCAGGAACAGAGCGGCTTGCAGTTTTCCTGTGCCTCCCGCTGGTCTCCAGACTGGTGCTGGCTCTCCAGGCTTTTATTTGCCAGGTTTTGGAGCCACGCCCTCTTGGAGATCGGCTTTCAGGCCAGCCTCCCCTGCCTGAAGCCTCATTTCGATCCCACCTGGGGCATCTTGCTGTTTGAGGTGTGGTCCTTGGAGAGTAGCTCCTGCTGTTTTCTGCTTCCTTCTGTCCAAAAAGCCACCCACAGTCCGGGCCTGGAGAAGTCAGATGTGTAGAGAAACCCAGGAGCTGGTGGAGTGTGCAGCATGTGTGCAACTGATGACAGAGGGGTCAAGACTCTCGGCTGAGATGTGGGCACCTGGGTTATCTTCTTTGCTGTGTGACCTTGCACAGAACACTTCCCTGTTCAGGGCCTGATCACCCCTAACTTTATTGTCATTTATTACTATTATTTTGAGAGAGTCTGGCTCTGTCGCCCAGGCTGGAGTGTGTGGCGCTATCACAGCTCACTGCAACCTCTGCCTCTCAGACTCCCAGGCTCAAGCCATCCTCCCACCTTAGCCTCTTGAGTAGCTGGGACCATAGGCGCACCACTATGACCAGCTAACCTTTGTATTTTTTTGTAGAGATGGGATTTTGCCATGTTGCCTAGGATGGTCTTGAACTGCTAAGCTCAAGGGATCTGCCTGCCTAGGCCTCCAAGTGCTGGGATTACAGGCATGAGACACTGTGCCTGGCCACACCCCTAACTTTAAAACCACTAAATTCAGCCTTGCTGGCCTTTTTCTAACTGCAAAGGAAAGAGACTGGGGAACTCCTTCTTTGGGACCCTAACCCCTTCTTAGGGACAAGGGAAATTATACCAGTGGATGTCTCCTGAGATGTGCTTGGTGGTAGAGCCAGGGGGTTGCGGGTTGCTGTCTGTTTCAGAACTGCATGGCCACGGTGTCAGGTGGATGATTCGCATCCTGTGCTACGGAGTTATGTTCTGAGCTGGAGTGCCCCTCTAGCCCTGGAATAACAGGGACCTGACTCCTGAAAGGGCCTGAAGTCATCGATCCCAGCAAAGCTGATTGATTTGTCCAGCTCTGGTTTTATAGATGAGGCAACTAAGGCTCAAAGAAGGAAAGTCACTAGAAGTCACCCAGCTAGTTAATGTCAGGGCTGATTTCAAACCCAAATCTGTTGTCCATCCATGGTGCTAAACTTGGAGCAAGAATGTGGCAAGTTGGAAAAAGACCCCTAGGCAGCAGTGGCTAGAGGGGTTGGGGCAGGGTAGAGAGCCAAAGGAAGCCTGTGGTGGGTGATTCTGGGCAGCCCCCTTCAAGGTCACTGCCTCACTGTCCAGCTCAGAAAGAACAGGACCAGTCACACAGACTGCCAGAGGTAGAAGTAGAAGGCATTTTATAACTCACCAATTCTTACCCCCTCATTTTCTGGATGAGAAAATAAAAGCTCAGAGGAAAACAACTTCCCAAAGCTTCACTGTAAGCTAGTCAGAGTTGGTGGGCACTCACAGCTCCAGATTTGGAGCCGTGCTTCTTAGCAGCTTTGTAAAGCAGGCCATCTTTGGGAATAGTAAAGGCTATAAACATAATTTGAGAGGAATTAGTGTTACCAATGTCACTAATCCTTAAATCCCCACACTCTACGGTTTCCCAATCAGCCCCCCATCCCCTCAAGTCCTGGATCCTGGTTTGACGGGTCCTCTGTAACAGTCCAGCCCCTACTCTCTCACTCATGAGGGGCACCCTGTGAGTGTGACAGATGATCACCTCTGTTTAAAGCATTTGGGTGACAAGTCTCATTACCTTACAAGGTAGCCCATTGTAATATTAGACATCTCTCACTGGTAAAAAGTGACTTCTTTGTTGTGAGCTCAAACAAGTTTCCCTACATTTCCATAGATCATTTTGGTTCTCCATGGCCACACAAGGCTCTAGTGTCTGTTCCAGATCAGCCCTTTAGTTAAAGGCAGCTCAGGTGCCCAGGCCTTCTCTAGGGGTGCCAGCCTGGACTGACTTCCAGTTAATCTGATAAACGAATCTGCATTACTGTCAAACAGCTAGAGGGATAGAGAAGTGGGAAACATTTTGTCTATGGAGAGGCTATCATTTGGGGCCAAACTGGAACTGAGGAAGAGATCTCTTGGGTGAGCAAGGCTCAGGACAGTGAGTCTTGAAAGACCCTATTCCCTAAATCCTGGCACAGACTGACATACCCAAAGTGATCCTGTGAACAGTAACCAGGTAGACCTAGGGACGTTTCACGCATTTTCTCTGTATCTTGAGGGAAGAATTTGTTCTCTCTTATTCTGTTCCACTAAATTCAATCAATAACTCTGCATAAATAATTTATTGTCATTAGGATTCTAAGTGCTGAAGACAAAAGGCCTAAACTGGCCCTTAGGACATGAACATTTTAGAAAGTTCCATTCTTTTCTTAATGTTTTAAATTGGGAAACAAAATATATTATAAAGGGGCAAAGGACAGGATAAACCCACAGAGGACTCAGTATGGGGACCTCATTCCCTACGACTGAAGTGTCATAAGAAAAGGATAGAGTTGGAGGAAGAATGGCTCAGGAAGAGTCATTGCAAGAGATGATCCTCTTTCCAGCGCTGCATTTGGAAGGCTCAAGAGTGGCTGCTCTTCCTGAAGAAATATCGAATCGGGAAGAGAGAGCTGCAGGAATAAGAGCAGAGTAGGCTGAGACTCTATGAGGTCTCCTTCCCTTCTCCCCATTTCCCATTAGTGCTCCACTAGCTAGGGCATTTTTGCTCTGGGGAACCATTGAATGGAAATTCAAGACTGGAATGGCATTTGAAAAGGTACTCCAATTAGATTACACTCAGGAGGGGGAAATAAAGAAAGAGAATTGCAATGGGATGGCTGAGAGAGAGAAAGAGAGAGAGACATTTGTAACTATCCTCTGCAAACACAACCTAGATTCAGAGGGGAGAATGGAAATGTTTTGGTAACCAAATCTTCTAAATGGCTCAATAAAATAAGAATAGATTTTGTACAAGTTAATGTTTTTTGTTTGTTTGTTTGTTTTGAGACGAGTCTCACTTTGTCGCCCAGGCTGGAGTGTAGTGGCACAATCTCGGCTCGCTACAACCTCTGCCTCTTAGGTTCAAGCAATTCTCCTGCCTCAGCACCCCCTAGTAGCTGGGATTACAGGCACATGCCCCCATGCCTGGCTAATTTTTGTATTTTTAGTACAAATGGGGTTTCACCATGTTGGCCAGGCTGGTCTTGAACTTCTGATCTCAGGTGATGCACCTGCCTCAGCCTCCCAAAGTGCTGGGATTATAGGCATGAGCCATCGCCCCCGGTCCAAGTTAATGTTTATGGAGCTAGGCTTTATGCTGGACACATCAGGGTAGAGGTGAGTTGTATAAAAATGAGTAAGACACAGTCTTTACTAAATGCACAATTAGTCTCAGCCCAAAATCTCCTGAAACTGATAAGCAACTTCAGGAAAGTCTCAGGATACAAAATCAATGCGCAAAAATCACAAGCATTCCTATACACCAATAGCAGACTTAAAGAGAGCCAAATCAAGAACGAACTGCCATTCACAATTGCTACAAAGAGAATGAAATGCCTAGGAATACAACTAACAAAAAATGTAAAGGACCTCTTTAAGGAAAACTACAAACCACTGCTCAACAAAATAAGAGAGGACACAAACAGATGGAGAAACATTCCATGCTCATGGTTAGGAAGAATGAGTATCGTGAAAATGGCCATACTGCCCAAAGTAATTTACAGATTCAACGCTATCCCCATCAAGCTACCAATGACCTTCTTCACAGAACTGGAAAAAACCACCTTAAACTTCATATGGAACCAAAAGAGAGCCTGCATAGCCAAGTCAGTTCTAACCAAAAAGAACAAAGCTGGAGGCATCACACTATCTGACTTCAAACTATACTACAAGGCTACAGTAATCAAAACAGCATGGTACTGGTACCAAAACAGAGATATAGACCAATGGAACAGAACCTTGGAGGCAACGCCACACATCTACAACCATCTGATCTTTGACAAACCTGACAAAAACAAGCAATAGGGAAAGGATTCCCTGTTTAATAAATGGCATTGGGAAAACTGGCTAGCCACGTGCAGAAAGCAGAAACTGGACCCCTTCCTGACACCTTACACTAAAATTAACTCCAGATGGATTAAAGACTTAAACAGAAGATGTAACACCATACAAACCCTAGAAGAAAACCTAGGCAAAACCATTCAGGACATAGGCATAGGCAAGGATGACTAAAACACCAAAAGCATTGGCAACAAAAGCCAAAATAGACAAATGGTACCTAATCAAACTCCACAGCTTCTGCACAGCAAAAGAAACAGTCATTAGAGTGAATCGGCAACCAACAGATCAGGAAAAAATTTTTGCAATCGACTCATGTGACAAAGGGCTAATATCCACAATCTACAAGGAACTAAAACAGATTTATAAGAATAAACAAACAAGCCCATTCAAAAGTGAGCAAAGGATATGAACAGACACTTTACAAAAGAAGACATATGAGGCCAACAAACATATGAAAAAATTCTCGTCATCACTGGTCATTAGAGAAATGCAAATCAAAACTACATTGAGATACCATCTCACGCTAGTTAGAATGGCGATCATTAAAAAATCTGGAGACAACAGATGCTGGAGAGGATGTGGAGAAATAGGAACACTTTTACACTGTTGGTGGGAGTGTAAATTAGTTCAACCATTGTGGAAGGCAGTGTGGCAATTCCTGAAGGACCTAGAAATAGAAATTCCATTTGACCCAGCAATCCCATTACTGGGTATATATCGAAAGGATTATAAATCGTTCTATTATAAGGACACATGCACAAGAATGTTCACTGCAGCACTGTTTACAATAGCAAAGACTTGGAACCAACCTAAATGCCCATCGATGATAGACTGGACAGTGAAAATGTAGCACATATACACCATGGAATACTATGCAGCCATAAAAAACGGTGAGTTCGTGTCCTTTGTAGGGACATGGATGAACCTGGAAACCATCATTCTCAGCAAACTGACACAAGAACAGAAAATCAAACACCACATGTTTTCACTCATAGGTGGGTGTTGAATAATGAGAACATATGGAGGGGAGCATCATACACTGGAGTCTGTGGGGAAGGACAGCTCGGGGTGGGGAGTTGGGGAGGAAAACATGGGGAGAAACACCAGATATAGGTGATGGGGAAGAAGGCAGCAAACCACACTGCCATGTGTGTACCTATGCAACAATCTTACATGTTCTTCACATGTACCCCAAAACCTAAAATGCAAATAATAATAATAATAAATTTTAAAAAATGCACAATTAGGGCTTTTGTTCTCAATCTCATCTCCATCATCTATCCTAGACATAATTGAGAAGCCTGTGTAAGTAATCTGCTTTCTTTTCTATTCTAATTTCCCCTGAAAGACACAGTGAGCTGCTCTGAGCTGGATCTCCAGAGTCTGATGGCTGGATAGAAGCTGTCTTACCTTACAAACTCAATGAAGCCACTGCCTCCTTGCTCCTTAGGTGATGAGTTGTGCTGCAGCAGTGGGACAGTTGGCCCTGGCAGGCTGTGTCCCCACTCAGAATCTGTAAGGAAAACAATCAGGCAGGAACAAGATATTCGTCCATAGGTTGTTTTCATGTGAGTAGAAGGCAGAATACCCAGTATGAGCCAGAGGCAACCTCACACCAAGAGTTCTTTAAAGCTAGGTAAATTGTTTGTTCTGACCTTCCCAATTTCATCTCAGTTCAGTAATATGCTATTCTGACCTTAGAGTGTTTTTAGTCAGGCTCTGGGGATATTTACCCAGCTCAAGTTCCAGCCATGCACTCTGGCTGGTATGTCTTCACAGAGAATGACAAGTGGTTGAAGGACTCACTTGCTTACATCCCTGTTTCTGTGATAACGGCAATCCACATTGAATCCTCATGCTGGGTAAAAGATTATCAAGTAGAGAGGGCAAAAGCTTGATATGCATTCCCAACCCTTGCAAAGCATCCATCTGTAACTTCAGTATTTTTTTTTTGTAGATACAGGTTTTCACTAAGTTAGCCAGGATGGTCTTGATATCCTGACCTTGTGATCTGCCCCCTCGGCCTCCCAAAGTGCTGGGATTACAGGCATGAGCCACTGCTCCCAGCCTCTGCAACTTCGATATTAACACTAATGCTCCAAAGGGAAGAGATCATTCTCTAATAGCAGAAAAGGAAAACACAACCCTCCTAACTTTTCTTTTTTGAGACAAAGTCTTGCTCTGTTGCCCAGGCTGGAGTTATCTTGGCTCACTGCAACCTCCCCCCGGCTGCCCCCACCGCCCCCCGGTTTCAAGCAATTCTTTTGCCTCAGCCTCCTGAGTAGCTGGGATTACAGGTGTACGCCACCATGTCCAGCTATTTTTTTTTTTTTTTTTTTTTTTGTAGAGATGGGGTTTTGGCATGTTGGCCAGGCTGGTCTCAAGCTCCTGGACTCAAGTGATCCACCTGCCTCAGCCTCCCAAAGTGCTGGAATTACAGGTGTGAGCTACCACGCCAAGCCCTTTCCCAACTTTTCTATAAAGTTTATCATCTCACTTGGAAATGTTTTGAAATGATGAGCACAACTTTACTATCAGAAGCAGAGGAAAGGCATGCATTGCCTCCCTTCACTCCTTTCGGGAGCTGGGGGGCTTCTATTACTCTAGGACAGGCCCCCAGACCAGAGGATGGCTAACAGGCACCTTCACGGGAGCAAAGCACATTACCTATTGAGTGTGCCCAAACTCAGCTCTGTGCTGCTCTACTCATCAGAGAACTATGAGGGAAAGGGTGATTATTAAAGGAGAATAAATGGAAATTTCCCAGAACCTACTTTGTTTCTGGACATCAGAGATATCAGAGGCCAGAGTCTCCTGCAATCCTTGGTGGGTTTTTCTTTCCCTGTTCTGGTAGAAAGAAGACCAAGAAAAGTCTTAAACTTTACTCCTATACTGCATGGCAATCTAAATGCTATCTGCTGGAGAACTGATTTCACATCAGCACTGGGGCCTGGCTTCTGACTGCCTACACAGGTTCTACATTTCTTTCCATAGGACTGTCCTTTTTTCATTTCAACATCCTAACCACTGTCCCATTAAAACAATAAGATTTAAGAGCCAAGAATAAATCAAGCTGGGTTTAACTTATCATCCCATATTACTGAGTGCCTACTATGATCAAGGACAGAATACTGAAGTTTCAGAAATCAGGAGGACCTTAAATTTACCTTGGAGAAATGTATAATCTATGGGGCAAAATAGACATAAACTTAGTCAATTATAAGACAGCATGATGGCCAGGCATGATGGCTCACACCTGTAATCTCAGCACTTTGAGAGGCCAAGGTGGGTGGATCACCTGAGGTCAGCAGTTCGAGACCATCCTGGCCAACATGGTGAAACTCTGTCTCTACTGAAAATACCAAAAAATCAGTCAGGTGTGGTGGTGGGCACCTGTAATCTCAGCTAGTTGGGAGGCTAAGGCTGGAGAATCACTTGAACCCAGGAGGTGGAGGTTGCAGTGAGCCAAGGTTGTGCCATTGCACTCCAGCCTGGGTGACAGAGGGAGACTCCAGTTTTTTTTTTTTTTGTTTTTTTTTTTAGACAGAGTCTTGCTCTGTCGCCAGGCTGGAGCACAGTGGCGCAATCTTGGCTCACTGCAATCTTTGGCTCCCAGGTTCAGGCGATTTTTCTGCCTCAGCCTCCTGAGTAGCTGGGACTACAGGCACATGTCATCATGCCTGGCTAATTTTTGCATTTTTAGAAGAGATGGGGTTTCACCATGTTGGCCAGGATGGTCTCAATCTCTTGACCTCATGATCCGTCTGCCTCAGCCTCCCAAAGTGCTGGGATTACAAGCGTAAGCCACTGCGCCCAGCCGACTCTGTCTTAAAAAAAAAAAAAAAAAGTGTGATAAGACCACCCAACGAATCCATAGACAGTGCTTTCGTTGCTGAGGAGGATGTTAATGGAGCAGGTGTCATTAGTCAAGGAAGGCTTCACAGGAGAAGTGATATTTGAATGGAGCCTTGATGGATGAGTGGGATTTTGCCATAACAGGGGTGAGGAGATGGTCAGTCACAGCAAGGCATTCCATACAGGGACATGATGTATGAGGGCGCAGTGCCATTAAATAAATAGGATCAGCATGGCTAGAGCCAGGCATGGTGAAAACATGACTGTGGCATTAGCAGCCAGCACAATACAACACAATCTTATTATTTCTCCATGTGCTGCTGCTTTATTGAAATTTCTTTGTACTCTGAAGAGGACATTTTATAACCTGACTCCAGGCTCATATTTTTCCAGTAAACACCTTGATAGTCAGAAATATGGTTCTATTTTTTTTGGGAATCTCTGCCACTGGATACTCTTCCCTTTACCCAATCAGAACCTATGGGCTTTACCCGCCCAGCAGTGATGGAGCTCCTTGAGCTGTTTTGCTGGTGAAGAGTTCTTTTTTTTTACTTTTGGATATGCAGTTTACTGGATTTTTTTCCCATTAAAAAATTTTTATTTCAATAGGTTTTTAGGGAGCAGGTGTTTGGTTACATGAATAAGTTTTCTTAGTGGTGATTTCTGAGATTTTGGTGCGCTCATCACCCAAGCAGTGTATACGATACCCAATGTGTAATCTTTTATGCCTCACCCCCTTCCCACCCTTTCCTGCCAGTCTCCAAAGTCCACTGTATCATTCTTTTTTTTTTGAGATGGAGTTTCGCTCTTGTTGCCTGGGCTAGAGTGCAATGGCGAGATCTTGGCTCACCCCAACCTCTGCCTCCCAGGTTCAAGCAAGTCTCCTGCCTCAGCTTCCTGAGTAGCTGGGATTACAGGCATGCACCACCACACCTGGAAAATTTTTGTATTTTTAGTAGAGATGGGGTTTCACCATGCTGGTCAGGCTGGTCTCGAATTCCTGACCTCATGATCCGCCCACCTTGGCCACAGTGCTGGGATTACAGGTGTGAGCCACCATGCCCGGCCCAGTCCGTTGTATCATTCGTAAGCCTTGCATCCTCATAGCTTAGCTCCCATGGTGAAGAGTTCTAGAGCAAAGGGCTGCAGACTGTAAAGGTAGGCTCTGGGAGGCAGAGGCATGGCAAGTCTCTAGACAAGCTAGGACTAGGC
>NW_016107417.1:3578773-3590401 GCF_001604975.1 Cebus imitator | reverse complement strand
AAAAGAAAAAGAAAAAAGAAAAGCTAGGACTTGCCCCCAACCTAAGAATAAGCTTCAGGTTAGAATGGCAGATATCTCTGAACTGAGCCTATTCACAAACTGCTCAAATCCCAGACCACATGGACAGCCACCTAAGTCACATTCCTATAAAAGCAACAGGGAACTCTGGTGAGGAGGAGACCATTTTTACCTTTTCTAGAGAGAGTGGAGATGGAATTTAGAAGGCCAAGCTCTGGTTTCTGCCTTGAGGGATTCTTACAAATTTAACGAAACTATCGTTTGGGGCTTTAATCCTGCTGCATACAGTGGCCTTAGTGAAAGCATCTATTAAAGTTGGTAGGAGGAACAAGAGGGCAAAGGCCCTGGGACACACATACAGCCTACCTCTGAACCAGGGAAGAGTCCCCTCACAAGACAGTGTAGCTTTTTTGTACTCTCCCAAAATCTTGAGAGATGTCTTCTCAAGAAAGAGTTGTAAGAGAGGAAAAGCATTATAGCTGGAACTCAGACTGAAGGTACATCTGGGACCTCCATCGAATATAATACTCTGAACACCTGATGTAAGACTGTCCTCTGTATGTTCAGGGCCAGATCTGTTTAGAAGTGCAGTTCAAGCAGATACAGGAAAACAACAATAACAACAAAATGCTATGTGAACTTAGTCTGTTTCACTTCTGGGCCATTCATCTGCTCCCTCCCAATTTTTATCCTTCCAAGGTCTGGATCTTTCTATCTGGGACCTGAAGTAACAAAGGCAAGGGGGTTCTGCTCTTCCTTCCCATTCTCCACAAAACACTTCTTATAAAACAAAGACACTCGTTGTATTCTTCTAAGTTTTCCCTACACAGGCCCCCAATGTGTTCAGACACGCACATGCACAGTGACTGTGATCCTGCACCCTTAACTCCATGTAAAGGGGGCAGAACATATTAAGCAATGGACCATAGGAGCAAATTCAATTTTTCCAGCTCAAGTGACTTACACTGAGAGTCACTGTGATCACTTTAATCTAGGAGAAATCATCTTCCTGGGAACAGGGTCCACAATGGTGAATGTCTTTGGGCTTTGAGTCAAAATCAATAAACATGTTCCTTTTACTAGAGTTTTTTTCTAAAGCCAGAATCAGGTTGAAAAGGTAATTATGTTGAGTAAGAAGCTGTGGGTACCGTTCTTGAGAGAGATGATGTGTCAAACTAAGAATAGGAAGGTACGAAGGGTAGAGAGCGAGGAAAATGTTCCTTTAATAGTAATTATCTTGGTTGTATAAAGTGTCTTTGTTCTCCAGAGCTTCATGTACTCCTCATGTACTTTCTCATTTCTTTTTTCTTACCACCCTAAAGAATGGGAAGCATAGAAGGGGTTGACTATCTGCCCAAAATCACTCAGCGGGCCAGCTGGCCACAGCACAACTGGGGCCCCGGACTCTGCCCCTGTCACAGAGGCAGAGGTGTAAATCCCCAAGGATACAGTCCTTTCCCAACTAAATTACAAGCTCCTAGAAAAAGAAATCAGGGTTCACATATGTTTGTGTGTGTCTGAGCACCTAACACAATGCCTTCTGAGCAGGAGACAGAACAATCCTTTAAAAATGAAAATAACTTCATTTTTCTACTTAAAAATATTTTAGAGAATTCCTGTGATCTTGAAGGTAGTCTCAAGGCTTTTCAAGATCCAGTCCATTCTGACTTCTTCAGTAACATTTCTTAGCACTGTACTGTAAGCTACTCTGGGAATCCTTCCCTCCTGGCCACTTTATGTTCTCTTTGTATTCGGTGCTTCCTTCTGACCCTGCACATGGCACATCTATCAGTAATCGTCTGCCTAGCCATACACTGTTGGTGTTTTTAGGGCTGTTGCCAAGTATCCCTGATACTTGGCACATTTAGACACTCAATGAAAATTTGTTGACTGCATCCTGGGCAACATGGCAAAATCCCATCTCTACAAAAAATACAAAAATTAGCTGGGTGTGGTGACACACACCACTAGTCCCAACTTCTCCAGAGGCTGAAATGAGAGGATCACTTGAGTCTGAGAGGTGGAGGTTGCAGTGAGTCGAGATGGCATCACTGCACTCCAGCCTGGGCAACAGAGCATGACTCTATCTCAAAAAAAAAAAAAAAAAAGGCCAGGCACAGTGGTTCATGCTTATAACCCCAGTACTTTGGGAGGCCAAGGCAGGTGGATCACAAGGTCAGGAGATAGAGAGCATCCTGGCTAAGACGGTGAAACCCTGTCTCTATTAAAAATACAAAAAATTATCTGGGCCTGGTGGCACACACCTGTAGTCCCAGCTACTCAGGAGGCTGAAGCAGGAGAATTGCTTGAACCTGGGAGGCAGAGGTTGAGGCTGTGATGAGCTGGGGTCATGCCACTGCACTCCAGCCTGGAGACAGAGCGAGACAGAAAAAGAAAAGAAGGAAGGAAGGAAAGAAAGAGAGAGAAGGAAAGGGAGAAAGAAGAAATAAACAAAGAAGGAGAAAGAAAGGAAAAGAAAGAGGGAGGGAGGGAGGAGAAAGAAAAAGAAAAAGAAAGAAAGGGAAGGAAGGAAGGAGAGAAAGAAGGAAGGAAGGAAGGAAAAGAAAAGAAAATCTGTTGAATGAACACATATGTAAAAGTTTGCTCCATAACAGATCATGGTATGGGTTCTGGGAAGGTGAAGAAAGTGAACTGTGTTGGATACTTAGGGTCAGAGCTACTTTAGAGACGCAGACAAAAAAGGAAGGCTCTTTCAGGCATGGATACCAGCTAATAGCTATTTAAAGTGGGGAGGCAAAAAAGAAGTCACTATTTTAGAGACTACATAGAAAAGAAGTCCTGAAATGGAGGAGGGGTAGCAGATATATGAATATCTAAATGGGAAACAGACCCCATAAATGAAATCTAATCCCATCAGGGGCCAACCCTTCACTGCTCTAGAAGTTTTCTCTTACCACTTAACAGTGCTGATACATGCCTAGCTCATTTGTTAAAACTAGATGTTCCTAGACTCAGACTCCAGTGTAGATGAAGGCAAAGTTTTCTAAAGGGAAAATTCTATACTGGATCCCACCTCAGTTCTATACAGACATATTTTCTTATTTCAACTGCTGAGTACAAGCAGCTTTTTAAGCTGAGAAGAGGGGACTTTCTTTTTTTTTTTTTTTGAAATAGAGTCTCACTCTGTTGTCCAGGCTGGAGTGCTGTGGCACGATCTTGGCTTGCTGCAACCTCCGCCTCCCGGATTCAAGCGATTCTCTCATCTCAGCCTCCCGAGTAGCTGGGATTACAGGTGTGCACCACCATGCCCAGCTAGTTTTTTGTATTTTTAGTACAGACAGGGTCTCACCAGTGTGGCCAGCCTGGTCTCAAACTCCTAACTTTAGGTGATCCGCTCCACTTAAGCCTTCCAAAGCGCTGGGATTATAGGCGTGAGCCACCATGCCCGGCAAAGAGAGGACTTTTTAACAAAAAGATTCATCGATGCGTGTATTATGCAGCCACTTGGGGATGGGTTGTGGCAAGGGCATAATAGTTGAATGTTATTCTGCAGACAGTGAAACCCGAGAATGAGTTCAGCTAATTCAATCTGCACTAAAAACCAAGATGTGCTGGTAACTGGAATCCTGACTTGTAACAGAACAGGAACAGCTAACAGCCTCTAAGTCTCCATTTTGGTACTTACTCTTCTGGTTTCCACAGGGGGCTTCTTTTCGCTGGGGCCTTGACTGGAAGGCCCTATGTTGACACTGAGGTCGGGGAGAAATATGCAGGAAATGTTACTGGCAGAGGCAATATCACTACATTCAAGCAAATGTGACCCAAATGAATATTTCAGCAGGTTGGCTATTTTTATACCACTCCTGGCTGGCAGAATAAATTGGGTGGCCAAATTTTCTTTGGGTGCTGCTTTAATTCACAGCGGAATCCCAGTTTGAGACCTTTAGGGATCTGGGGTTTGAGAAAGTGAAAATGTGACTGATAGCAGGTATCAGATTTTGAAATATTTGATTGCGCATCAAAACCCAGAGAAAAGGAAAATCTGAGACCTCATTTCCATAGAAAATTCAGTCGAATGGAACAGAGCAAAGCTTCATACCTTCAAGTACCCTCACATTCCACCTGGCTTGGAAGGGAGCTCCCTACTTCTTTACCTCCATGTACATCTGGAGGACATGAGGTCAGCTTCCTAGTGGTCTCTCTTACTTTTCCTATATGTCTAGGGGTCTACAGAGTTTCGGGAAAAGGGTAGCTATTCTCTGTGGGCCTAGAGTGGAAGTATCTTGGGCTAGGGAACAAACCACACCTTGGATTATTCCAGCAACATTCTTATTAGCTTTCTAGCATGCTAATAAGAATGACTGAACTGTCTTACTGACTCATTTTGTCCCCAATAGAGAATTGAAAGAATGTAAGTAGCCTCCACAACAACAACATTCTCCCTAAGATCACAGCACCCCACCCCCTGATAGATACAGACCGCCTTGCAAACATTTACATTTTAGTCTGGACTGCCTCTTAAGGTTCCAAAAGCTAACCGCTCACTGGATAAAATAGAATTATATTTTATTTGTTCTTACTCTTTCGAGTTTCCCTATGTTTTTGTATAATATCCTGAGACTTCATAAGTCTTGTGCCTTCTGATGATATTAGCATAGTAAGTATTATGGAATGTCCTGAATTCAGTTAAATCGGATTGTATTTCCTCTCAGCCTTCATCATGATGAACAGAAAAATCATACTTTGCTGACAAAGGGACTATGTTCAAATCATATTATAAATATTAACTTGTTCCTTTTCCTCAGTCCATCCACTGGAATAGGCAGATACTGATGAAGTCCTAAAAAATAAAGTGACTCACCGAAGGACAGGATCAACCAATAGTGACAGCTGGTAAAGCCTAACTAGGATGCAGGCATGAGCCTCTCTCCCCACACCACTGACCTGTCCAGCCCTGGCCTGCTGGGGGAGCTGGGCTCATCCACGTGTTTTCGTTTCATCACAGCTCCTACTGCTTTCTTCTCAGCTGGGAACTTCAGAGAGGAAGCAGATGCCTGTGACTACTCCTTTTCCAGAGCTGTTCACAGTTCATGAAGGCATAGTGAAGAGAGCTCCCCATCCTTAAACTGCCAAAGGCAACTTTTAACACCAGCTTTGCGAGTAAGAATAGACATTCTGTTATAGACACGGTCTCAGAAATCTAGCCAAGGGGGAAAATACAGTCTTATATTTACAGTTCTGATTGGACCTGGGCAGCAACTGAGAGGCAAAGTAAGAGGAAGAGACAAGAGGAGGACTTTTTGGACAACAGAAGGTGATGAAGGCAATTTTCATTTTGTACAGAAAAGGCAAACTTACCAACCCAAGAGGACTGTCATTTAGTGGTTTCCCTACAATAGGAAATGTGAGTGTCTTAATAGATTAGACTTTTAAAAAAAAATTTGGAGACGAGGTCTCTCTCTGTCACCCAGGCTGAATTATAGGCATGAGCCACTACACCCTGCCAAGACTCTGTTTTACCTGGATTTCTGGCTACTATTTATTTTTTGGAACTGACCCTAGACAAAGCCTTCTCATGTGCCCTTCTCCCTTCTACCTGGTACCATTTCCCCTAAAAATAGTGTCTTCAAACTCTCTTCCTCCTGTTTCAGAATGATTATAATCTACAAGCTAGAAAGGGTTTAAAAAGGGGACGATCCTTACTACAAAAGAAAAAAAGCAGAACTTCGGCTATCTGTAACAAATGAAAAAGAAGGATATTTTGAGGCAAGGCCTTTGCACCACTTTTCTGTTTTTTGAGATGGAGCTAGCTCTGTTGCCCAGGTGGAAGTGCAGTGGTACAATCTTGGCTCACCATAACCTCTACTTTCCAGGTTCAAGGGATTCTCCTGCCTCAGCCTCCTGAGTAGCTGGCATTACAGGCATGTGCCACCATGCCAGGCTACATTTTATATTTTTAGCAGAGATAGGGTTTTGCCATATTGGCCAGGCTGGTCTCAAACTCCTGGCCTCAAGTGATCCTCCTGCCTTGGCCTCCCAAAGTGCTGGGATTATAGGCATGAGCCACCGTACCCAGCCTGCATCCCTTTTCAAATCAAAAGGGTAATATTTACTTGTCCCTCAATCAGCAAGAATAGCCATGGCACTCAGAGAATAAAAATTGGTAGTGGGCACAGTGGCCCATGCCTGTAATCCCAGTGTTTTGGGATGCTGAAGCGGGAGGATCACTTGAGCCCAGGAGTTTGAGACCAGCCTGGGCAATAAAGTAAGACCCCTGTCTCTACTTTAAAAAAAAAAAAAAATTAGCCGGGCATGGTCATACACACCTATAGTCCCAGCTACTTGGGAAGCTGAGGCAGAAGGATCACTTGAGCCCAGGAGTTAGAGGTTACAGTGATCTATGATCACACCACTGTACTCCAGCCTGGTGACAGAGTGAGACCCTGTCTAAATAAAAATAAAATTGGGAGATACCTTTAAGACACCTCTAAAGTGAAAATCATGGAATTCTCTTTAATGGAAGCATTTATATAATAGTTATCTTTCATTGATTAAGTCAGACTTTTTGTGCTTTTCATCTACTAGTATTTATATATTTAATCCTAATCACAACTCAATGATATAGGTACTAGTATTATTCTTCACCATTTCACAAGGGAGGCACAGAAAGATTAAGTAACTTATCTAATTTCACATAGCTATTAAGTGGCAAGGCCACCAGTATTTGAACTGGTTAATCTGGCCTGCAGCACATGATCCTGACCTGTGTACTGTGTGGCTAGAGCCCAATCCAGTGGCCCATTTCACCATATCCAGCTGGCACTGCTAAACCACTTTCTTCTCTGCTATCCACGTCATTCCACTTACCAGGTGACAGGTTTTCATGGAACCATTTCATCTCCACGTATAGAGTAAAAACAAATGGGTAGGGGATCAAGATAATTTCCCCATGTTTGAATTTCAGGTGGGAAACTCTCTCCCATTTGCTTTTATCTGGGAAATGCTGCTAAGGAGCGAGGAAAGATGGCAGTATGCATCCCTGAGTACTGTTTTAGGGATGAGACTCTCTCTCCTTCCCCTGACCTACCCTCCAAACTGCCTATGATTTTGCTACTTCCATTTGAGTCTACAATGTTCTACCCAGAAAAGAAAGGATAGGCCAGGCATGGTGGCCTATGCCTGTAATCCTACCAGCACTTTGGGAGGCAGAGCTGAGTGGATCACCTAAGGTCAGGAGTTTGAGACCAGCCTGGCCAACATTGTGAAACCCCGCCTCTACTAAAAATACAAAAATTAGCAGGGCGTGGTGGTATGCTCCTGTAATCCCAGCCACTCAGGAGGCTGAGGAGGTTGCAGCGAGCCGAGATCGCACCATTGTACTCCAGCCTGGGCAACAGAGCAGGACTCCATCCCACTCCAACTAAAAAAAAAAAAAAAAAAAGGATACAGGGAAATACAATGAAGTGTTCTGTAGCAAAGGGCTGAAGATTGTCCAAGTTTCCCAAGACCACACGGACAGAATCCTGAAAAACATATTTGAAACGACTTTAACACTGTTGAATCTCAGCCAATCTTTGTTTATATTTGTCACTGCTAGTCACGTACCCTACATACTATCAAAACTGAACTATCTGTTGCTCCTTTAACATGTGTTCTGATTCGCCATTTCTTTTTTTTTTTTTGAGAGTCTTGCTTTGTGGCCCAGGATGAAGTGCAGTTGCGTGATCTCTGCTCACTGCAACCTCCACCTCCTGGGCTCAAGTGATCCTCCCACCTCAGCTTCCCCAGTAGCTGGGACTACAGGCATGTGCCACCACACCTGTCTAATTTTTGTATAAATCATTCTACTATAAAGACACATGTACACGTATGTTCATTGCAGCCCTGTGTACAATAGCAAAGACCTGGAACCAACCCAAATGCCCATCAATGATAGACTGGACAAAGAAAATGTGGTACATATACACCATAGAATACTACGCAGCCATAAAAAATGATGAGTTTGTGTCCTTTGTAGGGACTTGGATGGATCTGGAAACCGTCATTCTCAGCAAACTGACACAAGAACAGAAAGCCAAACACCACATGTTCTCACTCATAGATGAGTGTTGAACAATGAGAATATGTGGACTCAGGGAAAGGAGCATCACACACTGGGGACAGTTAAGGGTGGGTAGGGGAGAGACATTGGTGGTGGGGAGGGTGGGGAGGGATAACACGGGGAGAAATACCAGATATGGTATGCACCTAAAGTAAAATAAATTAATTTAAAAAAAAAGAAATGATATCTTGTTTATCTCCGTATTCTCCATAGTAGCATAGTGTCTAGCTTATAATTATAATGGCTAATATTTATTGAGTAATTACTATGAGAATTATTACTGTTTTATTTTGTTTTTGTTTTTGTTTTTTGAGATGGAGTTTCATTCTTGTTGCCAAGACTGGAGTCTGGAGTGCAATGGCATGGTCTCTGCTCACTGCAACCTCTGCCTCCTGGGTCCAAGCGATTCTCTTGCCTCAGTCTCCCAAGTAGCTGGGATTACAGGTGCCTGCCACCACACCTGGCTAATTTCTGTATTTTTAGTAGAGATAGGGTTTCACTTTTTTGGCCAGGCTGGTTCCAAACTCCTGACCTCAGGTGATCCACCCGCCTCGGCCTCCCAAAGTGCTGGGATTACAGGCATGAGCCACTGAGCTTGGCTTTGTTATTGTTTTCATACATATTAATTAATTTAACTCTCACAAAAATGCTGTGAGATAGGCAATTCTACTATTCCCATTTTACAGATGAGGAAACAAAGAGAGGTGAAAAAATGTATTCTAGGTTACGTAGCTAGAAAGAGCTGGGCCAAGATCTGAACCAAGGCAGTGGGGTTCCAGACTCCTACTCTTAACCGGTAGGCTAGCCTGCTTCTCAGTAACTGTTTTGTTTTATTTTATTTTATTTTATTTTTGAGATGGAGTCTCGCTCGCTCTGTTTCCCAGGCTGGAGTGCAGTGGCGTGATCTTGGCTCACTGCAACCTCCACCTCCCGGGTTCTAACAATTCTCCTGCCTCAGCTTCCTGAGTAGCTGGGACTACAAGCACATGCCACCACGCCCAGCTAATTTTTGTATTTTTAGTAGATACGGGGTTTCACTACATTGGCCAGGCTGGTCTTAAACTCCTGACCTCAGGTAATCCACCTGCCTCAGCCTTCCAAAGTGCTGGGATTACAGGCATGAGCCACAGCACCCGGCCTCAGTAAATGTTCTCTAAATGAAGAAAAGAGAGTAACATCTGCCCCCAAACTAGTGAGCATAAGAGAAAGATGCATATGCATATCAAATGTACCTTGGAAGTTTTAATATGATATGTATTGAATGTAAATACGCTCAAGCTACTAATTATTGAGCTACCGTGTGGCAGGCATTGCAGACATCTATTTCTAATGCTCAATCTTTAAACAGGCCTTCTTTATTAACCTCATTTGACAGGTAAGGAAACAGACTCAGAGAGGGTAGGTAAGTTGCTCAAAGTCACACTGTGAATGGCAGAACACTGCCCATAGTAATTACTCAATAAATATTAGCTATTATAATTATAAGCTAGACATATCCTACTACAGAGAATTCAAATCTAGGTTTGACTGGCTCCAAAGTCTGTGTTCCCTCCTCTCTGCTATGCTTCCTTGAGCTTTTCACTGCACAGGTTAATGGAAGCAAAGTGAAATAAAGTCTGCTCTGCTCTTAATTAAAATAGGTATAACATTTTCTTGGGCCCATATTAAAATAACTTATTCCTAATGACATCCTTCAGGGTCCTGCAAGATCCTAATGTATCTTTTAACACTTAGCCAAAGAGGTACCTTCTTAAGGGTATGACTCAGTTTTGGTTTCACAGAGTTTTGTGTTTAAGTGTATTTAATTGCTTTGAAATGTGGAGGCATATGTCTTATTAAGAAATCACAATAGTCATAAATCACTGAATTGTGAAGTCAGAAAAGTAAAAGCTAGTTTAAACCTCTCATTTTCCAAATGAGGCAATTAAGATCCAAACTGATACAAGATTTTCCAAGGGCCAGGCAGCTAATTGGTGGCTACACCAGGACTGGAATCCAAGGCCAACCCCCACAACACTAACTCCTTGTCCATTGCTTTCACCATTTGTAAAGCTGACCACCTGCTCAGTCTTCTTTCCTAAGCCTAAAGCTAAAGGAATTGGGTAGAAAGGAATGAAAATGAAGTCAGAATAAGGCACTTGCAAATGTTTCCAATTAAAATGAAGACACAGTAGCCTTGTCTGTGTATTTACAGTCAAGTTTCCTGAACGTCAAGTACCAGGCAGTGGTTGCGATGGTAAGGTTTCCCAGAGCCCTGGAAGGAGGCAGTCCTCCAGAAGCTTTCTCTATGCCAGCTGCCACAAAAGAGAGCTGCCCAAGGCTTGGAATTCTGGTAGAAACAAAAAGCGCTCAGGCTCAAAGGTGCTGACACTTCACCTAGGAAAACTGAGAAAGAATAAAAGCTTTACATTTCCCTGGAAAAACAGTAAAGTTTCTTTGCAAAGGAGATGTGGCAGGGAGAAGCCAAGTTATCAAGTGGAAGTTGTAACTCAGTTTGTAAGAAATAATTAAAACCTGAATGTGGATGTATCCTTAGCTTAAAGAATAACTTTTCCGCAAGTTGTATGCTTCTTTCCCTACCTCCAGCTCCTGGATGATGACTGCCTTATCTTCTATCTCTTCTCCTCTAGAAGGTAAACAGACAAGAGACAAGTAAGACATGAAGGAAAGCTCCGGAGAGAGTAGACTCTACTAGGGCAAAAATAACACTTCCACTGAGCTAAAAAAACATAAGTAACAATTGTGTGTGCTGCCCCAATGCTCATGAGGAAGAAGTGATCACCTACATGGTATGGTCTGAACATTGGTACAGGCTGTACCAAAATGACTTCTTAGTTAGCCTGCTAAGACCTGAAATTCCCACGTGAAAGTTAATCATTTGTTAGAGCAGTTGTACTTTTAAGTGTGCTTTGGGGACCCTTAAGGGTTTTGAAGACCCCCCCACTTTTTTTTGAGATGGAGTCTCACTCTGTTGCCAGGCTGGAATGCACTGGCGTAATCTCGGCTGACTGCAACCTCCACCTCCCAGGTTCAAGCGATCCTCCTGCCTCAGCCTCCCAAGTAGCTGGGACTACAGACACACACTACCATGACCAGCTAATTTTTTGTATTTTTAGTAGAGATGGGGCTTCATCATGTTGGCCAGGATGGTCTCGATCTCTTGACCTCGTGATCCACCCGCCTCAGCCTCCCAGAGTGCTAGGACTATAGGCGTGAGCTACCGTGCCTAGCCTGAAGACCCTTTAAATGGGTCTGCCAGGGTAAAACTATTTTCATAATACTACTAAGATACAATTTGCCTTTCTCACTATGTTAATATTTGTAACCATGATTGCAAAAGCAATGGTGGGCAAAATTGCTAGCGCCTTAGCACAAATCTAGCCAGTTGCATTAGGCTGTACTATCAGTCAAAGCAATCTTTTTATTTTCCCTTTGGTGCCGTGACTCGGATATGAAAGTCAAAGTAATCTTTACGGCTGCATAAGAAAAAAAATCCTGGCCGGGCGCGGTGGCTCAAGCCTGTAATCCCAGCACTTTGGGAGGCTGAG
>NW_016107417.1:3539855-3578578 GCF_001604975.1 Cebus imitator | reverse complement strand
TCAAAAAAAAAAAAGAAAAAAAATCCTGTTTCACTGAATATCCTTGAGGAAGCAGTAGGAAAAAAAAAAAGAAGAAAAGCAATCATTTTATAAAATCTCAAATCTTTGACTACATATCTTTTAAATGTTATATGAGAAAACACAAAGTATGCATAAAGCACTTCTGCTGCATACCAAAATATAATGGTTATTTTAGGGAAACTCACTTGTGTGACTGTTCAAGCTGCAAACTGAACCGTCTCTGCTTTTCTTCATGGAATATTTTACTTGAATGATTAGCTAACAGACAAACTACGGTTGTTATTCATACTTGGGAGTTTGATAGACATTTTGTTAAAAATGAATAAAATAAGCATGTCAAATACAGGAAAACAACTGACAATACTTGTTGTCACCAATAAATTTTGGCCTTTCAAGTGAAAATTTAAATTTTGGAAAATTTCTGTCCGCCATTGTGAGTTTGACAGTTTCTAAATACTTTAACACTTTTAAGATTGTGGTGATATGAACAAATATTTTTTGATACTGTATAATGAAATGTGTCGATATTTGGAGGATCTGCATAAGTTAGTGAACCAAAATATTCCAAATGACCAATGAAACGCATCATGTTACAAAATCATCCTAGGTCAGGCAGGCTTGGTGGCTCACGCTATAATCCCAGCACACTGGGAAGCTGAGGAGGGTGGATCACCTGAGGTTGGGAGTTGGAGACCAGTCTGACCAACATGGAGAAACCCCATCTCTACTAATGATACAAAAATTAGCTGGGCATGGTGGCACATGCCTGGAATCCCAGCTACTCAGGCGGCTGAGGCAGGAGAATCGCTTGAACCCAGGAGGCGGAGGTTGCAGTGAGCTGAGATGGTGCCATTGCATTCTAGCCTGGACAACAAGAGCAAAACTCTGTATCAAATAAATAAATAAATAAATAAAGTAAAATAAAAATAAAAATATAAAAAATTAGCCAGGCTTGGTGGCAGGTGCCTGAAATCCCAGCTACTTGGGAGGCCAAGGCAGGAGACTCACATGAACCTGGGAGGCGGAGGTTGCAGTGAGCCAAGATCACACCATTGTACTCCAGCCTGGACAACAAGCTTGAAACACCATCTCAAAAAAACAAAACACCAAAACCTAAAATGCAATAAAAACAAAAACAAAAACAAAAATCCTCCTAGGTCAAACATTCCAAGAACAACAAAGACCAATATATTTTAATGTAACAGACTTCAAAAAGTTCATGATATAATTTCAGATTCCACATTTTGCAACTAATCTTTAAAAAATTACCAATTAAAAAAAAATCCAAACTATGATTTGTCCAGTTTTGTCATAGGGTCAAAGAATATCCACAATGATCTAAGAGGGATATAGTCCTACCTTTCCAAATTCCAAATACATATAAGCTAATTTATTTATTTATTTATTTTTTTGAGATGGAATTTTGCTGTTGTTGCCCAGGCTGGAGTACAATGGCACAATCTTGGCTCACTACAACCTCTGCCTCCCAGGTTCAAGCGATTCTCCTGCCTCAGCCTACTGAGTAGCTGGGATTATAGGTGCCTGCCACCACACCTGGCTACTTTTTGTATTTTTAGCCTAGAGGCAGGTTTTCACCATGTTGGTCAGGCTGGTTTTGAACTCCTGACCTCAGGTGATCTGTCTGACTTGACCTCCCAAAGTGCTGGTATTATAGGTGTGAGCCACTGTGACCAGCCAAGTGTTTTTTTTTTTTTTTTTTTTCCTGAAAGGGTGATTACTGGGTTTGATCAAATGCGTTGCAGAGGCAAGATCTTGGCTCACTGCAACCTCCACCTCCCAGGTTTAAGCGATTCTCCTGCCTTAGCCTCCTGAATAGCTGGGACTACAGGCTCATGCCAACATGCCTAGCTTTTTTTTTTGAATTTTAGTATGGATGGGGTTTTGTCATGTTGGGGAGGCTGGTCTGGATCTCCTGACTTCAAGTGATCCACCCACCTCAGCCTCTCTAAGTGCTGGGATTACAGGTCTGATGGGTTTTTACATGTTGAAACCATCCTGGCAACCCTGGGGTAAATCCCAGGACTGTAAATAATGCCAATCTTCTCAATTTTTAAATATAATTTTATTTATTTATTTATTTTTGAGACGGAGTCTTGCTCTGTCGCCAGGCTGGAGTGCAGTGGCGTAATCTTGGCTCACTGCAACCTCCGCCTCCTGGATTCAAGCGATTCTTCTGCCTCACTCTCCCGAGTAGCTGAGACCACAGGCACGTGCCACCACACCCGGCTAATTTTTTTGTATTTTTAGTAGAGACGGGGTTTCACCACGTTGGCCAGGATGGTCTCAATCTCTTGACCTCGTGATCCACCCGCCTCGGCCTCCCAAAGTGCTGAGATTACAGGAATAAACCATCACACCTGGCTCACTAAATATAACTTTAATAATATTGTACTTCTTGCATATACTATTCTTAAATTAATAAACACCATTTTAATTTTTTGCTTTAATTTTTATGACAAATATTGACAGATATAATCAAAAGCTCTTTGGGGTCCTTAATAATTTTAAGGAATGCAAGTTGGGTACGGGTGGCTCATGCCTGGAATCCCAACACTTCAGAAGGCAGAGAAGGGAAGATCCCTTGGGCCCAGGAGTTTGAGACCAGCCTGAGCAAAATAGTGAGACTTCATTTCTACCAAAAATAATTTTAAAATTAGCCAGGTGTAGTGGCACTATGCCTGTAGTCCTAGCCACTCTGGAGGCTGAGGTGGGAGGATCCCTTGAGCCCAGCAGGTCTAGGTTGCAGTGATCACACCACTATACATGAAACCCTGTCTTGGGAAAAAAAAGAAAAAAAGAAACATTTCAAGGGAGTCCTGAGATGAAATTTTTTTTTCTCTGTCGCCCAGGCTGGAGTGCAGTGGCACAATCTCATCTCACTGCAACCTCCACCTTCCAGGTTCAAGCAATTCACCTGCCCCCAGTCTCCCGAATAGCTGGGATGACAGGGGCCCACCACTATGCTCGGCTAATTTTTGGATTTTTAGTAGAGGCAGGGTTTTACCATGTTGGCGAGGCTGGTCTTGAACTCCTGACCTCAAGTGATCCATCCACCTTGGCCTCCCAAAGTGCTGGGATTACAGGCATGAGCCACTGCTCCTGGGCCCGAGATGAAAAATTTTGAGAAACACTGCTTCAAACATAGGTCCTAGGCTGGGTGTGTTGGCTCATACCTATAATCCCAACACTTAGGGAGGCAGAGGTGAGAGGACTGCTTGAGGCCAGAGGTTTGAGACTAGCCTGGACAACACAGTGAGATCCAGTTCTCTTAAAAAAAAAAAAAAGATATGCTGTTCCTAGTTTAGAGACTCATATGAATAATATATATATATATAGAATATAAAATTCCTGGGAAAGACATCCTGCAAGATGCTACTTTACCACTCTCCTGAACTCACCTGGCTGAAGGTAGAAAAGGAGTGACCTGTGGGAATGCACTAGCACTAACCGATGTTCACATAGACTACCCTCCTACCTTTGAAATTACCTGATACTGTTCCCATATCTGATTTTGAATTTATACACATTGGATCCTGCATGAAGAAATCTTGTCTCTGGAAATGGGTAGGTAAAGGGTTTTAAACTCATTGCTCCCAAATGATGTCCTAAATAAAATAGAAATATTAGAGAATTACTAAAAAGCTAAAGATTACTCCTTATTTACAGGAAAGGGAACCTGCCCAATTTGTAACATCTCTTCATGAGTAAAATGTCCACACTCAACACTACTGCTTATGTACCAGGATCAATGCTGCTATTCATCACTTGGACCATTCTCCTACCTGCATGGGGAAAAAGACCAGAATACAAGTTTTGTCATTTATGATCTTGTGCAAATCATTTCTCTTCCATAAGACTAATGATATGAATATCTGCCCTGATGACTCACAGGGTCTTTGTTAGAATTAAATGTTTCTCCCAAGTATCTCTCTCTCTCTCTCTCTCTCTCTCTCTCTTTTTGAAATGGAGTTTTGCTCTTGTTGCCCAAGCTGGAGTGTAGCGGTACAGTCTCGGCTCACCACAACCTAACCTCCCAGGTTCAAGTGATTCTCCTGCCTCAGTCTTCTAAGTAGCTGGGATTCCAGGCATGTGCCACCATGCCTGGCCAATTTTGTATTTTTAGTAGAGATGGGGTTTCTCCATGTTGGTCAGGCTGGTCTCGAACTCCCAACCTCAGGTGAACCATCTGCCTCAGCCTCCCAAAAGTTCTGGGATTACAGATATGAGCCACCGCTCCAGACCTCCAAGTATCTCTTGAATCTGTTCTCTCCTCCCCACTTTCACTGGAATCTCAGTGGATACAGAGAGAGCTCAAGTTAAATAATGATACAATCCAAAGGATACACCAATTAGGAGGATGTTTGCTATCAATTTTAGATGAAATTAAGATGTCACTACAACTCCCCGCCACAACCAATGTAGCAAATGAGGTTGTACATTAACGTTTTTGAGTGGTACCAAGGAATGGCTTATTTTCTAGATCTATCAATTACTCTTCCTCTCCACCATTTGTGAGGCTTCCCTGTGTCCCAAGAGTGCATACTATACCCCTAGCACTTACTGTTTTATTTCTCCTGTTCTAGAATCTCTGTCCACTTAAGGTCCTCTCTGTGGGGAGTTAAGGAATGAGGAGAGATGGAAGAAATAAAAATAAATAATTAGAGAAGAAGTTCCAGAGTTCCTAAGGATCAAAACTAGCGACATAGAACAGTACCCTACAAATACACAAGGTATTGCTTTGAGAGGCAGCTAAGATGGAGTAGACAGAACAGGCCCAAAATAAGGAGAATCTGACTTTGAATCTCAGTCCAATGTCCCTAATTTCTGTGAAACTTGGTTTTCTTACTTACACAATAACAACGCTCTATATCAACTTTTGCCATGCCCTATTCTAATCCTCACTAGACGTCTCTAAGTCTAAATTTGATAGGTGAGGAAACTGAGGCACTGAGGGATGAAATAAACTGCCCATAGCTATAAATGTTGGAATGTGAATTTAAACTAAGGCAATACAGATCCAGACTTGGTATTCTTAACCACTCTGCCAATCTGCTTCCTGGGGTTATAAGGAGGAAAAAAACATAATAAACATAAATCACTTTTTAAAGTAGTAAAATATCATATACACACAAAAAACTATTTTCATTATGCCTTTCTCCATATTATTCTGATGCCATTTCTACTCAGCAGGGAGAATACTTCCATGGTAGAAGCTCTTCTATCGTACAGTCACAAGTTCTATGTGCCCAAAGAATGGAATTTCCCACAATTTCCAAAGTTCAAGTCTGGGGCTGCCCGTAAAGAGATACTCCAGTGTCTGATCTTGGCTGCTTGGGATTAGAATGACAGGAGATTGCAGCCAGAGCCCATGAGACTATTTAGACTAGAATTGCAGTCAAAAATGAAAAGAAATAGTTGTGCCAACTGCACAGTCCCCAGAGGGGAAGTGCCGATCATATCCTGAGAAAAACTTACTGATGCCCCATGCTGAAGGCATGGCAGGAACCCAGGCTAGTTTTGATGTTTTGGTGCCAGATGACTCTTCTCAGTAGGCAGGGAGCCCACCTGGTGAGACTTACATTGCAGCCACAGAAATTTAACCCTTAATTCTTCCAAGGATTCTTTTTTTGTTTTTGTTTTTTTGAAACACGGTCTTACTCTGTCACCCAGGCTGGAGTGCAGTGGCGCGATCTTGGCTCACTGCAACCTCTGCCTCCCAGGTTCAAGTCATACTCCTGTCTCAGCTTCCTGAGTAGCAGGGACTACAGGTGCATGCCACCATGCCCAGCTAATTTTTATATATTTAGTAGAGATGGGGCTTCACCATGTTGGCCAGGCTGGTCTTGAACTCCTGACCTCAGGCAATCTGCCCGCCTCAGCCTCCCAAAGTGCTGGGATTGCAAGCATGAGCCACCATGCCTAGATTTTTTTTTTTTTTTTTAAGAGACAGGGTCTTGCTCTGCCATCCAAGCTAGAATACAGTGGTTTAATCATAGCTCACTGCAGCCTCAAAATCCTAGACTCAAGCGATCCTCCCACTTCAGCCTCCTGAGTGGCTAGGACTACAGGTGTGTACCACCATGCCCAGCTGATTTTAAAAATTTTTGGAAACAGGGTCTGACTATGTTGCCCAGGGTGGTCTTGAACTCCTGGCCTCAAGTGATCCTCCTGCCTCGGCCTCCCAAAGTGCTGGATTACAGGCATGAGCCACGGCCATCTAGCCAGGGGATTCCACTAGGATGCAATAACTTGCCTCCCACTCCACCCCCAACAGGGGGATGGGGCATCAGAGCAAAGGAAATGAAAGACATTTGTTGGAAATGACAGTCCAAAGAGGAAATTTCATGTGCTATATCACAGCTGGTTGTCTGAAAGAAGAAAAAACAATCCTCTTCCAGCTAGGGCCTGTTCCTGTTAATTGCTGGCTGCCTCCTTCAGAAACAAACACCATACACTAATTACCTCATTTGAAAATAAAGATTAGATGACTGCATATCCCAAACAACCACATAGGAGTAGTGGTTCAAATATTTCACAGGGTTATTTTCCAACATTGAGTACTGTGGCCATGGTGATACTATGTCCCAGTAACTATTATTAAGTTGATGAGATCTTGCATATGAAGGCTCAGACTCTCCACACATTTTTATGTGATCACAAACCATGGTTTTAAAACAAAGGAAGAAGAATTACAGGCCATATGATAAAGTGCAAAAGACGAAGATTTGGAATTGGAGGACCAAGGCTTGAGTCCTGCTTCTGCCACTATTAGCCATTAGTCCCTGAGCAAGTCACTTAACCTCTTCATTTCCTAGTTTCTCCATCTACAAATGGGGATTCCAATGGCCCCTGGAGTGTGTGCATTAAATGATATAATGCTGTAAGTAGCCACTTTGTAAATTCTAGAGTATTATATAAACGTTAGCCATTATGATATATTTGAAGAGTTTCTCCCTAATGCTTCACTAGAAAAGTAAATTCAAAGCCTTTCGTGGTGGCTCATGCTTGTAATCCCAGCACTTTGGGAGGCCAAGGTGGGTGGATCACCTGAGGTTGGGAGTTTGAGACCAGTCTGGCCAAGATGGTGAAACCCCATCTCTACTAAAAATATAAAAATTAGCCAGGTGTGGTGGCAGGCACCTGTAATCCCAGCTACTTGGGAGACTGAGGCATGAAAATCGCTTGAATGTGGTAGGCAGAGGTTGCAGTGAGCCAAGATGGCACCCCTGCACTTGAGGGATAGAATGAGACTCCATTTCAAAAAAAAAAAAAAAAAAAAAGCAAATTCAAGAGAGCAAAATTTTCTAGGAAATCAATTCTTAAAAGAGAGCACACGTGCAAAACTGATTAGCTTTAATTTCAATGCAAAATTAGACAAATTCCAACCAAGAACTTTTCCTTGAAAATACCCAAGAAATCGGCCGGGCGCGGTGGCTCAAGCCTGTAATCCCAGCACTTTGGGAGGCCGAGGCGGGTGGATCACAAGGTCAAGAGATCGAGACCATCCTGGTCAACATGGTGAAACCCTGTCTCTACTAAAAATACAAAAAATCAGCTGGGCATGGTGGCGCGTGCCTGTAATCCCAGCTACTCAGGAGGCTGAGGCAGGAGAATTGCCTGAATCCAGGAGGCGGAGGTTGCGGTGAGCCGAGATCGCGCCATTGCACTCCAGCCTGGGTAACATGAGTGAAACTCTGCCTCAAAAAAAAAAAAAAAAGAAAATACCCAAGAAATGACAGGCGCAGTGGCTCACGCCTGTAATCCCAGCACTTTAGGAGGCTAAGGAGGGTGGATCACAAGTTCAGGAGATTGAGACCATCCTGGCTAATATGGTGAAACTCCATCTCTACCAAAAATACAAAAAATTAGCTGGGCGTGGTGGCGCGTGCCTGTAATCCCAGCGACTCCAGAGGCTGAGGCAAGAGAATTGCTTGAACTCGGGAAGCGGAAGTTGCAGTGAGGAAAGATCATGCCATTGCATTCCAGCCCAGGCAACAAGAACAAAACTCTGTCTCAAAATGAAAAAGAAATAAAAAGAAACAACTAAGGGCTGTAGATGAAGTAGGGAGCACTTAAGAAGTTGTTCCTTGCCTGCACAGAGCTTATAAATAATTTTAAATGTGATGCCTGCTACAATAAAAGATAGGAGACATGTAGCCTAGAACCTAGGTTCTAGGTTACGTTTCCCCATAACATGTCAGGGAATCCCACTCTAAGTAAGTGACTTATTTATATATATATATATTTATTTATTTGAAACAGAGTCTTACTCTGTCACCCAGGCTGGAGTAGAGTGGTGTGATCTCAGCTTACTGCAACCTCCGCCTGCCAGGTTCAAGTGATTCTCCTGCCTCAGCCTCCTGAGTAGCTGGGATTACAGGCATGCACCACCATGTCCAGCTAATTTTTGTATTTTTAGTAGAGATCGGGTTTCACCATGTTGGTCAGGCTGGTCTCAAACTCCCGACCTCGTGCTCTGCCTGCCTTGGCCTCCCAAATCACGACTCGGATTACAGTCGTGAGCCACCGCGCTCAGCATTAAGTGACTAATTTCTAAAGGCAGAATATGAGCTAGTGAGGCACAAATGAAGAGTGGATGCTGGGTCTGGGGTGGGTAGGGAAATAGCAGGTACAAGAGTACTCAGTTGAGAAAAAGCATGGCGCTTTCAAAAGACAAAAGTACAGAAACCCAAATAGGGTGGGCAAGAAAGGCAGTGTTACAAGGTGAGACTATACAGATAAGTCAGTCAGTCAGCACATATCAGAGACCCATCAGTGCATCAGGCACTGTTCTGGGCACTAACATGATAAGTAACAAGAGAGACATGATTCCTTGTCTTTATGGGCTTACATTTCAGGAGGTGTGGAGAGCAACATTAAACATATAAATCAATAAATATAAATTGAGGTACTCTAAGTAGTGTGAAGAAAATAAGATATGGTTTTAATTTAGGATGACTAGAAGGCTCCTTTAGTTAGGATGGCCAGTGATGACCTTTCAGAAGAGATCACAACCAAGTTGAGGCCTTCATGGAAAGGAGCAATGATCATGCGGAAAAGCATTCCAAGCAGAAAAATCAGCAAGCACGGATGCCTTTGATGAGCAGTTTAATGGACAGAAAGGTCAATGTGGCTAGAACATTGAGAATGAAGACAGAGAGGAGGAAGATGAAGATGAAGTGTCAGGCAGGGACCAGATCATGTAAGGCTTGTAGGCCATTGTAAAAAGTTCAGATTTTATGCTAAGTATTTTATAAGGGGAAGATAAATGATTTGATGTATGCTTCATAAACATCTAAATATCTATTTTTATTTATTTTTGAGACAGGATTTCTCTCTGGCACACAGGCTAGAGTACAGTGGCACAATCACAGCTCAGTGCAGCCTTAACATCCCAGGCTCAAGCAGTCCCCCACCTCAGCCTCCCAAGTAGCTGAGACTATAGGTACTCGCCACCATACTGGCTAATTTTTGCAGAGGTGAGGTTTCACCATGTTACCCAGGCTGGTCTCGAACTCCTGAGCTTAAGCAATCTGCCCACCTCAGTCTCCCTAAGTGCTGGAATTACAAGCATGAGCCACCATGCTTGGTCCAAAATATCTAAATGTCTGGTGCCTGAAAGGAAGATGAACTGTAAGGGGACAGGAGCAGAAGCAGGGAGACCAGTTAAGAAGCTTTCTGTAGTCATCCAGGAGAAAGATGCTGCTGATTTGGACTTGGGATTTTAGAAATAAGTAAATAGTTGGAGTTGAGATATATTTTAGGCTAATGAACTAGATGTGTGAATCAAGGAAGGCTCTCAGGTTTTTTGCCTTTGTAATTAGGTAGACAATGGTACATACTCTACTGAGATGGGGAATAATTCTAGGGGAAGAGATTTGGGGTGGGAGGGAGCAGGGGAAATTAGTGGTTCTGTTTTAAGTCTAAAAGGCCTATGAGACATCCAAGTGGATATACCAAGGAGGCAATCTCCTAGTGTGTGAGGGACAGAAATCAAGACAGAAATATACATTTGAGTCACCAGTGTTTAGATGGTATGTGAAACTACTGGAATAGATGAGATCATCTAGGGAGAAATTGTAGAGAAGGGATGAGGGCCTTTCTTATAAACCACGTTACAGGTTGTGGAATCTACCATAAGAGCAACCAGGAGGCACGGAAGGGTATAATAAAAAAACGACATGACCAGATGGCTGTGACTTAAAAAAACAAAACAAAACAAAAAAAAACACCCCTCCTGGCTGCAATGTGGGAAACAACCCGGAACAAGAACAGATGAAAGACCAGCTAGGAGCCTTCTCCGGCTCAAGGCAGAAGCTGACAGTAGCCTGGTCTACTGTGATAAAGGTGAAGATGAAGTGGACTGATTTGGAAGTTGCCTAGTAATGACTTGGTGACTTGAGAGAGGTGAGAGAGAGCAATGACTCCAGGTTGCTTTGGCAAGTAACTGAAGAGGTAAAAGCACCACTTCCCAAAAACAGGAGCCTTGGAAAGTAAATTTTTGAGGGCAAGACGTTGAGTCTGTATCTGGACATGCTCAAGTTTGAGATGCCAAGGAGATATTCAAAGAGAGATTCTAGATAGATTGCTGGAAACTGTGGCTTCCTACCTGCAGATGAACTCACAAAGGAACTAGAGTTCAAAAAAGGAAAAGATGTTCAGCAAAGTATACCTGCTGGCATCTTTCTGTCCATGTGCCCAGATGCCAAAATTCAATCAAGGCTCTGGGGAGCTGCACAATTTCAGTTCCATGACTCATATTTACTTGCAAGGTGCAATCAGGCATTTGAAAGCCAGAAACTCATTCAAATCAAGACATGATGTGACAGGAAATGTTTCAAGGGAAGAAATCTTGTTTTCATGGCAACTGCTAGCCCGGGTTGGAGGGTGGGTATAGACCAGAAGGAACACTTTAGTTCCTGGAGAAAGTGTGTGGTAAGAAGGTGGGGTGTGGCCAGGTGCGGTGGCTCATGCCTGTAATCCCAGCACTTTGGGAGGCAGAGGCAGGTGGATCACTTGATGTCTGGAGTTCAAGACCAGCCTGGCCAACATGGTGAAACCCTATCTCTACCAAAAACACAAAAATTAGCCGAGCGTGGCGGTGCATGCCTGTAATCTCAGCTATTCGGAAGGCTGAGCCAGGAGAATCTCTTGAACCCAGGAGGCTGAGGTGGTAGTGAGCCAAGATCGCGCCACTGCACTCCACCCAGGATGACAGAGCTAGACTCCCTCTCAAAAAAAAAAAAAAAAAAGGTCGGGGTTAGGGGCGCTGGGTGTGGAATGGGGAAAGAGCAGTCCCTGGAGTCGGCAGATGACAGGGATCCCGGCATCTCTGTGCCCGGTCACTCGCTCGAGGCAGGGGGCACAGGCCTGGGGGCCCCGTCTCATCCTCGCACCATCTCGGCCTGCAGCCTGCGCGCCAGTCCCATGGCCTCCACGTGGGAGCCCTGCAGTGGCACGGCCTGGATGCTGGGGGAGCCTGCTAGTGTCCCGGGAGTCCGGCACTGAGAAACGGACCTCAGCGGGGAGGGGGGCTGCACTTCGGCTGTGGAGGTGGGGCCTGGGCCGGAAACTTCCCTCAGAAATAAACAGAAACGCAAAGATAACTTCCAGAGGACCCCGGGCCGTTTTTTTTGTATGGCGTTACCTCAGCCCCAGGTGGCTCCCAGGCTCGGTCAGGCTGTGTCTGACACACTGATTAGGGGTCCTTGGAGGCCTCAGAAAGGTGGCCCCGGCCAGAATACCCACTAAGAAGTGCTCTCTGAAAAGGGAGGGCGCCGACCTCGAACGAAGTCCGCTGGAGGTACTGACTCGCCCGCTAGTCCGTGACCTCAGAGCTCCCGCCGCGCGCCCGCCAAGCCTTCTGCGCACGCGCAGCTGCGCTTCCCGCCGCCCCTTCGGGCGCCGCTCCAAGGCCTGGCCGCGGTTTGCGCATGCGCATTTCGTTGTTGCTGCCCGGAGGAAACGGGTGGCCCCACCCGCAGAACTCCCGGGCGCCTTCGGGTGCCTGCCAGACTGACCACCCTTCGCTCCTGCTACGTGCCTGGCGTGCTCTGGTCGGGAACTAGCGACTGCGGAGCCCTTACTGTGTGCCAGGCGTTATGCAGGGCACCTTTATTCCTCGGCGACATGCTCTGCAGCAGGCATTAATGTCCCAATTTTAGGATCGCTTGAGCTCAGGAGGCCGAGGCTGCAGTGAGTCGAGATCGCGCCACTGCACTGCAGCCTGGGCGACCGAGGGAGACCCTGTTTTGCACGCGGGCGCGCGCGCACACACACACACACACACACGCCTACTTTTTTTCCTTACATTTTATTTTTAAAAATAGAGACAGGGGCTGGGCGCGGTGGCTCACACCTGTAATCCCAGTACTTTGGGAGGCCGTGGCTGGCAGATCACCTGAGGTGAGGAGTTCAGGACCAGCCTGGCCAACATGGTGAACTCCGTCTGTATTTTGTAAAAATAAAAAATTAGCCTGGTGTGGTGGCACATGCCTGTAGCCCCTGCTACTCGGGAGGCTGAGGCACGAGAATCGCTTGAACTCGGGAGGTGAAGGTTTCAGTGAGCCAAGATGATGCCATTGCATTCCAGCCTGGGCGGGCAGATCACAAGGGCAGGAGTTCAAGACCAGCCTGGCCAACATGGTGAAACCCTGTCTCTACTAAAAATATAAAAAGTGGCTGGGCATGGCAGCATGCACCTGTAATCCCAGCTACTCAGGAGCCTGGGGCAGGAGAATTGCTTGAATCGTGATGGGGAGGCAGAGGTTGCAGTGAGCCAAGATCCAGAGAGACTCCATCTCAAAAAGAAAAAAAAAAAAAGAAAAGAAAAAGGAAGAAGAAAAAAGAAACTACGAAGCAGTTTTCCAGAGTGGCTGTACCATTCTGCACTCTTGACAGCAGAGTGTGAGAGTTGCTTTGCATCCTTGTCAGCGCTTGAAATTTTCAGTAAAAAAATTTTGCCATCCTAATAGATGTGTAATGGTATCTAGTTACAGATTTAATTTGTATTTCCCTAATGATTAATAATGTTGAACACCTTTTTATGAGCCCTTGGGATTCCTGAGAATTAATAAACCTATACCCTAACTCAGAAGCAATTTACAGTGCTAAAGAGACTTGTATGGATTTAGACTTAGCCTGCCATACTGGAACATTTCAGCAGCAGTGCTTGTAGATGACAACTGAATTCAAAGCACATATACCAGATCTGTCAAGCCAGCCGGCACATGGCAAAAGCCTGGCAACAAAAAATAGCATGCTGTGTGTATGTGTGTCTCCAAGAAGTTCAGTGTTACTTAAATGTAAGAAACAGGTTTCAAGGCGCGGTGGCTCATGCCTGTAATCCTAGCACTTTGGAAAGCCGAGGCAGCCGGATCACCTGAGGTCAGGAGTTTGAAAACAGCCTGGCCTAACCCTGTCTCTACTGAAAAGAAAAAAGAAAAAAATAGCTGGGCATGGTGACATGCACCTGTAATTCCAGCTACTTGGGAGGCTGAGGCAGGAGAGTTGCTTGAAATTGGGAGGTGAAAAAAAAAAATTGGGAGGTGTAGGTTGCAGAGAGCTGAGATCGCGCCATTGCACTCCAGCCTGGGCAAAAAAGAGTGAAACTGTGTAAAAAGAAAAGTAAAAAGAAACCAGTGGAGTGGCAGGAGATGGGGTCGAGGAGGGACACCGGCTAGACCACGAAGAAGCTTGTGCTGAGGTACTTGAGTTTATCCCCACAGTAATAAGACACTTTTTTTTTTTAATAAGACACTTTTAAAAGTTGGATTTTGGTTTTAGAAAAGTGTTCCTGAGGCCAGGCTTGATGGTTCACACCTGTAATCCCAGCACTTTGGGAGGCTGAGGCGGGAGGCTCACTTGAGGCCAGGGGTTTGAAACCAGCCTGGGCAACACAGTGAAATCTTGTCTCTACAAAAAAAAAAAAAAAAGAAAGAAAAGAAAAATTAGCCAGGCATGGAAGTGCACACCTGTATTCCCAGCTACTTGGGTGGCTGAGGGGGAGGATTGCTTGAGCCCAGGAGGTCAAGGCTGCAGTGAGCTGTGATCATCCCGCGGTAGTCTGGCCTGGGGGACAGAGTGAGCTCCCCACGCTAAAAAAAAAGTTCCTGGAACCCTTCCCTGGCTTCTTCATTTTCATTTTCTGCCTATTTATTCTTATCCTTCAAGGCCCAACCCAAGTGCCACCTCCTCTGAGAAGCCCTCTGTAACCCCCCTAGCCAGAAGATCACCTACTTGTTTTTTACCTTTCTTTGTGTTTACTGGCCAGTCTGCCTGGAAGGTGGGAACTGTAATTTACCCCACTTCAGTCTTCTTATGTGGTTTGACAAGGGATCTAGCACGTTGTAGGTGCTAATCAGTGTTTGATGAATGTCAATGAATTTTCAAATGAAGAAAGTTTACTGGGCAATCCAGCTCTGGAGTCCTGTCAGATTATACCAGTATTAGTTCTTGAACTTGAGCATGCATCAGAACCACCTAGAGGGCTTGTAGATTGCTGGATCGAACTCCCAAATTTCTGATTCAATAGATCTTGGGGCCTGAGAATTAGCCTTTTGAACAAGTAAGTTTGCAGGTGCTGCTGCTGGCAGAAGGTACCACACTCAGATAACCTTTGGATGAAACACTCCCTACGTGTGACTGTGGGTACAGTTCAGGTGCTTCTCAGAACCAAGCCCCGGGCTGGACACTGTCAAGGGATCATCATTCCTGTGCTTTATCACAACGATCTGACCACCTGACCCTTCAGGGGATGTCCTTGGTCTTGACTACTGTCCCACCCCTTTGACCTGGAGGCAGGATAACTTTATCCTCTCCTGGTCCCTTTATTTTTATTTTTATTTATTTATTTTTTTGAGATGGAGTCTCGCTCTGTTGCCAGGCTAGAGTGCAGTGGCACGCACTATCACGCCCAGCTATTTTTTGTATTTTTAGTAGAGATGGGGTTTCGCTGTGTTGGCCAGGCTGGTCTTGAACTCTTGACCTCAGATGATCTGCCTGCCTAGCCCTCCCAAAGTGCTGGGGTTACAGGCGTGAGCCACTGCACTCAGGCTATTTTATTATTATTATTGAGTCAGTCTCACTATTGCCCAGGCTAGAGTGCAGTGGTATGATCTCGGCTCACTGCAACCTCTGCCTCCTGGGTTCAAGCGATTCTCCTGCCTCAGCCTCCTGAGTAGCTGGGATTACAGGTGCGCGCCACCACATCTGGCTAATTTTTGTATTTTTAGTAGCGATGGGGTTTCGCCATGTGAGCCAGGCTGGTCTTGAACTCCTGACCTCAGGTGATCCACCTGCCTTGGCCTTCCAAAGTGCTGGGATTACAGACATGAGCCACTGCACCCAGTCCTCTTGTGGTCCCTTTCTCCCAGGGCTCGCAGAAAAGCTTCTCAGAGGGGTGCTGGTCACATGGTCACATTCTACAACTGGCTTTCCTCCCTCTAAGCAGTTCAGTCTGGGAGCCCCAGAGGACAAAACAAATCCTGTCCTAGGAAGAAGGGTAGCACGTACAGAGGAAGAATGGAGTGCTGGGAAGAGGGTCCCATTAACTGCCAGCCGCTGCAGCTCTTCAGGAAATGCTCCGCAGACCCATGATCTCCCCGAGAGGGGCAGAACCAGGTCTTGCCTCCTTAGAGAGCAGCTACCACTTCCTGGGCCTGAACAGCTTCCTAGCGTCCAAGGCAGAGGGAAGGAGCCACTGAATAAACAGCTCCATTTCCTGCAGCACCTGGGGCTCCCCAACCCCTACCACCTCCCTTTGGGCTTCCCAGGTCAATTACCTACCAGGCAACGGGCCTCAGCTCAGCAAACCTGGCCAGCTAGAGACTGGCCTGACAGGGCCACGGGGAGTTGAAATGACCTGACTCAAGAGAGGCAACCCTGGGGATGGGGCAGGGGGGTCTGCCCCCACTCCTAGGGTAGTGTAATTCAGTCATCAGTTTACTATTCCCTCTCTGTGTGTTGGGTGCCTGGCTCATAGTAGGGCTGTGAAACCTGGCGACCATCCAGATATGAGCCTTGTGGAGCTTGGGGAGGTGAGGGGGTGGGATAGGTTTGCTCAAAGAGGCCTCCAAATCCTTCCAGGCTCAGCCCAGACCTTGGAGGCCTTTGTGCAGTTTTAGTAACGAGCCTAATTCCTGTGGGTGGTGGCTGTCACAGAACAGAAGCAGAGGACCCCTGGAAGGAAGGGAAACTTCCAAGAAGGAGGTGAACCACTAACCCAGAGTCCCCCCCCCCAACTGCAGAGATCCCTTCAGAAGAGCTCTCTTTGGCAAGGTTCGGTGTTTGAATCTAATTCAAAAGACTGAGCTGCCAGAGGCTCAAGTATTCCCAAGAATCATCCATGGAAACTGTTCTAGACTCTGGGTCCAGGCCTACCCCAGGGAGTAAGATTCAGGAGTCTTGGCATGATTGAGAGATCTCTCCTAGGTTATTTTTATCCTGACTGGAGTATCTTCCCTGTCCGCCCCCTCACCAGATAAACTGAAGCCAAGACACAAGGAGTAAAGCTTGCAAGGGCCTGGGCACGCTGTCGGATGTAGTGGAGGCAGGACTGGCCTCTCTGGGGAGATTTCAGCATTCTCTGCTTAGAAAAATGAAGCTGTAGACCTTTTAAGATGGCATGCATTTCTGCAGGAACACACACACAGACACTTACAGTCCCCAAGGAATAGTCTCTCTCCTGCAGGATGGGAATACCTACAGAAGGCACTGAACCACTAAAGCAAGAGAAAAGCTCTCAGATTCCTTCTTGCCTTAGGTCCCCCGTATCAGATCTGAGAATTTGCCTTCAACCTTCCCTGAGCACAGGCTCTGATCTGTCCATGGTTCTGATTTTTAATGGCGTTCACTTGGGGACAAGTCATGGGTTCTTTCATTCGTTTGGAGTAGCTAACATTTGCCGAACACTTACTGTGTGCCAGGGACTGTGAGCTACTCCTACTCCTTACATGCAACCCCTTTTTCCCAAAGTAACCAGACATAATAGAAAAAAACACAGATCATAAATGCATAGCTCAGTGAATTTTCTTTTTTTCTTTTTTTTTTTTTTTGAGACAGAGTCTTGCTCTGTCACCCAGGCTAATCTTGAACTCTTGGGCTCAAATGATCATCTCAGCTGGCTTCCCAAAGTGTTGGAATTACAAGTGAGAGCCACCATGCCTGGCTGAACATATGCTTTTCTATTATACCTATTGTATTAGTTCATTTTCACGCTGCTGATAAAGACATACTTGAAACTGTGAAGAAAAAGAGGTTTAATTGGGCTTACAGTTCCACATGGCTGGGGAGGCCTTAGAATCATCGCGGGAGGTGAAAGATACCTCTTACATGTCCATGGCAAGAGAAAAAGGAAGAAGCAAAAGCAGAAAACCCGATAAACCCATCAGATCTCGTGAGACTTACTATCACAAGAATAGCATGGGAAAGACCAGTCCCCATGACTCAATTACCTTTCCCTGGGTCCTTCCCACAACACGTGGGAATTCTGGGAGATACAATTCAAGTTGAGATTTGGGTGAGGACACAACCAAACCATATCATCTATTTACATTATACATTCATATATATGTATATATATATATATATATAGAGAGAGAGAGAGAGAGAGACACACACACACATACATGGAGTGGACTTTAGGTGGGTACCTACAGTCCACCCCACATATATACGTGTGTGTGTGTATATACATATATATAAATCTCCATTTTCCAGATGAGAAAGCTGTCTTGAAGTTGAGTGAGGAAATAGTAGAGCTGGGTCTTGAACCTAATCTTATATGGTCCTGGAGCCCAAGCTGTCCAGCTGTCTAACCACTGTGCTCCACTGCCTAAAAGCATAGCCCTTTTTTTTTTTTTTTTTGAGACAGAGTTTTGTTGCCCAGGCTGGAGTACAATGGTGCAATCTCGGTTCACAGCAACCTCCTCCCAGGTTCAAGCAATTCTCCTGCCTCAGCCTCCGAGTAGTTGGGATTATAGGCGTGCACCACCATGCCTGGCTAATTTTGTATTTTTAGTAGAGAGAGGGGGTTTCTCCATGTTGGATAGGCTGGTCTTGAACTCCTGACCTCAGGTGATCCACCCGCCTTGGCCTCCCAAAGTTCTGGGGTTACAGGCATGAGCCACGACACCTGCCCAGCATAGGCTTTTTAAAAATATTCATTGGCCAGACAGATGGCTCATGCCTGTAACCCCAGCACTTTGGGAGGGTGAGATGGGAGAATCATTTGAGGTCAGGAGTTTGAGACCAGCCTGGTCAAACTTGCAAGACCCCATCTCTAACAAAAATTTTTAAAAATTAAACAAAGTATTCATTTTGTGTCAGCCAGGTGTGATGGCTCATGCCTGAAAATCCAGCACCTTGGGAGGCCAAAGTGGGAGAATCACTTGAGCCTGGGAAGCCAAGGCTGCAGTGAGCTGTGTTTGTGCCATTGCACTCCAGCCTAGGCCACCCTGTCTCAAAAAAAAAAAAAAGGATCATCATTATCATCATGTGCCACACTGGCTGCTGTCACTGAGGGAGATAAGAGGATAGCAAGACACAGTCACACAAAAAGGAAGATGATAGAAAAGCACAGGAAGGATATGGTGAGGAAAGCAGGCCACTTTTGTCTTGGAAGATTACAGGAGGCTTCCTGGAGGAAGGAGCATTTGAAAAGGAAGGATGGGGGCAGATTCTGAGAATGCAGGAGTGATAAGGGAAAGACTTTCAGGCTGAGAGCTCTGGGGCGCAAGCAGACACAGGCTGCAAAGGCCCTCAGAGGTCATCTTGCCCATCCCTCATTGTCCACCAACCCACCGTTGACTTCCAAATTTATTTACCCAGTCCTGACCCTTCCCATACTCCAGCCTCTTTTCTTTAAGCCAATTGGATGTCAAATAGGTATCTCAAATTTAACATGGCCAAGACAGGATTCCTGCTCCCCGCCCCCAAACCCCAAACTTCTCCTATTCTAGTCTTTCTTGGTCATTGGCACTACCAACCACAAATTGCTTGGATCCCAAATCTCAGCGTCATCCTTCCTTCCTCCCTTTCACCACACTCAATCCATGAGAATATCCCATCAGCTCTATCTGTAAAGCACACCCTGAATCTGACCACTTCTTTTTTTTTTAATTTTTAATTTTTGTGCATACACAGTAGGTGTGCATGAGATGTTTTGATACAAGCATGCAATGCATGATAATCACATCATGGAGAATGAGGTATCCACCCCTCGAGCATTTATTCTTGGTGTTACAAATAATACACTTACACTGTTTTATTTTCAAATGTACAATTAAATTATTATTGACTATAGTCACCCTATTATGCTATCAAATAGTAGGTCTTATTCATTCTTTCTATTTTGGTTTTGTATCTCTTAATCATCCCCACCTCCTGCTGCCCACCCCCAATCCTCTTCCCAGCCTCTGGTAGTCATCCTTCTACTCTCCATCTCCATTATCTCAATTACTTTGAGTTTTAGATCCCACAAATCAGTGAAAACACGTGATGTTTGTCTTTCTGTGCCTGGTTTATTTCATTTAACATAATGATCTTCAGTTCCATCCATGTTGCAAATGACAGAATCTCATTCTTTTTACAGCTGAATAGTACTCCATTGTGTATATGTACCACATTTTCTTTATTCATTCCTCTGTTGACAGACACTTAGATTGTTTCTGCATCTTGGCTATTGTGAACAGTGCTGCAACAAACATGGGAGTGCAGATATTTCTTCGATATACTGATTTCCTTTCTTTTGGATCTATACCCAGCAGTGGGAGTGCTGGATCATATGGTAGCTTTATTTTTAGTTTTTTGGGTAACCTCCAAACTGTTCTCCATAGTGGTTATACTAATTTATATTCCCACCAACAGTCTTCAAAGGTTCCCTTCTTCCACATCCTCACCAGCATTTGTTATTGCCTGTCTTTTGGATATAAGCCATTTGAACTGGGGCGAAATTATATCTCATTGTAGTTTTCATTAGCATTACTCTGATGATTAATGATGTTAGCACCTTTTCATACACCTATTTGCCATTTGTATATCTTCTTTTGAGAAATGTCTACTTGACTCTTTTACTCCCCCCCCTTTTTTTTTTGAGGTGAAGTCTCACTCTGTTGCCCAGGCTGGAGTGCAGTGGCATGATCTGAGCTCACTGCAACCTCCACCTCCTGGGTTCCCGAAATTCTCCTGCCTCAGCCTCTCAAGTAGCTGGGATTACAGGCACCTGCCACCACACCCGGCTAATTTTTGTACTTTTAGTAGAGACAGGATTTCGCCATGTTGGCCAGGCTGCTCTTGAATTCCTGACCTCAAGTGATCCGCCTGCCTTGGCCTCCCAAAGTGCTGGGATTACAGGTGTGAGACACTGTGCCCGGCCTTTTTGTCCATTTTAAAATCAGATTATTAGGTGTTTTCAAGAAAATAGAAAATTTTTTTAAAAGGAGAGCCTTAGATTTTTTTTCTATAGAGTTGTTTGAGCTCCTTATATATTCTGGTTATTAATCCCTTGTCAGATGGTCTGACCTCTTCTTGCCACCTCCCCACTTCCACTCTGACTCCTGAACATTCTGATCTTTTTAAAATCTTTTCCCTGATTATGGAAAAAAGGCAACACCCTTGCAAGAGTTCATATGATCTGGCCCCTGGCTAAATCACTGCCTTCTTCAAGACCTTGCTCAAATGTGCTTTTTTTTTTTTTTTTTTTTTTTTAAATAGGATGGAGTCTCACTCTGTCACCCAGGGTGGAGTACAGTGGCTTGATCTCTGCTCACTGCAACCTCCACCTTCTGGGTTCCAGAGATCCTTGTGCCTCAGTCTCCCAAATAGCTGGTACTACAGGCATGCACCACCATGCCCTGCTAATTTTCTTTCTTTCTTTTTTTCTCTGAGATGGATTCTTGCTCTGTTGCCCAGGCTGGAGTGTAGTGGCATGATCTCAGCTCACTGTAACCTCTGCCTCCCAGATTCAAGCGATTATCTTGCCTCAGCCTCCCAAGTAGCTGGGTTTACAGGCATATGTCACCATGCCGGGCTAAATTTTTTGTATTTTTAATGGAGACAGAGTTTTACCATGTTGGCCAGGTCTTGAACTCCTGACCTCTGTTGATCTGCCCGCCTCTGCCTCCCAAAGTGCTGGGATTACAGGCATGAGCCACTGTGCCTGGCCTTCCTTTCTTTTCTCTTCATTTTATTTATTTATTTTTGAGACAGAGTCTCACTTTGTCACCTAATGTGCAGGGGCATTATCATGGCTCACTGCAGCCTTGACTTCCTGGGCTCAAACAATTCTCCCACCTCAGTGTCTCGAATAGCTAGGGCTACAGGTGCGTGCCACCATGCCTGGCTAATTTTTTGAATTTTTAGTAGAGTCAAGATCTTCCTTTGTTGCTCAGGCTAGTCTCAAACTCATGGGATCAAGCAACCCTTCCACCTCGGCCTCCCAAAGTGCTGGGATTACAGGTGTGCACCACCGAGCCCAGCTGGCCTCCTCCTTTCTATTCCTCCAACACGTTTAGCTTTTCCCAGACCCAGGGGTTTTGCACATGCTCTCTGCTTGGGATATTCTTTCCCTAGATCTTTGCATGGCTGACTCCCTACTGTCATTCAGATCGCAGCCTGAATGACACCTCCTTAGAGATCCTTCCCTTGAATTCTCTCTCTGCCCATGTCGGTCTGGAACTCCTAGGCTCAAGTAATCCTCCCTTCTCAGCCTCCAAAAATGCTGGGATTACAGGCATCAGCCACTGTACTTGACCCCTTTCCCTGAATTCTCTGGAAAAGCAGCACTCAAGCCAGGTATGGTGGCTCACACCTGTAATCTCAGCACTTTGGGAGGCTGGGGCAGGCAAATCACAAAGTCAGGAGATCGAAACCATCCTGGCCAACGTGTTGAAACCCCACCTCTACTGAAAACACAAAAATTAGCTGGGCATGGTGGCACATGCCTGTAATCCCAGCTACTTTGGAGGCAAAGACAGGAGAATCACTTGAACCAGGGAGTTGGTGGATGCAGTGAGCTGAGATCGTGCCACTGCACTTCAACCTGGGAATAGAGGCAACAAAGTAAGACTCAGTCTCAAAAAAAAAAAAAAAAAAAAAAAAAAAGCAGCATTCTCGGGACCCAGTCAAACTTTCTCTGTTTTACTTTCTTTATAGATCATAACATTCTTGGAATTATCTTACTTATTTGTAATTTATTATCTGTCTCTCTTGATTTTATTATTAGTACCTTAAGAGCAGGGATTGGCACATAGCAGGTGCTTAATATGTATTAACTGACTGACAATGTGACTGAATGAATTACAGAATGACTCAATGAAAGAAAGAAAGGCAAGAGAGAAAGAAAGATTTCTCAAGGCCACTTTGCTGCTGGTGGTGCTTTCATGACCCTGGCTCCTGCATCTGTTTCACTTTTTTACTTACTAGAGAGGTTCCTTCTATCCTAAGCCTCAGTTTCTCAACCTCAACCATCGTTTCCCCTATTCCAGCTGATGCAACTGAAAAGACTCTGCGAGGCCCCTCTGTGGATGATGGAGTTCTCTGGTCCCACTCAGTGAGAGGACAAAGGAAGTTTCCAGCTCTCTCATCCAGAACTCACCAGATCTCTGCTCACTGCTGGGAACATTGCCTCTCTTGTAAAGGAATGCAGAGTGTTTCCTTCTGAAATACCCTCTCCAAAGAAAGCCAATGACCAGTGCTGGTGATAAAGGGAATGAGAAGAGAGCCAGAGAAGGCGCTGGTTCTTACCCAGTGTGGTAGGCAGCTTCCAGGAGAGCCCCCAGGAGCCCGCTGCCTGGTTTTCACAACCTTGTGTAATCCTCTTCCCTTGAGTGTGGCTGAACCTAGTGACTTGCCTCTAGTGAATAGAAGATGGTAAATGAGGCTGGGTGTGGTGTGGGTCACACCTGTAATCCCAGCGCTTTGGGAGGCCAAGGCGAGCAGACCACCTGAGGTCAGGCGTTCGAGACCAGCCTGGACAATGAAATCCCGTCTCTACTAAAAATACAAAATTTAGCTGGGTGTGGTGGTGGGCGCCTGTAGTCCCAGCTTCTTGGGAGACTGAGGCAGGAGAATTGCTTGAACCTGAGAGGTGGATGTTGCAGTGAGCCAAGATCACGCCATTGCACTCCAACCTGGGCGACAAGACTGAAACTCCATCTCAAAAAAATAAAAAAGACCCTGGGATGAATGCTATTAACCCAGACCCTGGGATGGTATGTGTTTGTTACTTAAGACATAAGGTATAGGGTGTGGTGGCTCACGCCTGTAATCCCAGTGCTTTGAGAGGCCAAGGTGGGCGAATCACCTGAGGTCAGGAGTTCAAGACCAGCCTGGCCAACATGACAAAATCCTGTCTCTATTTAAAATACAAAAATTAGGCAGGGGTGATGGTAGGCACCTGTAATCCCAGCTACTCGGGAGGCGAAGGCAGGAGAATTGCTTGAAACTGGGAGGCAGAGATTGCAGTGAGTTGAGATTACAGTGAGCCTAGATTGTGCTACTGCACTCCAGCCTGGGCAACAGAGTGAGACTCTGTTTCAAAAAAAAAAAAGACACTAAGTTTGGGAGTAGTTTATTATGCAGTAACAGATCATGAATGCACCCAGATATATATATCTAGGACATTTTCGGCTATGCAGGAGGTTTATGCTACAGTGGTAGCTGTGTTTACATATTTAGGGACTCACAGAAATTAGCACTTATCCCTCCTGAGGAATCTACATTTCCTCCCACTCTTTTTTCTGTTTATGATTTTAAACAAATGTAATGTCCAACTATAGTGACAGTTAAATATTCTATTTTTCTTCTTAGTAAGTTGCATCTTCTGACCATATTAAACAGTCTTCAAAGCATTCTTTATTTATTTATTTTTTTTTTGAGACAGAGTCTCACTCTGTCACCCAGGCTGGAGTGCAGTGGCTCGATCTCAGCTCACAGCAACCTCTGCCACCCAGGCTCAAGTGATTCTCCTGCTTCAGCCTCCTGAGTAGCTGGGATTATAGGCACGTGACACCACACCCAGCTAATTTTTGTATTTTTAGAAGAGATGGGGTTTCACCATGTTGCCCAGGCTAGTCTTGAACTCCTGACCTCAAGTGATCCACAGGCCTTAGCCTCCCAAAGTGCTGAGATTAGAGGTGTGAGCCACTGTGCCTGGCCTAAAGCATTCTTTTTTTTTTTTTTTTTTTTTTTTTTTGTCACTGCAATCTCTGCTTCCCGGGTTCAAGCAGTTCTCTTGCCCCAGTCTCCCGAGTAGCTATAGCTGGGATTACAGGCTCACCACAGCATGCTCGGCTAATTTTTGTATTTTTAGTAGAGGCAGGGTTTCACCATGTTGGCCAGGCTGGTCTCGACTTCTGACCTTGTGACCTACCTGCCTCGGCCTCCCAAAGTGCTGGAATTACAGGTGTGAGCCACCGTGCCCAGCCAAGCATTCTGTATTGGTAGCTCTATGGTAGTCCATCATGTGAGCATAACAGCATTAATGGAATCACTCCCATCTATTTGTTTGAGGGTGGGATAGAGTTTTACCTTCTTGGGTCATATCTGTTAGCATGTGCTGCCCCTGCAGTCCCGGCCTGCAAGGAGAGTCCAGGAAGGTTGAAGGCTGGGTTGCCTGTGGCTAAGAGACCCTGATTATTGAATCAAGTCTATATAGTTTCATAGCTTTGTGACCTTGGACTTATTACTTACCACCTCTAGGCCTCAGTTTCCCTTTCTCTCTTTTTCTTACAGCTCTAGCTCAAAGAAAATTTCCTCTTGTTAGGGACGAGAAGCATACGTCACAGGGTTACTAGAGGCATCATTGAGTTAATCCAACTAAAACAGCACACAGCCTGCTATACTTTAGGGTATACAGACACAGCGCAACATGGTGTCCTCATCACCCACCGAGTCCTCATGCTCAGAGCATGTTGACTCCTGTCTCAGACTCCAGCCCACCTCCAATCAACAGCATCTTGACTTCCCTCCCACCAGTTTGCTCTCCCTGAATCGGCTGGTGACCGTGAATGCTGCCATCCACAGCCCTGTGACTTCCCTTTGCTGTGTGAACCTGGCACAATGGTTACTTGTGTGTGTCCTCTTGGCTGGACCACACTGCCCACATATGTGATTAAACATTATTCTTAATGTTTCTGTGAATGTGCTTTGGAATGAGATCAACATTGAAATTGGTGGGCTTTGAATAAAGCATGTTGCCCCTCCATAATGTAGATGGGCTTCATCCAATCAACTGAAGACCTGAATAGAACAAAAAAACTGACCTTCTCCAAGCCAGAGTAAGTTCTGCAGCTGGTGGCCTGTGGACCTGAAATGCAACAGCAACACTTTCCTGGGGCTCCAGCCTGGCAGTTCACCCTGAAGAATTTCGACTTGCCAACCTCCATACTTACATGAACATGAGTCCATTTCTTTTCTTTTCTTTTTTTTTTTTTTTTTTTTTTTTTTTTTTTTTTTTTTTTTTTTTTTTTTTTTTTTTTTTTTTTTTTTTTTTTTTTTTTTTTTTTTTTTTTTTTTTTTTGAGATGGAGTTTCACTCTTGTTGCCCAGGCTGGAGTACAATCGTGCAGTCTCGGCTCACTGCAACATCCATCTCCCGGGTTCAAGGGATTCTCCTGCCTCAGTCTCCCTCGTAGCTGAGATAAGTGGTCGATGCCACAATGTCCAGCTAATTTTTGTATTTTTAGTAAAGACGGGGTTTCACCGTGTTGGTCAGGCTGGTTTTGAACTCCTGACCTCATGTGATCCACCCGCCTCAGCCTCCCAAAGTGCTGGGATTATAGGCGTGAGCTACCACGCCCAGCCTAGCCAATTTCTTAAAATAAATCTCTCTCAGCGGGGTGTGGTGGCTCACGCCTGTAATCCCAGCACTTTGGGAGGCCGAGGCGGGCGGATCACCTGAGGTCAGGAGTTTGAGACCAGCCTAACATGGCGAAATGCTGTCTCTACTAAAAATACAAAAATTACCGGCGTGGTAGCAGGCACCTCTAATCCCAGCTACTAGGGAAGCTGAGGCAGGAGAATCACTTGAATCCAGGAGGCAGAGGTTGCAGTGAGCCGAGATTGCACCATTGCATTCCAATCCGAGCAACAAGAGCAAAACTCCGTCTCAAAAACAAAAAAAAATTAATAAATCTCTGTCTCTCTCCACACACACACAGACACAGACACAGACACACACACACACACACACACACACACACACACATCCTCTTGGTTCTATTTCTCTCCAGAATACTAATACACTTGGGCAAGTCCATCTCATCGCTGAGCCTTGGTTTCCTCATCTGTAGTATGGGAGGGAAATTAATCAGGTGGTTCTTGAGGAGTTGCCCCTCTCTATTATTCTCTCTTCTTTCAAAGACTATGGATTACAACCAGAGTTTGAAGCAACTAGGCAAAGCAGAAAAGATTGCAAAACACTTTATTTGCCATCACATATGTGCCAAGACTTGTGCTCAGCATCCAGGAATGTGTTAAATACTAACAGTGCTTCATTTACGTGTGTGTAAAACCTGGGTGAATGGCCAGGGTTTCTCTCCCCAACCCCCCTTAGAGTGCTTATCCTGGAGTCAGAGTACAAAACCCCCTCTTGAAGCAGCACCATCACTGAGCCCCCTCCTGGTCCTGGGCCCTGCTCTTCCTGCCATCAGCCCAGGCCAAAGAGCAATGAGGAAACTGCTTAGGAGGGGTCTGAGGGCAGTGGGGACCTGGGGGCCACACAGGGGTGGGTGCTGCCAGGAAAGGTCTAACCTCCCTGCCGTCAGGTGTAAGTTCATCACTGCTTGAAAATAACCTTGCACAGGATCTTTCCTCGTTCTTTCCTCTTGCTTTTTGTTTATGAGATGAATGGCTCTTCCCCTGTGGCTTTAGGGGCAGTGGGGAGGCAGGGAGCTATTTGGGAACAGCCTGGAGAGCTGACCCTGCAGAATCTTCCAGAAGCCTTGGTGTGGCTATGGGTACCCAGGCTGTAGAAATCCCGGATGGGCCTATTCTAGGCCTCTCCCCAGCTCCAGCCCACAGGTTCAGCCTCTTTGTTTTTTGAATCAGTGTTTCGCTCTTGCCCAGGCTGGAGTGCAGTGGCACTATCTCGGCTCACTGCAGCCTCCACCTCCCGAGTTCAAGCGATTCTCCTGCTTCGGCCTCCCTAGTAGCTGGGATTACAGGCATTCACCACCACGCCTGGCTAATTTTATATTTTTAGTAGAGACGGGGTCTCTCCATGTTGGTTAGGCTGGTCTTAAACTCCCAACCTCAGGTGATCCACCGGCATCAGCCTCCCAAAGTGCTGGGGTTACAGGCATGAGCCACTGCCCCTGGCCAGGTTCAGCTTCTTGGCACTGAAAACACTTCTAGGGGAAGGGGAAGCAAGAGTCCACCTCAGAGCTTCTGCTTGGCCTTTGCTCGCACTGGACCTGCCCCAGCTGGGTCGGGGTTGCTGGGCCTGCAGGGCTCTGGCCCTGGAATTACGAAGCACCAGGGAGAGCCCTTTCCTGCTCCCAGCACACAAACCTTCTCACATCAGCCCTCAGTTTCCAGGATTTCAGCCCCTAGTCTGCCTGGGCCAGGATAGGAGGAGGAGGAGCAGAGGGTGGTGCTTCAGGCCCCAGGAAAGATTTTGTGACCTTGGATTTGTCATTTGGCTTCCCTGAGGCTGTGTTTCCTCGTCTGAAAAAGTGGAGTGGTAATTGCAGTTTTTCAGGTCAACTGTAAGGTTGAAACAAGATATTGATGGTGACAGGGCCTGTCACAGTGGGAGGCATCAGTGATGGCTTCCTTTTCCACTGTGAAACCCTGGACCAGCTGGTCAGTCATGCAGGGCAGCCCTCAGTAGCAAGGGAGGAGATGCCTGTGTGTTAAGGCTGCTTCCTGAGCCCAAAGAAGGGGCCAACCCAGCTCCAAGGACCAGGTTAGAAGTGGACTTGAGCAGAGGAGAGCAGAGGAAAGGCCAGGAGAGGGTGAGAGCTGGGATCGACACCCAGCCCTTGCCAAGCGGCCACCGAGAGAGCAGCCTTGTGTTCTCTGCTCTGCAAACATGCAAGCCCCAGGGCAGAGGAAGGGTTGTCGGGAGAGGACCCCAGCTTCTCTTTGGCGGGGTGCTCCAGGTCGAGGGGCTGTGGAGGGGCAGTTTGGGCCATGGGGCTGGGCTGGAGGGCACTGAGCTTAGAGGAAGTCCCCAGCAGGCTGAAGCCAGTGTGTGAAGAAAACAGAAGAGGGCTGGGGGACAGCTGGATGGGAGGTCTGGGAACCACAGCGGGGCTAAGGGCCAGTGAGTGCAGAGGGGACTGGAGGAGGCCAGGTGAATCATGAGAATGTGGACCTGGAGAGAGCGGCTGAGCTGGGGAGCAGGAGTCTGGGCTCTGGAACAGCTCCAGCTGCTCCGGGCAGCCATGTTGTCCCTCTGGGCTGGGGCCCAGGAGCCCCTCAGCCTGGTCCCAGCAGCCCGGAAGCCCTGGAGCTGAGCAGGGGGACCAATCCATGGGGCACAGGCGCTCATGCACGTGCAGGGTCTGGCTCCACCATGCCAGCTCGGCCTGCAGGGCCTGGATCTCCTTCCGCAGGGTGAGGTTGTCCTTCTCCAGAAACTCGTGCTGCTGCAGAGAAGTAGATGGGCGAGGAGGGAACTCAGCCAGTGTCAGGGGCCCTGTAAGAGCCTTGGCCCCTTCCAAGGTCCTCGACTTCAGGAGAAAGATGCCACCAGCATCAGAATAGCCAAGTGCCTGGCCAGCCCTTCATAACCATCCACCGCGTATCCCCCATCCCACCCCGAGGGGGCTCAGATCTGCCTGCTCTCATCCCATCGCTGGTGCCCTGAGCTGGTGCCATTTCTCACCTGGGATCTCCATGGGCTGCCAACGCGTGTGCCCCCCAAACCACCCATTCTTTTGCCCGCAGGAGTCATTTGGCGACCATGTCATTAATTGCAGGTTAAAGCCCTTTAGAGGCTCCCATCAAATTCACTGTTGTAGGATTCCAGGCCTGTGTGGTGGCCGCAGCTCAGACTTCTGGTCTTCTCTCTCCCGCCTTCTTTCTTGCTTCCCTCCCTTCCTGACCGTCACATGAACTCTGCTTCTCTGCCACATTTCCTGTTTCCTCTGCCTGGACACCCTTCCACCGCCCTCCCCCCTGCAAATCCCAACAGGGCCTTCCCGTGGCAACTTGATGTCATATTGTCCTAGACTGCTTACTAACACTGCCAGACCTTTAGAGGGCCCAGAACTCACTCCGACGAGCACTGTGGGAAGATTCAGGGGCTTGTTTTACAGGTTGACAGCACGAGTGTGTTCGATTCTGCACCCCTGAATCAGTGTTTATTAAGCTCTATTCTGCTGAACGCCAGTTCTGAGAACCTCTGAGACACTATAAATATGCAGCTCTAAATAACCATTAACAATAATGATAAAAATGCAGAAAGAATTTTATGTCTGCATCTCATAGGGCTGAATAAATTGAACGACTTCCTTCAGTCCCCCCACCCCCTTTTCTGGACACTTTGAAAGAAGAAGTTCCAAGGGTGTTTTGCTTAGAAGTGTGGTTTTGGCCCTGGACTCAAAGTTCTAACAGGCCTGAAAGCCACCAGCGGCCCCACTCCCAGACTCTGTCTCTGCAGGTGGAGTGATGAACATTTCTAAAATGTATCATATGTCAGCCTTCGCCTAAATGCTGTAAAGGCTTCAACTCACCTCCAGGAGCTGAGCCACTCACTCATTCATTTATTCATTCGTTTGCTACCTTCAGGAGAATCAAACATCACCACTCAAGGAGTGACAATTGCAATTTCGTTCCTTCCCTCTTCCCTTTTTTCCCAACAGGATCTAACACCATCTGACATCCTGACCACTGCAGGGATCCTTTGTTTGTTGGTCTGGCTTCCCCAGGAGAATAGGAGCCCTGTGGGTGGAGCTGGGGTGGGTTTTTGTCTATGTGTCCACAGCTCTATCTCCAGTGCTTAGAACAGTGCCTGGCACACAGGAGACACTCAACAGGCATTTCCAGAAGGAAGGAATAAATGAACGCATGGGTCTCCTCGGCACCATTCTGAGCACCAGTCCTCACTCTCACCAAGTCTACAGGGTGCTGCTCCCCACGCCTGTGCCAGAACTGTGTCATTTGTCCCCAAAGTGTTTTCTTAGCTTCATCCTCGGGGGAAACTCTCATTCATCCTTAAAGATCAGCTCATACTTCTTCTTCTTCTTCTTTTTTTTTTTTTTTGAGACAGAGTCTCTGTCACCCAGGCTGAAGTGCAGTGACACAATCTCAGCTCACTGCAACCTCCACCTCCCAGATTCAAGTAATTCTAATGCCCCAGCTACTGGGATTGGCTAATTAGCCACCATGTGCCGGTAATCCCACTACTGGCACTGGCTAATTAGCTACCACATGCTTCTAATCTCAGCTGCTGGGATTGGCTAATTAGCTATCATGTGTGACTAATTTTTGTATTTGTAGTAGGGAGAGGATTTTTAGTAGAGATGGGTGTCAGCCACCAAGTCCGGCTCATCTCCTCTTCAGACCACCCAATATGCCACTACCTGTGTGCTATAGACTCTATGTGTTTCCTCCAACATTTATATGTTGAAGCCATAACCCCCAGTGTGATTACGATTAGAGATAAGGCTCTTAGAAAGTAATTTAGATGAAATAAGGTCCTAGGATAGAGGATAGGGTTCTAATCTGATAGGATTGGTGGCTTTATAAGAAGAGGAAGGGAGGCTGGGAGCAGTGGCTGAAGCCTGTAATCCCAGCACTTTGGGAGGCTGAGGTGGGTGGATCAATTGAGTCCAGGAGTTCAAGACCAGCCTGGGCTACATGGAGGAACTCTGTCTCCACAAAAAATACAAAAATTAGCCAAGTGTAGTGGTGCATGCTTATAGTATCAGCTACTCGGGAGACTGATGTGGGAGGGTTGCTTGAGCCTGGGAAGCTGAAGTTGTAGTGAGTCAAGATCATGGACCACACTCTAGCCTGGACAACAGAGCAAGATCCTCTCAAAAAAAAAAAAAAAAAAAAAAAAAAAAAAAAAAAAAAAAAAAAAAAAAAAAACAAGGAAGGGGCCAGGCATGGTGGCTTGTGCCTGTAATCCCAGCACTTTGGGAGGTGGAGGTGGAAGGATTGCTTGAGCCCAGGAGTTCAAGACCAGCCTGGGCAACATAGCTAGACCCCCATCTGTATTTAAAAATAAAAATAAAAGAAATAATAAGTAAATAAACAATAAATGAATTTTAAAAATTAGAAAGGAGAAGGCCGGGTGCAGCAGCTCATGCCTGTGATCCCAGCACTTTGGAAGGCCAAGGCGGGCAGATCACTTGAGGCCAGGAGTTCAAAACCAGCCTGGCCAATGTGGTGAAACCCTGTCTCTACTAAAAATACAACAATTAGCCAGGCCTAGTGGTACATGCCTGTAATCCCAGTTACTCAGGAAGCTGAGGTAGGAGAATCACTTGAATCCGGAGGCAGAGGTTGCAGTGAGCTGAGATAGGGCCATTGCACTTCAGCCTGGGTGACAGCGTAAGACTCTGTCTCAATTAAAAAAAAAGAAAACAGGTTGAGCGGTGGCTCACGCCTGTAATCCCAGGAGTCTGGGAAGCCGAGGTGGGTGGACAAACTGAGGTCGGGAGTTTGAAACCAGCCTGACCAACATGGAGAAACCCCATCTCCACTAAATATACAATAATTAGCTGGGCATGGTGGCATATGCCTGTAATCCCAGCTACTCGGGAGGCGGAAGCAGAAGAATTGCTTAAACCCAGGAGGTGGAGGTTGTGGTGAGCCGAGATTGTGCCATTGCACTACAGGCTGGGCAACAAGAGCAAAACTCAACAAGAGTCAAAAACAAAACAACAACAACAACAAACACCAAAAAGGAGAGGAAGGGAAAGAGATCACCCTGTCCTCTCCCGTGCACTGAGAGACCATGAGCACACAGAGAGAAGGCAGCCACTTACGAGTCAGGAAGAGCACCCTCGCCTGAACTGAACTGGCTGGCACCTTGATCCTGGACTTCCCAGCCTCCAGAACTGGGAGAAATAAATGTCTGGTTTTTTAGCCAGCGTCTATGGTATTTTCAGAAGAACATGAAGCTCAGTAAAGGAAGTAACTTACAACTGGGACTGGAAGCCACACCCGTCTTGACCCTAAACCAGAGTTCTCTTGGTCACCTCCTGAACTCTGACCCCGAGGTGATTAATCACAGATCACCATGCAGGTCTCTGGGCCTCACTTGGCCTTATGAAGTGAGACCTGGCAGAGGAGGAATAATCCACTTTTTTTTTTTCTATAGACAGGGTCTCGATCTGTTGCCCAGGTTGGATGCAGTGGTGCAATCATGGCTCACTGCAGCCTTGAACTCCTGGGCTCAAGCAATCCTCCAGCCTCTGTCTCACAAAGTGCTAGGATTACAGGCGTGAGCCACTATGCCCAGCCTAGAATCTGTATTTTAATCAGTGCCTCAGCTGGCCATTGTGTTGGTGTCTCCCAATTTGCCTCCACTTCCTGTCTTCCTTCCCCTAGACTGTGGGCACCTTAAGGCAAGGCTGGGCTGAGGATAACCCTTTGTGTCCCTGAAGCCTGGTGTGTACCTAGCACATGGTGTGTACTCAACACCCAGACATTTCCAAATCTCAGCCACGGGACCCTTTCCTCATCCCAAACTCAGGTGACCTAGAAAAATACAGGAGTTTGGGGGGTATCTGCTCACAGGTGGGGTGAGAAGAGGTGGCTGGGCCAGTAAGTGGAGACAGAGACAAGGAAAGGGGTTGTCCGCACCTGGTGCAGGGCGTCTGCCTTGTCTGTGTGCTTCTGCCGGCTTCGCTGGGCCACTGCCCGGTTCTTCTGCTTCTTCTTCAGCTGCCTTTGATGCTCCTCAAAGTCCTGAAGGGCACGAGGCAGAGGACTTAGGGGGCCCAGACAGGCCTGGCGCCCTCCGTCCTGGCCCGCCATTCATAAGGCCAAGGGTTTCCCTTTGAGTCAAGTTCCTGAGGGTCTTTGTTCTCCCAGAAGCTCACTTGGCACCCACAACCCCCATAGCAGGCACTGCACACCCCGTTGAGGCAGGGAGGGAAAGCAGGGAGGATGGGAAGCCTGAGATTCAAACTCGGACAGAGCTGACTTCAAACCCCACATTCTCTCTCTCTCTCTCTCTTTTTTCTTTCTTTCTTTTTTTTTTTGAGACAGAGTCTTGCTTTGTTGCCCAGGCTGGAGTGCAGTGGTGTGATCTTGGCTCACTGCAACCTCTGCCTCCCAGGTTCAAGTGATTCTCCTGCCTCAGCCTCCCAAGTAGCTGGGACTACAGCCACGTGCCACCATGCCTGGCTAATTTTTGTATTTTTAGTAGAGATGGGGTTTCACCATGTTGGCCAGTCTGGTCTCAAACTCCTGACCTCAGGTGATTCACCAGTCTTGGCCTCCCAAAGTGCTGGGATTACAAGTGTGAGCCACCGTGCCCGGCCAAGCCCACATTCTTGAGCCTAGTCGCCCCATCCCTGCAATGGAAGCATGACAGCAGAGGGGGAAGGCCCATGCGGCAGGCAGCCCAGAGCGGCGTGGCATAAAGTTCAGCTGCCATTCTTCTCATTGCCATGATCTCCACACCAAGGTGTGGACTTTCCTAACTGTGAGCTCTGTGAAGGGAGATGTGGTTCCCTGTGCCCATGCCCAGCTGAAGCCCAAAGCAGATATTCATATACCCAACAAGCATGTATAAGCACCAACTATGTTCCAGGCACTAAGCTAGGGGGACATGATAGCAAAAAAAATATACGCAAATCCCTGCCCTCAAACTGCTCACATTCTAGTGAGGTGGTAGCCAAGAACGAATGAATGAATGAAGGGTTCATGCTGGCGGAAGAGTGGACTCAAAAGTTGACAGTTGTGACCACCCTGTACCCTGGGGTCAATGAAACTTAGACAGAATATTTTATACAAATGTCCAAAGCTCTGCAAAGTCAGAGCAAGAGGAACTGTTGGAGCGCTCACAGCCCAGCCCCCTCCCCCAGGTCTCTCTGGAGTGTATGTTCTGAGGGTAAGGACCTCAGCCAAGACCATGGCCGCCCTGGCTGCAGATTCTGAATGCTCCTAGGCTCCTGCCACAGCTGTACCCTGGCCATATGCTCCCTGGGGCCGTGTCCACAGCAGGCTCACTGTAGACACTGGGGCACCAAGAGACAGAGGCTGAGACAGGGCCCACGGTGAGTGAAAGGGGCTCCTGTGAGATGGGCAGAGCCTCCAAAGGAAACCATGGCACAGGGAATTTATTTTATTTTATTTTATTGAGACAGAGTCTCTCTCTGTCACCCAGGCTGGAGTGCAGTGGCATGATCTCAGCTCACTGCAACCTCCAGCTCCCAGGTTCAAGCGATTCTCTTGTCTCAGCCTCCTGAGTAGCTGGGATTACAGGCATGAGCCACCACGCCCAGCTAATTTTTGTATTTTTAGTAGAGATGGGGTTTCATGATGTTGGCCAGGATGGTCTCGATCTCCTGACCTCGTGATCCACCTGCCTCAGCCTTCCAAAGTGCTGGGGTTACAGGCGTGAGCCACTGCGCCCAGCCTATTTTATTTTCTTTTATTTTATTGAGACAGAATCTCTCTCTGTTGCCCAGGCTGGAGTGCAGTGGCACAATCTCAGCTCACTGTAACCTTCGCCTCCTGGGTTCAAGCAATTCTCTTGCCTCAGCCTCTCGAGTAGCTGAAACTACAGACGTGCCCTGCCACACCCGACTAATTTTTGTATTTTTAGTACAGATGGGGTTTCACCATGTTGGCCAGGATGGTCTTGAACTCCTGGCCTTATGTGATCCACCCGTCTTGGCCTCCCAAGGGGCTAGGATTACAGGCGTGAGCCACCGCGCCCAGCAGGCCTGGGTTATTTGGAGAAGGAAGGAAAGGCTCCTGTGAGGGTAGTGGGGGGGAATAGGTACGTTAGGAGAGGGCAAGTACATAGAGACCAAGTCCTAAACCAGAGGCTGGACCTGCAACGTGAGAGCTGGAAATGCCTCATTTCCAACCCCCTGGGGAGGAAAGTGAGACCCAGAGAAGGGCATGTCGAGCCCTCTGTCACACAGCTCAGAGTATAGAGCTGGGACTAGGCACTCCCGCCTGCAGCCCTCACTGCCTGGCACTGGGGATCCTTGGGTTGCTCCCCCATCTCCAATCCCCTGTACTCACTGTCCCGGTCAGCAGCTCGTTGCCCCCGCAGAGGTGCATGGCTTAGGCGGGGGAGCAGAGGCGTCGCTCAGCAGCTGTGACTTCCCAGTGCCCTCTGGAGGCCTGGGGAAGCGACAGCTCTTTAAATCCCCAGTCACCATTCCGCCCGCCCCCAGAGAACCAAGTTTCAGTTTCTCCTAAAGCCACCAGCTGCCCAGAATCCCTGGCTTAGGGCTGCTCACGTGGCTAGAATTTCCTAATATGAACTGGCCTTCCGGTTGGGCCCCTTCTCTGGAAAGAGAACAGTGGAGCGTGGAGAGGATGGAAAACCAAAGGCCAGGTGTGGGGAGGGTGTTCCAGAGGAGAAAGGCCAGGCAGCCAGGGACTGAGCTGAGAGGAGAAGCCAGTGAGGACTGAGGGCTCCTGTGAGGTAAGAGAGAGCCTCTGGGCTCTGGAATTTGGGGAACTCCAGATCACAGCCCACACTGGAGCTGTCCAGCTTTCAGAAAGTGACTCTCCTCTGAGCCTTAATTTTCTCATCTGTAAGGGTATGGGCTGGAGGATGGTACAACTACACACTCCCAGGCTCACGGCAGGAACTGAGCCAGATAATGCAACCACCCCCAAACCTTCTGAGACCACTATTGAAGCATATCTGCAAAAACAAGCAATGTGTTAGGAAGAACAGATGGATACATGAGTGTTTTCATACAACAGACCAAGTGGCAGTGGAAAGATTGATGTCCAGTGGTTAGGAGCCCAGCTTCCAAGCTGCATGACTTGGGTTCATAATTTCATCTGTGTTACTGTTTCCAAACCTGTAAAGTGGGGAAAAAAATAATTTTGTTAGGCTGGGTGCAGTGGTTTATGCCTGTAATCCAAGTACTCTGGGAGGCCCAGGCAGGAGGATCACTTGAGCTCAGGAGTTTGAGACCAGCCTGGGCAACACAGCAAGACCTTATCTCTAATAAAAATACAAAAAATTGGCGGGGCATGGTGGCACACACCTGTAGTCCCAGTTACTCAGGAGGCTGAGATGGGAGGATCATTCGAGCATAGGAGTTCAAGTCTACAGTGAGCTATGATCTCGCCACTGCACTCCAGCCTGGGCAATAGAGCAAGACCTTGTTTCAAAAAAATTAATTAATTAAAATTTTAAAGATAAAAATAAAGCAAAGCCTGAAGCCCCAGGCATATCTGCACGGTTGTTCTATCTCTAAGAGAGACCACACTTGGATGGGGCCTCTGGGGGCCAGAGGGGCCAGTAGCTCTTGGGATATTGTAAAGAAGGGCCAGTAATGTCCAAGAACAGCATGCATGCAGTATGTAGGGTCCTGCGGTCTAGTGACTACAGCATTTTGGGGTTGTACCTGAGACCTGAGGGCTCATGGCTGATATTGTGGGATCACAAGAATGGCAAACACTACAGATGTGATCTTCTGATAGGTGATGGTGGCTGGACGTTGTTTTAAAGAGTTCATGGATGCCTCTGAGCTTAGTAAAAAAGAGTACTGCAATTGATTAGCAATATCTGCCAAACCATGACCGATTAGTGACGTCTGTTATGAGCAGAGGTGTGGAAAGCAGCAGTCCCCTGCTATCCCTAGAACCAAGCATAAAACAAGTCTGGGTTTCAGAGTCAAAAGACGTGACTCTGAGTTCTGGAACTCCACTCACCGTTTATCACCTGGAGCCTCAGTGTTTTGGCGATCACAAAGAAATGATATCTATTTGACAGCTGTTTTGAAGATGGGAAGGAATTAGATGAGAAGAAAGCTCTTAGGATACTGTGAAATGCTTTGTGGCAAGGATTCCCCCTCCTGAGATTTGCGGTGTCATATTCTGGATTCTAGTATTACTAATGCAGGATCCTGATTTAAAATGCCTGGGTGGGCGGGATTGGGCATGACAGCTGGGCCTTGCCCTCCTTGCCTCTGAGGGGGGACTAGGGGCAGAGGCTGGAGTGGGATGCCCCATGCAGTGAGGCCATCCCTGTTTCTCTGAATTACTGTTTCCCAGAAACCAGGAAGGCTGGGGCATCTTGCCTGAGGCAGGCACCTGAGGAGCTCATTAACCCAGCCCATGAGCTCCCCTGGGAGGATCTGCAGGAGCCCTGTGTATCATGGGACTAAGAAGAAACACCTGTGTGTGTGCGTATGTGTGTGCACGGGAGAGTGTGTGTGTGTGTGTGTGCGCGCACAGGAGTGTGTGTGCATGTATGTGTGTGTGTGCACGGGAGTGTGTGTGTGCATGTATGTGTGTGTGTGCACGGGAGTGTGTGTGCATGTATGTGTGTGTGTGCACAGGAGTGTGTATGTGCATGTATGTGTGTGTGTGTGGAGGGGCTAGAGCCCGAGGGTCCCCTCTGCCCTGGACCCCCAGTCTTTCCCCTCTAGACCCTGGCTTCCAGCAGAGGTGACAGCCGGTACAGCTTTTTCCAGAACCCCACAGTCCTGGGAGAAAACCAAAGAAGGCAGCGTTTATGGCTCCCTGAGGAGGTGGCTGGGAGAGGGAGTGGCAGGGAGGCAGGGAGCGGGAGCGGGTAATGTTTAACCAGGAATGGCTATAGGAGACTCTTCCCAGAGGTGGACACCCTCCCTGGCTGGTGGGACCACCCAGTCTGACTCCCCCTTGGACGGTGTCTCAGTCAGCTCAGGCTGCTATAATGCAATACCAGAAACTGGGTGGCTTAATGACAGGCTTTTATTTCTCGCAGTTCTGAGGGCTAAGAAGTCCAAGAGCACAGTGCTGGCAGGTTTGGCTCCTGGCAAGGCCTCTTCCTGGCTGGAAGACGGTGGCACTCTTGCTGTGTTCTCACATGATCTCTCTGCCTTCTTATAAGGACACTCATCCCATTGTAGGGTCCCACCCTCACGACATCATCTAATCCTAATGACTTCCTGAAGGCCCCCCTCCAAATACCATCTTATTGAGAGTTGGCACTTCCTTGTGTGAGTTTTCGGAGGACACAAATTTTCAGTCCATAAAAGCGGGTGAGGAAACTAACGCCCAGACGGGCAGGTCGCCCCACAGGAGGGGTGAAGCTGGAGGGTGAACACGACCTCTCTCTCTTCCAGGCCTCAGTCCTGCTCCACAGCCTGCTTGGAAGGACCTGGTCCATTAGTAAGGAGCCAGCAGCCCCAGTGGGTGGAGGCCGGAGGCATCCCAAAGTGAGCTCCTGCATGGCAGGACAGGTTCTTTGAAGTATCCCCAGTGCTTCAGACACTGCCTTCACATAATAGATGCTCAATTAATGAATTAAAGTCCAGCAGGCAACTTGCCACCCAGGAACTTCATAACTTTCCTGAGAAAAGACATTTTTTGCTCATTCCCATAGGACCTGCCCTGGGTTCCTGGTGGGCTCTCCCCAGCCAACCTCATCATTTTACCAGTGAGGAAACTGAGGTAGCCAGGCGAGGTGGCTCACACCTGTAATCCCAGCTCTTTGGCAGGCTGAGGCGGGTGGATCACCTAAGGTCAGGAGTTCAAGACCAGCCTGACCAATATGGTAAAATCCCGTCTTTAAAAAAAAAATGAAAA
>NW_016107417.1:3531614-3539467 GCF_001604975.1 Cebus imitator | reverse complement strand
GGCCTCCCAAAGTGCTGGGATTACAGGCGTGAGCCACCGCGCCCGGCCTAGATGGAGTCTTGCTCTGTTGCCAGGCTGGAGTACAGTGGCCAGATCTCGGCTCACTGCAACCTCCGCCTCCTGGGTTCAGGCAATTCTCCTGCCTCAACCTCCTCAGTAGCTGGGATTACAGGCACGCGCCACCATGCCCAGCTAATGTTTTGTATTTTTAGTAGAGACGGGGTTTCACCATGTTGACCAGGATGGTCTCGATCTCTTGACCTCATGATCCACCTGCCTCAGCCTCCCAAAGTGCTGGGATTACAGGCTTGAGCCACCGCGCCCGGCCCTGAAACATCTTTTAAATGAAAAAGCAAGTTATGGACAGGACCCATTTTTGTCTTAAACAATGATGAGGTCGAGCACAGTGGCTCACACTTGTAATCCCAGCACTTTGGGATCCTAGCACAAAAAATTGGCCAGGCATGGTCAATGCACCTATAGTCCCAGCTACTCAGGAGGCTGAGGCAGGAAAATGGCTTGAACCTGGGGGTGGTGGGTGGCAGCAGAGGTTGCAGTGAGCTGAGATTGCGCCACTGCACTCCAGCCCGTATGAGACAGAATGAGACTGTCTCAAAAGAAAAAAAAAGGGCAAGTTATGATCGTGTTCTTGTGTGAGAAGCAGCACTTATATCTGGTGTAAATTGCTGCAAATTTCTCATGCTTACAAAGGAGTCTCAATAAGAGATGGGAAATTGCGTTCTCTGGATTCTTAGCTTTCTCTGTTTAAACCGTCACTGTCATTTGTTGCCCTTTGAATGGATGTGCCTTATTTTGCTGCACTGTTGCAGCAATTGAAGTATTCTTTTTTGTTCCCCCAGACGTAGTCTCACTCTGTCGCCCAGGCTGGAGCACAGTGGTGCGATCTCATCTCACTTCAATCTCCGTCTCCCTGGTTCAAGCAATTCTCCTGCCTCAGCCTCCTAAGTACCTGAGATTATAGGAGTCCACCACCATGCCCAGCTAATTTTTATATTTTTAATAAGACAGGATTTCATCATGTTGGTCAGGCTGCTCTCAAACTCCTGACCTCGTGATCCACCCGCCTTGGCCTCCCAAGGGGCTGGGATTACAGCTGTGAGCCACCACACCCGGCCACAAGTGAAGTATTCTCCATGCAGCTGCTCATGAAATCTTCACCAGTAGGTCGCAGATATCTGTGAGAGAAGTCTCTCTCTCTTATTAGATCATCTAAGTTAAGTTACTAGCAAGTCTAGAGTGCACCAATGTCAGACATGATGCCCAAACAATGTCATCGGGAGTCAGACTCTTATGCTATCTGCTGTCCTCCGGGCTGGCTACATTCTCAGGCAGAGCTGGCTCATGGGAGTAGGACGGCCACCAGAAACACCAGCTTAGCGGCTCCCCAGGGGGGCACAACCCCAGCCCTTGCCACTTCCCCAGTAGCTCCAACAAAAGTCCCAGGCCTGGCCTTCTTTGGTCTGGCTTGGGTCATGTGCCTATTCCTGACATCAATCACTGCGAACAGGTGAGATGAGGCAGGGCCAGGGCCCCAAGCCCATCCCGGAGCCCAGGGTTGGGGTTAGCCCCATCTAAACCATAAGGACTTGGGGTAAGGAAGTGGCTGTTTTCCAAGGTATTGGGGTGCTGTTGGCAGAAGAAGGGTGGGTAGATGCTGGGCTAACGCCACAGCCTCAGCTCAGCTTCTGATACAAGGAAGCTGCTGTTCAGTAGCACGTCCCCAGCCCTGGTCACCTCCCCAGGTGGATGGACTCCCATCCCCCATGTCTCCGATACCAAGCTGAGCAATCTGCCTGTCCTTTACCTCACACCTGCCCCAGAGGTGGAGGAAGATCTCTGCGGTCAGAGACCCGTGGACAGGAAAGCAAGGGTTTGCTAAAGGATGACTCCAGATGTACTGAATGCTGGGCAGAGACAGGGGAAGCCACATCATGGGGACTCCCCAGGGTGTAAGGAGAGAAGAACAGACTTTAATTTCAACATAGTACATTGTGCATAGCACACTTCAGTGCTCATTAAGATGGAGTCCGGGCCAGGCATGGTGGCTCATGCCTGTAATCCCAAAACTTTGGGAGTCCGCGGTTGGCAAATCAAGAGTTCGAGACCAGCCTGGACAACCTGGTGAAACCCCGTCTCCACTACAAATATAAAAATTAGCTGGGCATGGTGGCACATGCCTGTAGTCCCGGCTACTGGAGAGGCTGAGGCAGGAGAGTTGCTCAAACCTGGGAGGCAGAAATTGCTGTCAGCCAAGATTGCACCACCACACTCCAGGCTGGTGACAGAGTGAGGCTCTGTCTCAACAGCAACAACAACAAAAATAGGCCGGGCGCGGTGGCTCACGGCTGTAATCCCAGCACTTTGGGAGGCTGAGGTGGGCTGATCATGAGGTCAGGAGATCGAGACCATACTGGCATGGTGAAACCCCATGTCTACTAAGATACAGAAAACTAGTTGGGCATAGTGGTGCATGCCTATAATCCCAGCTATTCAGGAGAATCGATTGAACCCGGGAGACAGAGGTTGCAGTGAGCCGAGATTGCGCCTCTGCACTCCAGCCTGGCGACAGAGCAAGACTCTGTCTCAAGAAAAATAATAGTAATAAAATAAATAAAAGTGTAAAAAGATGGAGTCTGCAAATAGCCAGGCCTCCCAGGAACTAAGTGACTTCCCTGGGCTCTGTGAGGCTCCTCACTGCCCAGTCCTCAGTGCACCTTCCCATGCTCACTCCCCTCCCCAACCCCCAGTCCTGCTGGGTCCTTTGCCTCCAATGCCTTGTGCTTCTGAGTCTCTGCCATTCCTTTAATATACTTACACATCTTTCTGGGAAGCGATCTGGAACTTTTGGAAATGGGCAGGCAGTATAAATTATAAAGAGCTGAGCTCTGGCAAGTCCGAGAGCATCCCAGGGCTTTGTGGGAAATGACAGTTGTGACCATGGCTCCTGGATTTTCCCAGGTAGTCCAAGCTCCAGAAAGACCTGGGCTCAAATCCTCGCTCTGTCCTGCTACTGTCTGAGCTTGGACAAGGCCCTTGGTTGCTCTGGGTTCTCACTGTCCTTGTCTGTAAAACAGTGACAATTCCCTCACTTTGCCAGAGCTGTCATGAGGACTGAAACAAGGTATGGAAAGTGGTCACCAGTGAGCTCAGAAAGGACAAGTCCCTCTCTCTTGTCCCAGTTATCCCTAGAGATGGGAGGGCCTCATGTGGAGGCTGGTGCCAGGGAGTGGCCAGCCAGGCTCACAGAGCCAAGGCCTGGAGGGCTGGCTGGGGTTCAGCGGGGCAGGGAATGAGACCCAACCCAGGCTGGCCAACGACTTGAAATGCAACAGACCAGACAGCACTTGACAATGACTTCTCAGGGTCCTTCTTGCTGTGCTGGAGGCTGGGGCCCACCTGAGCCTCTTAGGAGGCCTTTTTCTAAACATGGGACTAGCAATGAACCAAGGTTGGTGCTGCAGACAGAGACCTAGGTGCCTTCCCCAGCACTGCCATCTGCCTTCCACCCTGGGTTTCAGTCTTCCCTTCCCAGCACCCGTAGGGAGGGGGTAACTATGAGATGCCTTTTTTTTGAGACCAAGTATCTCTGTTTCCCAGGCTGGAGTGCCATGAGGTGATCTCAGCTCACTGCAACCTCCACCTCCCAAGTTCAAGCGATTCTCCTGCCTCAACCTCCCGAGTAGCTGGGATTGCAGGTGCCCACCACCACGCCCAGCTAGTTTTTGTTTTTTTAGTAGAGATGGGGTTTCACCATGTTGGCCAGGGTGATCTTGAACTCCTGACCTCAGGTGATCTGCCTGCCTCAGCCTCCCAAAGTGCTGAGATTACAGGCATAAGCCACCATGCCCTGCTGAGACACCCTTTTTGATTTGGGCCGGGTGTGGGAGATGGAATCTGTGGGGATTTCGGAAAGGGGGAGCTGGGTCCGCCTTGGTTTGGGGGCTGAGAAACCTGATGGTGAGAACAAGACTGCTGAAGCCCCACTGCTTCCTGTCTGTGTGAGTAGCTAGAAAGCAATTCAGAAACCTTCTGTCCCTTTCTATCACTTGGCAAGTATTTCCTTAGCATCTCCCATGTGGCAGGCCCTGCTTTAGGTGCTGGGAGACATCTGTGTGTTTGTTTGTTTGTTTTTGAGACAATCTCTTGCTCTGTCACCCAGGCTGGAGTGCTGTGGGGCGATCTTGGCTCTCTGCAACCTCCGCCGCCCTGGTTCAAGCGACTCTCTGCCTCAGCCTCCCAAGTTGCTGGGATTACAGTCATGCCACCGTGCCTGGCTAATTTTTGTACATTTTAGTAGAGATGGGGTTTCACCATCTTGGCCAAGCTGGTCTTGAACCCCTGACCTTGTGATCCACCTGCCTCAGTCTCCCAAAGTTCTAGAATTACAATTGTGAGCCACTGCACCCGGCCAACATCTGTTATTAAAGAAAGATCCAATTATTGCCCTTGTGGAATTTCCATTCTAGGGAGGAGCAGAGAGACAATAATTGTGTTAAGTGAATTATATAGTCTGGTGGGAGTCCACAGGTAGTCGTGGGAAATGTGGGGTGGGGAATTTCACATGTAAGTAGTGGGGTCAGACTGAGCCTCAATGAAACATTTAAACAAACAAAAAAAACCATTTTTTTTTTTGAGACAGAGTCTGGCTTTGTTGCCAGGCGCCAGGCTGGAGTGCAGTGGCATGATCTCAGCTCGCTGCAACCTCTGCCTCCTGGGTTTAAGCAATTCTCCTGCCTAGCCTCCCAAGTAGCTGGGACTACAAGTGTGTGCCACCACGCCCAGCTAATTTTTGTATATTTTTTAGCAGATATGGGTTTCACCATGTTGGCCAGGATGGTCTCGATCTCTTGACCTCGTGATCCACCTGCCTCAGCCTCCCAATGTGCTGGGATTACAGGTGTGAGCCACCAGGCCGGGCCAAAAAAATTTTTTTGACTTTGGACATCTGAGGAAAGAATTGAAGAGGAGAGAGCCGTGACAGTGAGGTACTGGCTGGGGTTGGAGGCAGAGTGGTGTAGTGGACTCCTGGGACTGGCAGGGTCAGGGGAGCAAGATTGGTGTGGAGGCCACAGGGCCATTCATGCAGGAGTTCATAGGCCACTGAAAACCTTGGGCTTTTCCTCTGAAAGATACAGAGAGCACCAGAGGTCTCTGAGCAGAGGAGAACATGATCTGATGCACAGGTTAAAAGGTCCCTGGTCAGGTGGGGTGGCTCACACCTGTAATTCCAGCACTTTGGGAGGCCGAGGCAGGAGGATCACTTGAGGTCAGGAGCTTGAGACCAGCCTGGCCAACATGATGAAATACAAAACTAAAAATACANGACAGAGTCTCACTCTGTTGCCAGGCTGAAGTACAATGGCACGATCTCGACTCACTGAAACCTCCGCCTGCCGAGTTCAAGCAATTCTCCTGCCTCAGTCTCCCAAGTATGGGATTACAGCTGGGCTAATTTTTGTATTTTTAGTAGAGACTGGGTTTCACCATGTTGGACAGGCTGGTCTCGAACTCCTGACCTCGTGATCTGCCTGCCTCAACCTCCCAAAGTGCTGAGATTACAGGTGTGAGACACCACACTCAGCCCTAATTTTTGTATTTTTAGTAGAGATGGGGTTTCACCATGTTGGCCAGAATGGTCTCGATCCCTTGAGCTCATGATCCTAAAGTGCTGTGATTACAAGTGTGAGTCATCCTGCCCGGCCCAATTTTTTATATTTTTAGTAGAGATGAGGTTTGGCCATGTTGGCTAGGCTGATCTTGAACTCTTGGCCTCAAGTGATCCACACAGCTCGGCTTCCCAAAGTGCTGGGATTACAGGCATGAGCCACCATGCCTGGCCTCATCATTATTTAAGAAAAAAATTTAAAAATAGCTGGGCATGGTGACATGTGCCTGTGGTCCCAGCTACTTGGGAGGCTGAGGTGGGAGGATCAGGTGAGCCTGGGAGGAGGAGGCTGCAGTGAGTTGCGATCATGCTACTGCACTTGAGCCTGGATGACAGAACAAGACCCTGTCTCAAAAAAAAAAAAAAAAAAAAAAAGGCCGGGCGCGGTGGCTCACGCCTGTAATCCCAGCACTTTGGGAGGCCGAGGCAGGAGGATCACTTGAGGTCAGGAGCTTGAGACCAGCCTGGCCAACATGATGAAATACAAAACTAAAAATACAAAACTTAGCTGGACGTGGTGGCGCATATCTTGGAGGCTAAGGCAGGAGGATCTCTTGCACTCAGGAGGTGCGATGTACCTTCTGAGTTCAAGTGATTGCACCGCTGAGCTGAGATTGCACCACTGAGCAAGACTCCATCTCAAAAATAAATAAATAGGCTGGGTGTGGTGGCTCACTCCTGTAATCCCAGTACTTTGGGAGGCAGAGGCGGGCAGATCACCGGAGGTCAGGAGTTCGAGACCAGCCTGGCCAACATGGCGAAACTCTGCCTCTACTAAAGATACAAAAATTAGCTGGGCATGGTAGTGGATGACTGTAACCCCAGCTACTCAGGAGGTTGAGGCAGGAGAATCGCTTGAACCCAGAAGGCAGAGGTTGCAGTGAGTTGAGATCGTGCCACTGCACTCCAGCCTGGGCGACAAAGTGAGACTCCGTCTCAAAATAATAATAATAATAATAATAATAATATAAAAAGGGTTGGCAGGGCACAGTGGCTCACGCCTACGATCTCAGCACTTTGTGAGGCCGAGGCAGGTGAATCACCTGAGGTCAGGAGTTCAAGACCAGCCTGGCCAACATGGTGAAACCCCGTCTCTACTAAAAATACAAAAATTAGCCCAACTGTGGCTCCTGCCTGTAATCCCAGCTATGTGGGCGGCTGTGGAATGAGAATCACTTGAACTTGGGAGGCAGAGGTTGCAGTGAGCTGAGACCATGTCACTGCACTCCCGTCTGAGTAACAGAGTGAGACTCGGTCTCAGTAAATAAATAAATAACAAATAAATAAACCCTGTGCCTTGGAGCAGGGGAGCAGGGAAGCCGGTCAGGGGACCGCTGTAGTGATCCTGGTGAGTGGGGGTTCTGTCACCCAAAGAGAAGAGAGGCACCTGCCTCTCAGGTTCCAGAGTGAGGGCACAGCAGGGCTCGGGCAGCCGGGAGCGGGGGGCAGCAGCTGCTCCTGCGTTCATTCCTGTGGAGGCAGGAAGCATCCAGCACAGCCTTGCTTTTGAGGGGCCACAGGCAACAGGTGAGGTGGACGGGGATGTGGCTGTAGCAAGAGCTCAGCTTTTCAAGTCCTTTCTACCTCCTAAGGTTCTGGAAGGCCTTGCAGATGTCATGTGCCCTTGTGTGGTGAGTAACACCTGCTTTTGTCATCTGGAATTTGGAGAGGATGCCTCTGCTGCCTCCCACATAGGCAGCTGGGCTAAGACCTGTAATGAAGATGCTTGAACACTCTCTGACTTGTCTTATGAGGCATGCAGCAGTGGCCTGCAGGATGTACACACCCACTGAATCACTAGCGACCAGCACTGGTGACCCAGCTGCCTTTGGAAATGTAAAATGTACAGAGGCTGGGAAAGGCAGTTCATGCCTGTAATCCCAGCACTTTGGAAGGCTGAGGTGGGTGAATCACTTGAGCCCAGGAATTCAAGACCAGCCTGGCCAGCATAGTGAAACCCTGTGTCTACTAAAAATACAAAAATTAGCCAGGCGTAGTGGTGTGTGTCTGTAATTCCAGATTCCAGCTACTTGGGAGGCTGAGGCAGGAGAATCACTTGAACCCAGGAGGTGGAGGTTGCACCAGAACGCATGCAAGAGCTGAGATGGCGCTACTGCACTCCCACCTGGGTGACAGAGCAAGACTCTGTCTAAAAAAAAAAAAAAAA
>NW_016107417.1:3529040-3530359 GCF_001604975.1 Cebus imitator | reverse complement strand
ACGCCTGTAATCCTAGCACTTTGGGAGGCCAAAGCCAGGGGACCACCTGAGGTCAGGAGTTCAAGACCAGCCTGACCAACATGGAGAAACCCCGTCTCTACCAAAAATACAAAAACTAGCCGGTCATGATGGCACATTCCTGTAATCCCAGCTACCTGAGAGGATGAGGCAGAAGAATTGCTTGAACCCAGGAGGTGGAGGTTGCACCAGATCGCATGCAAGAGCCAAGATGGTGCCACTACACTCCAGCCTGAGCAACCAAAGCGAAACTGTCTCAAAGAAAAAAACCCTACAGGAAGATGAGCGGTGGGAGGGCAGAACTATGGTCTGTATGCGGTTGCCGTTTCTGTGCTTCCAGTTCTTTGTTTACTAATTAGCAGGACAAACCTACACTTGGGTAAGCTGCCTCCACCTGCTGGTTGGTGCCTCTGTCACAGGCATGTGGTCCAAAAAATAAGACAGGCATCACAGATTGTCTTATCAGAGAGGGAAAACAGGTTTTCTGTCTTCTCATTAAAGCTGTGACTTTATTATAAACAATCTAATATAAACGATGTAGCTTAAAAGAATTAAACAGGCCAGACACAGTGGCTCACGCCTGTAATCCCAACACTTTGGGAGGCCAAGGTGGGCAGATCGCTTGAGCCCAACTTTGAGGGCAACAAGGTGACCCCTACCCTGGGCTCCGGGATGGGCTTGGGGCCCTGGCCTTGCCAATCTCACCTGTTCGCAGTGATTGATGTCAGGAATAGGCACATGACCCAAGCCAGACCAAAGAAGGCCAGGCCTGGGACTTTTGTTGGAACTATTGGGAAAGTGGCAAGGGCTGGGATGTGCCCCCCGGGGAGCCGCTAAGCTGGTGTTTCTGGTGCCCATCCTACTCCCATGAGCCAGCTCTGCCTGAGAATGTAGCCAGCCCGGAGGACAGCAGATAGGGTAAGAGTCTGACTCCCGATCACATTGTTTGGGCACCATGTCTGACACTGGTGCACTCTAGACTTGGTAGCGATTTAACTTAGATCATCTAATAAAGGAAAGAGACTCCTCTGACACAGATATCTGCTACCTTCTCATGAAGGTGTCATGAGCAGCTGCATGGAAAATACTTCACTTGCTATAACACTGCAGAAAAAGAAGGCAAGTCCACAGAGGGCAACAAATGAGTGAAGAGTTAAACAGAGAAAACTCAGAAACCAGAGAACGCAATTTCCCATATCTTATTAAGACTCCTTTATAAGCATAAGAAATTTGGAGCAATTTACACCAGATATAAGTGCTGCTTCTCACACATGAACACAATCATAACTTGCCCCCCCCCC
>NW_016107417.1:3497695-3527145 GCF_001604975.1 Cebus imitator | reverse complement strand
AAAAAAAAAAAAAAAACCATACATATATATTCATATTCACGGTTATATATAACTACAACTCTATACATCTTCTTTCCTAGTTTTCTTCCAAAGGTATTTCTCAAATATTTTATTTCAGAGCTCTCTTCTGTTCCTCTGCTTGAAAGTGGAAAAAAAAGAAAAGAAAAAAAGCCAGGTGTGGTGGCTCACACCTCTAATCCCAGCACTTTGGGAGCCCGAGGTGGGTGGATCACTTGAGGTCAGGAGTTCGAGACCAGCCTGACCAACACAGTGAAACCCCATCTCTACTAAAAATACAAAATTAGCCAGGTGTGGTAGCATACACCTGTAATCCCAGCTACTTGGGAGGCTGAGGCAGGAGAATCGCTTGAACCTGGGAGGCTGAGGTTGCAGTGAGTTCAGATCGCGCCATTGCACTCCAGCCTGGGCAACAAGAGCGGAAACTTTGTCTCAAAAACAAGGGGAAAAAAAAGAGCTCTCTTTTCTAATTTCCACGAGGCAAATGAAAACATAGCTTTTAATGAGTCCCGTCACTTGTCTTTAAATGCCTCTCCACCCAATTTCTAGCTACAGTCAATTCTTCAAAAGTTAAACACAGACCAAGTGGGGTGGATCACACCTGTCATCCCAGCACTTTGGAAAGCGGAGGTGAGAGGATCACCTAAGTACAGGAGTTTGAGACCAGCCTGGGCAACATGGCTAGACATTCGTCTCCACACAAAATTTAAAACATTGGCCGGGCTTGATGGCATGCACCTGTAGTCCCAGCTACTCAGGAGACTGAAGTGGGCAGACTGCTGGAGGCTGCAGTGAGCCATGACTGTGCCATTGCACACCAGCCTGGGTTAAAGAGACCCTGTCTCTAAAAAATTTTTTTAAAGTTAAACACAGTTACTTTCTGAACTCCCCCTTTTTCACAGAGCTTGGATTTTCTTTCTTCTTTTTTTTTTAATTGCTATTCACTGAAATTCTACTACGTGGCCCCTAGGGAGTTATGACTGCATGGACAGGCATGACTTTAAGCTAGACATTTGAACAAGTTCTTTCAGTACTAGTGGTAGGAAATAAATAACAATCCAGCTGGGCGTGGTGGCTCATGCCTGTAATCCCAGCACTTTGGGAGCCCGAGGCGGGTGGATCACCTAAGGTTGGGAGTTCAAGACCAGCCTGACCAACATGGAGAAACCCCATCTCTACTAGAAATACAAAATTAGCCGGGTGTGGTGACACATGCTTGTAATCTCAGCTACTCAGGAGACTGAGGCAGGAGAATCATTTGAACCTGGGAGGCGGAGGTTGCAGTGAGCCGAGATTGTGCCACTGCACTCCAGCCTGGGTAACAAAAGTGAAACTCTGCCTCAAAAAAAAAAAAAAAAAAAAAATCCAAGGCTGGGTGCAGTAGCTCACGCCTGTAATCCCAGCACTTTGGGAGACTGAGGAAGGTGGATCTCTTGAAGTCAGGAGTTTGAGACTAGCCTGGCCAACACGGTGAAACCCTGTCTTTACTAAAAATACAAAAATTCACCAGGATGGTGGCTGGGTGTCTGTAATCCCAGCTACTCAGGAGGCTGACGCAGGAGAATCACTTGAACCTGGCAGGCAGAGGTTGCAGCGAGCCGGGATTGTGCTACTGCACTCCAGCCTGGGCGACAGAGCCAGACTCTTGTCCAAAAAAAAAAAAAATCTAGAAACACCCAAAGTAATAATTTTATGTTCCCCCAAACTTACTGCCCAGTTAACAGCTGGGTTACAGTGATTTTCAAACTTTTGTGACTGTGACTCACAGTGAGAAGTACACATATCTGTATAAATGCCTGAAACAAATGTTTTGCCAAACACTACTTACCTTTACTACATGGGTAAAGGTAGTAATGTTTTCTGTTCTGCTCATTCTGTTTCATTTTTGTTAATGCTACTGGGTTGAATCATATGAAACACGTCTGTGTAGTGAGAACTGTCAAATATGGGCAATTTCATACGGTTCAACCTATTTGTGACACTCATTTTACAATCCACTTCCTTAATGGAACACATCCCATAGACTGAAAAATGTTGCTAAGTGGGCATGTTTCCAGTTAATGTTTTTTTAATTACTTTTTTTTGAGATGGAGTCTTGCTCTGTCGCCCAGGATAGAGTGCAATGGCACGATCTCAATTCACTGCAACCTCTGCGTCCCAGGTTCAAGTGATTCTCCTGACTCAGCCTCCCGAGCAGCTGGGATTACAGGCCCCTGCCACCACGCCCAGCTAATTTTTGTATTTTTAGAAGAAACGGGGTTTCACCATGTTGGACAGGCTGGTCTCAATTTCTTGACCTCATGATCCACACGCCTTGGCCTCCCAAAGTGCTGGGATTACAGGCGTGAGCCACAGCGCCTGGCCCACTGGTTTCTGTTTCTTTGAGAAAGGATCTAACTGTCATGGAAGCTGGAGTGCAGTGGCATGATCACGGCTCACAGCAGCCTCATCCTCCTGGGATCCCACCTCAGTTTCCTAGGTAGCTGGGACTACAGATGTGCACCACCACACCTGGCTAATTTTTTTTTTTTTTTTTTGAGACAGACTCTGTCACCCAGGCTGGAGTGCAGTGGCACAATCTCACTGGAACCTTCGTCTCCTGGGTTCAAGTGAGCACATCTGGCTAATTTTTGTAGTCTCCCTATGTTGGCCAGGTTGGTGTTGAACTCCTAGGCTCAAGCAATCCACCCACCTTGGCCTCCCAAAGTGCTGGGATTACAGGCATGAGCCACTGTGCCTGGCCCACTTCCCTGTTTTAAGGGCTTCATGGAATCCACATGCACCTAACCCGGCTTAGATAACCTGCCCTCACTGGAGGCACTTGTTTTTTCCAACTTCTTGCTGTTCCAAACCATGCCACAGTGAACTTCCTTGTCATAAACGTTCTTGTGCAATGCCAGAGTTTCTATGGTGCAAGCTCCTCAAAGCAGGACGGCAGACTCCTACCATCTAGGCACTTACCATTGATCTTAGCTGCGTTTAAAGGCCTCTGGGTAAGGGCTGTGCTCAGTTTCTTCCTTTGCGAGTGTCTGATGGAGAGTAAATGGTGCCGACTGAAGGGTCCCACTCAGGCACCCTATCTGTCCAGCCCTCCTCTGACAACAAGCCCCTTTCTGCAAGATGGGAAGCTCTAGTTTCTTCCAGACCTCTCTCTCTCTCTCTTTTGAGACAGAGTTTCACTGTCGTTGCTCAGACTGCAGTGCAGTGGCGCTATCTCAGCTCACCACAGCCTCCACCTTCCGGGTTCAAGCGATTCTCCTGCCTCAGCCTCCCGAGTAGCTGGGATTACAGGCATGCGCCACCACACCCGGCTAATTTTTTATTTTAGTAGAGATCGGGTTTCTTCATGTTGGTCAGACTGGTCTCGAACTCCCGACCTCAGGTGTTTAGCCCGCCTCTGCTTCCCAAAGTGCTGGGATTAGAGGCAAGTGAGCCACCGCACCCAGCCCTTTCCAGGCCTCTCTCTAGGCAAACTTCATGGAGGCGTGAAGACAGTATGCTTTACCATTGACCAGACCTGAGTTTGAATGTCACCCATGCTCCTTAAACTCTCTGGTTTCCATTATCATAGCTACCAAAAGAATATAAACCTCTCAGGGTTGCAGGGAGGATGAAGCTGAACACGTGGAGTACGTTGCAAACAGTTACTCCGGAGTTAGCCATTGTCTTCAGCTGGTCCTGACAGGTCTTTCCCAAGCATGAAAGGCTCCTCCGTGCTGCCTATTCACATTTACCCTGCTGGGACCCGAATTAAGACAATAAGGTTCTCCTGAGTTTACAATCGGCTTGGTCCCAGGCCTCAGTTTCCTGAAGTTGGACTTCTTTTTTTAATTTGTTCTTTTTCACCAAGTAAACGTTGGACTTCTTGAGCGCCAAGGTAAAGAACGACACTCTTGGACAAAGCCATTCATTCAACAACAAATATTTATTGAGAACCTACTACGTGCCCGCCACTGTGCTAAGCATCATCTGGGCCTCAGTTCTCCCATCCGCAAAAGTAGGAATTGTACTTTTCAACTAGGAACCGCTGGGCCTCTGGGGACCGGCAGCCTTCGGGGCGGACTACGATTCCTTCATTGGAAGCCAAGGGCGCCCCGCACGTTTCCGAACGGCCTCCAGGGGGCACTGCCGCCCTGAATTGAGAGCCATCGGAGCGGGGTATGGGAAGGCTCAACTTTCTGCTCTGTCATTGGCCGACTGAGGATGATGCCGATGGCCCAGATGAGCAGGATGTGGACCGTGTTTCTGGGAACTGGGGCCTACATTGGCCCCAGGATGAGTCCGTCCGTCCCTGGGGCCCTGCGTTCTGACTCTCGGGTCAGACGCAGCCAAGATACAACTCAAGAACTTCAAGGTTTCCGCTCCGGCCGAGCGCCCGGGTCCGGCAGGGGAAAGGGTGAGGGTGTCGGCCTCGCTCCCCCAGCCTCAGCCCTCGGGAGGCGCAGCGTCAGGGCGGGCGGCCGCGCTGAAGCCCCCTGCGCCACTAGAGGGACTCTGGCAGCAGCGGCGCGGGCCGGCCTTCTGGTCACGTGCGGCGAGGGCGGGACCAAACCAGCGGCCGGCCAATCGGCTGTGCCGTCGCCGGGCGTGATAGCCAATAGGAGCCGGGAGCGGGGTCCCGGGACTGGAAAGAAACGGTGGCCGGGAGGGGGCTCCGGGGACCATGGGGCTCCTGGCCATTCTGAAGAAGATGAAGCAGAAAGAGCGGGAGGTGCGACTGCTCATGCTGTATCCTCCCCAGCGCCGGAGCCGCGGGGGTAGCGGGGCCCCGCCGGGCGGGCGGTGCCGGGCGCCCCCTGCCGGGAGCGGAGCGCGGCGGCCGGCGCTTCCCAACTGCCCCTGGCGTCACCATGCGGGCCCCACCAATTGCCCCGGAGGGCCGGGTGGAAATGTACCCCCGGCCTGGAGCTGGGGCCAGCTCAGAGGGCCGCTGAAACGGGCCTGCAGGCGCAGCGGCGGGACCGGGCGGCCCGAGTGTCAGGGGTGGTGGGACCCGGAGCTGAGTCGGACGCCACCACCCGGCGGCCTGGCCCGAGCGTGAGGCCGCTGCCCTCCCAGCTCTGATCTCCTCCCTGCAGCCCGAGGGTCCCAGGCCCCGGCTCCGTCCTCGAGCTCCTAATTCCGGGGGCGTGCGGGGTGGCGGGTGTGGGCTCCTTGGATCCTTTCCAGCGTGGATCCAACAGTCCGTCTCTTTGTCTCTGCTGCTACGCGGCCCGTGGATGTCCCTGCGGCTGAGGATGTGTGGACCCGAGTGCCCCGTGCGCCCTGTGCGCCTTCTGAGTCCAGTTAGGCGCCTGCACCTGTTCCCCCTGCTCTGTGCCAGGCCCCGCGGGGGCATGGCAGGGGAGAAAAGACGCTTACATGCACATCTAACTTGATAATCACTTCATGACTGTTTTAGTTTTTGAGACAGGGTCTTGCTCTGTTGCCCTGGCCAGAGTGCAGTCAAGGCTCACTGCAGCCTTAAGCTTCTAGGCTCAAGTGATCCTCACGCCTCAGCCTCCCAAAACTCTGGGATTATAGGCATGAGCTACGGAGTCCGGCCCATGTCTGTTTCATTTTAATTTTTTTGAGACAGAGTTTCGTCTTGTTCCCCAGGCTGGAGTGCAATGGTGCAATCTCGGCTCACTGCAAAACAAAAAAATCTTGCCTTCGTGGAAATTCTGTAATGCAGGGCGGTAGAAAGATGACAACACAGGAAGTAAGTAAAATATGTGATACGGGCTGGGTACAGTGGCGCACACCGGTAACCCCAGCACTTTGGAAGGTGAGGTGGGAGGAACGATTGAGCTCAGGAGTTTATCAGCCTGGGCAACATAGTGAGACCCTGTCTCTATTTATACATATATACTTCTCCATATATACTGCATATATATGGGCCATGCTTTGGACCATGTTTCTGGGGAACAGGGCCTTATCCTGCCACAGGATGAACTCCCAGTACATATATATGTATATATGTGTGGAGAAGAATGCAATTTCCGGTGGTCGAAGAAAGCCACTGTATGATGGCTGGACTTGGTGGTTCATACCCGTTATCCCAGCACTTTGGGAGGTTGAGGCAGGTGGATCACCTGAGGTCAGGAATTCCAGACCAGCCTGGGCAACATGGTGAAATCCCATCTCTACTAAAAATACAAAAATCAGCTGGGTGTGGTGGCGTGCGTCTTTAATCCCAGCTACCTAGGAGGCTGAAGCAGGAGAATCACTAGAACCTGAGAGGCAGAGATTGTAGTGAGTCAAGATCACACCACTGCACTCCAGCCTGGGCTTCAAGAACGAAACCCTGTGTCAAAAACAAACAAACAAACAAACAAAACCCTCTCTCAAAAATTGAGTACATGAGGGAGGTGAGGGTTGAACCATGCAGCGATCTGGGGTTGGGGGGTACTTTAAAGCGAAGGCCCTGGGAGGACTAACGCGTGTTCAGAGAAATGGCAAGGCGGGCAGTGTGTCTGAGGAGAGCTGACTGGAAACCTAGGGCGTTTTGGTTCTTGGTTTTCCCTTTTGATGAGAAGTGCAGAGGAGACAAGGAATCAGACCAGTTAGGCCACTGCAGTGATGCAGGCGAGATAGGATGGTGGCTTGGACCAGAATGGAAGTAGTGAGGTCATGGAAGTTTCTGGCCTGAACAATTAGAAGGGTGAGGAGCCATTTGCTGAGCTGGAGAAGACCGCGGAAGGAGCACTTTCAGAGGGGAGATGGGAGCCCTGTATGTGCCATGTGAGATGCCTCTGGACAGCCCAGAAGTGTCAGGCAGACAGCTGGATGTAGGCACTGATGTCGTGTGTGGGAGGAACACGTTTGGGTGTTGTCAGGATAGAGATGGTGTTGGAAGCTGTGATCCTGGATGAGGTCACCTAGGGATGAGCCTTGCCCGAGAAGAGAACCCAGTTATACCAGGATAAAGTCAGAGAGGTGAGGAGGAGAACCAGGTGGGAGTATGTCCCCGTGCTGAGGACAGCATATGTGCTGGGGAGAAGGGTGAGCCCCTCCGACAGGTGCTGAGTGGGGCAGATGACTGAGGGCTGCTCCGGCACTGGAGGGCTGGAAGGAGGTCTTTGGGGATTGACCTTGGTAAGAGCAGTTTTGGGCGCAGCAGAAGCAAACGCCTGATGGGAGTGTGTTCTAGAAAGAGCAAAAAGGCAGAAACGGGTGAGCACAAACAACTATTCTGAGATTTCCTGCAACAAGGAAAGAGATAAATGGATAAATAGATGGGGCAGAGAGATCAAGGGCTTTGTTTGCTCTTTTTAAGGTAGGAGGAAGAACAGAAAGCTCATCAGCCAGTGGGGATGATCAAGAGGGGAAGGAAACATGGATGATGGCTTGAGGGCAGGGGCTTAGCAGCAGCCAGGTTCCAGGGGCTAAGGCTGGGCCTCAGGGAAAGTCCCCTCCTCACCCCTCTCCTGGGCCTGGGTCACTCGCCCCAGCTCTGATGAGCAGGGAGAGGTGGCCAAGTCCAGGACCTGCCCACCCCACCACGCCCCAGCAAGCTGCAGTGTTGGGAGGACAGAGGAGGGTGATTCTCTCACACAGGTAGGCACACCCATTACTTTGCACTCTGCAGTAGCAGGTCTGGAATATTCCAGAAACAGATGAGGGAGGCTGCCTCCAGATATTTGTTCTTCCCTTAGTTCTTCAGAAAGCTTGCTCCTTGTATTTTGGGTCTCAGCTCCAGACACCTCAGAGAGGCCTTTCCTGACACTCAAGCTAAAAGCGCCTCCTCTGACGGCCCTCTCAGAAAGCCTCTCTGTTGTGTTGATGGCGCTAGCCAGGATATGGCAGGGCCTTCTTTTCTCATTTGTTTGTTCTCTGTTGACTGTCTTCCCACTAGAGCGTAAGCTTCCTAAGGGCAGGGCTTTGTCCTCCAGCACCCAGAAGAAGGTCTGGCACATAGTAGGTGTTCAACAAACTAAGGAGCTTTTGGTCAGTAGAGATGATATTTGTATCTTGATACTTTCACATTTATCATGGGCCAGTTAAGGCCAGGCCTGTGCTCAACTCAGTTTGATCCGTGGTGGGAAATGATGAGTCCCCTAAGAGGGGCTCTGTGACGATGTCGCCACCTGGCAGAGCACAGGGACTTCTTAACCTGCTGCGCCTAGTGGCCTGGATAATGCTGGGAAGACAACCATCCTGAAGAAGTTCAATGGGGAGGACATCGACGCCATCTCCCCGACACTGGGCTTCAACATCAAGACTCTGGAGCACCGAGGGTGAGCAGGGTCCCCATGGGTGGGCCAGCCCAGAGCAGGGCAGGGAAGGTGGGAGAGGGGCCCAGCTGACCCTCCTGCCACCTGCTCCTTGCCCAGATTCAAGCTGAACATCTGGGATGTGGGCGGCCAGAAGTCCCTACGGTCCTACTGGCGGAACTACTTTGAGAGCACCGACGGCCTCATCTGGGTGGTGGACAGCGCGGACCGCCAGCGCATGCAGGACTGCCAGCGAGAGCTCCAGAGCCTGCTGCTGGAGGAGGTGGGCACTTCTACCCTTTGTGCACGCATGTGGATATGTAGCCGCCTTCTCGGCAGATGCCCAGAGGAGTCCATGGTCCCAGAGGGAAACCTAGAGGCAGGATCTATTCCTTCACTGGGCCTCCACCATGGGAGGCCCACGGCGCCGGAGGAAGGACACCTGTTGTGGACTGAGACTGAGTTAATATCCCTGTGGTGTGACTGCATCACTACCCTGAGCATCAGTTTCTGTGCCTTGAAATGGTGATGATGACACCCACCTCACCGGGCTTTAGGGAGGATGACCTAAGGCCAGCATGAAGCTTTGAGAGGCCATGCAGCCTGGCTCAGGAGTCTGACTCTTCACTATGTGACCTCAGCCAGGTGTGGTGGCGTGTACCTGTAGTCTTAGCTACTCCGGAGGCTCAGACAGGAGGATCAGTTGAGCCTGGGAGGTCGAAGGTGCTGTGAGCTGTGATCATGCCACTGCACTCCAGCCTCCTGGGCAATAGAGGGAAACCCTGTCTCAAAAAACATAAATAAAAATAAAAGAAGGAAAACTTGCAAAGATAGTACAGAGGTTCCCCATATACCCTTTACCTTGCTTCCCCATCTCACCTGACCGTGGTCAGTCCAAACTAAAAAATCACCATTGGTGAATTACTTGTATCTTAATTACAGATTTTAGTTCAATTTCATCAGTTTTTCCACTAACATATTTTTTGCTTTCCAGTGTTTGATTCAGGCTACAACATTGCATTTAGTTGAAAATGAGGATCCTTGTGAGAGCGAAGGGGTCATTAATGATTCTGAGGCAGAGGGGATTGTCCTGGGCACACCGCACACTCCTCCTGTGGGGCTGGGGCAGGCCAGACAAGATCAGGGCCATAGAATGCTTGTGAAGGCAGGTCCAGACCCAAGGGTTAGACCCGCCCACCCACATCTCTCCCAGTCACAGACACATATGTGGAAACAACTAGAATCAGAGGTGGACAGTAGGCCTGTTGGGAGTGAAAATGGTAAAAGGACAAACTCAGAAGAGAGAGAGGTCACTTCCAGCAGACCCCCATGGGCCTCTGGGATGCTCACATTCTCTGTGCATGTCTGGTCATCAGATTGGAGCAGTCTAGAACCACAGAGAGCTCAGGGATCATCTTATCCAACACCCCTCCTGTTTATGGAAGAGGAAGTTGGAGCATGGGGGACAGTGGTGTCCCCTGGGTGGTGGTTGGCGGTAACCAGAACCCCGGCCCAGGGCTGCCTCCACCCACGTGGGTCAGCCTTGATGGCTGTGTCCACCACCTCACTCCTCCTGGGCCTCTCCCACCACCACAGGCCTTACCTTGATCTTCCAGGTCGGTACTTCACCCCAGATGCTCTGGGCCATTAGAGGAGGCGTCAGTCTGTCCTCGAGTGAGTCCCCACCTCACCCCTCTATCTTGTCTCCCCCAGCGCCTGGCCGGAGCAACCCTCCTCATCTTTGCCAACAAGCAGGACCTGCCTGGAGCACTGTCCTCTAACGCCATCCGCGAGGTGAGTCCAGGCCCTGGGACAGGCTCACTGAGGGAAAGGGGCACACATTTCTCTATTTTAAAAGCCTTCATTAAAAATAACAAAAGAAGTTTAAAAAGAAGAATAATAAAAGCATTTATTAGCCCCTGCTAGGTGGCAGGACCTATGCAGGGCACTGGGGAGCCAGTGATTAATAAGGCGTGGAGTGGCCACAGTCTGGGGAAGGCAGAGCTGCACATGTGCTGTCATGGGGTAACAGCAGCCAGCACACAGTCAATGCTTTTGGTGTGCTCTGCTTCTCATATGGATTAACTCATTTCATTCTCACAGCAACCTCATGAAGTGAAGACTATTATTTTACAGATGGTGAAGCAGGCTCAGAGAGGTTAGGTAACTTGCCCCAGGTCACACAGCCACTAAATAGACAAGCCTGTCTGAACTTTGGTTTCCTCCTTGGTGAAATGGCCGACACAATCCCTGGCTCATGAGGGCTTGAGGGGAATGAGAGAGAGGACGTGTGGGACTCCTAGCATGATGCCTAGATCCTGGTGGACGCTCAGGAGCCCATGTTGCATTTACATCACTAAGGGGCAGCACTGGACTGGCGTGGCGCTGGACAGAGAGCCCAGGTGCCCCTGGGGGCTGACAAACTCTCCCAGGGGCCAGCGGGGCTTCCTGGATGGGATGACGTAGAACAGGGCCTTGAGGGAGGTGCGGAGCTCCCTGGGCTGGGGAGGGAAGGGGCTGAGGGCAGGCGGGGGCTGCGGTCACTGGCCATCACCACCCGCGCCTTTGTCCTCCAGGCCCTGGAGCTAGACTCCATCCGCAGCCACCACTGGTGCATCCAGGGCTGCAGCGCCGTCACCGGGGAGAACCTGCTGCAGGGCATCGACTGGCTCCTGGATGACATTTCCAGCCGCATCTTCACAGCTGAATGAGCCACTCCAGATGCCCCCCACCTAGCAGTCTAGGTCCCCCAGCCCTCACCAAACACTATCCACAGGGGGATGGGAGTCAGCCGGCCAGACTAACACTCCCCCTCCTCCACACCTAACCTGCTGCTGCTACTGCTGCCCGCTGCCGCTCTGTGGCGGGAGGGCTGTGCCCTGGCTGTCTCCCTCGCTCCTGACCTGGCCTTGGGCTGCCATACCAAGAAGAGAGGGCTAGGCGGGCAGAAGCTGCCTCTGTTGCTACCGAGGCTGTGGGCCTCATCCTTCGCTCAGCTGTGAAATAAACCGCTCCTTGTCCTGATTCCTGCTTGAGTTATTTGTTGATTCAACAGCGTTAGAGACCACCTGGGACCCACAGTCCAGCAGGGGACAGAAAGGAACAGATCATTGGAACTGATGGTGAACTATGGCTACATCAAAGGGATGCAGAAAAAGTTACAGAGCATGGGATACGGTGCAGCTAACTCCATCTAAAGGGGCCCAGGCAGGCTTCCTAGAGGAGGTTACATTAAAGCTGGGAGTAAAGCCTGAGTCGTTTTCCAGGTAGAGGAAGGGGAAGACAGTTCACCAGGGGAACTCCAGCCCTCAGGTATGAATTAGGAAAAGAGACACAGCTCCAGACAAGGGCTCCAGCTTTTTGCATGGAATGTGGGCTGAAATTCAGCTCCCAACCCGCAGTGGCAGCCAGGTGATCCTCCCACCTTGGCCTCCCAAAGTGCTGGGATTACAGGCGTGAGCCACCATGCCCGCCCTGGGTTTCCTTAAGAGTGGAAGAAGGGAAGTTAATGTTGGGTGGACAAGCCTAGAACATGAACAAACTGCCCTTCAGTGTACAGAATTAGAGCCGCTGCGCTGTCCTCCTCGCAAGATAGACCTGGTATTAGAAAAAAGGACTCAGGCTCTCAAACCTGGGCCCTGGAGCCAAACCCTGGCTCTGCCACTTGCTGGTTGATGCTAAGCAACTTGCCTAGCCTCTCTGTGCCTCAGTTTTCCTCCTAGTGTTGGAATGAGGAACAAACAGGTTGGTGTCTTTTTTTTGAGATGGACTCTCACTCTGTCTCCCAGGCTGGAGTGCAGTGGCACGATCTCAGCTCACTGCAACCTCTGCCTCCCGGGTTCAAGTGATTCTCCTGCCTCAGCCTCCCAAGTAGCTGGGACTATAGGTGCGCACCACTACGCCCAGGTAATTACTGTATTTTCAGTAGAGACGGACTTTCACCATGTTGGCCAGGCTGTTCTCAAAACTCCTGACCTCAGGTGATCTGTCCGCCTCAGCCTCCTAAATTGCTGGGATTATAGGCATGAGCCACCATGCTTGGCCCGGTTGGTGTCTTGTATGCCATAAGCACTGCGTAAGTGTCAGCTACAATTGTCATTATTTGAACCAGTAGGCCTATAAGCAAATTCAACTAATGTGAAGTCAGTCACCCACTGACACAGGTGTCACCCCAGTGTTGATGTCCTCCCAAAGGCCCTGAGGAGATAATGCTCTTCTTGAAAAGATGAATTAGGCCAGGCGTGGTGGCTCACGCCTGTAATCTCAGCACTTTGGGAGGCCAAAGTGGGCGAATCACCTGAGGTCAGGAGTTCACGACCAGCCTGACCAACATGGTAGAACCCTGTCTCTACTAAAAATACAAAAATTAGCCGGACATGGTGGTGTGCGCCTGAAATCCCAGCTACCCACTGGAGTGCAGTGAGCTGAGATCACACCACTGCACTCCAGCCTGGACAACAGGGTGAGACTCTGTCAAAAAAGAAAGAAAAGGTCGATTATTCATAGTTAGAGACAAATATGAAAATAACAAAGTGATATTCATCACAGAGGTCTCCACCACATGGTCAAGCATTCCCTGGGCGAGCTCGGGTAGCATCCCCTGAGGGAGTGTGGCGGGCAGCCCAGTGTGGTGCCCCTGCAGCCTCTCCGGCTCCACAGCCGTCTTTTTTTTTTTTTTTAATTTTTAAATTTTTTATTTTCCCATCACCCTGTTACTGAATTTTTTTTTTTTTTTTTGAGATGGAGTTTCACTCTTATTGCCCAGGCTGGAGTGTGATGGTGTGATCTCAGCTCACTGCAACCTCCGCCTCCCGGGTTCAAACAATTGCTCCTACCTCAGCCTCCCAAGTAGCTGGGATTATAGGCATGTGCCACCATGCCTAATTTTGTATTTTTAGTAGAGATGGGGTTTCTCCATGTTGGTCAGGCTGGTCTGGAACTCCTGACCTCAGGTGATCTGCCCGCCTTGGCCTCCCAAAGTCCTGGGATTACAGGTGTGAGCCACCGCGCCTGGCCCCTACTGCCACCTTCTGTTTGCTCCTCCTGGTGAGGGAGCTGGTGGGGTGGGAGATCTGGAGAAGGCCAGGGGCTAAATTGCTCTAGATGAAAAAGGGCTTGGAGGGGACAGGAAGAAAGAAGGGGAAAGGGAAGAATGTGGGAGATGCTGGGCCAGAGAGGGAGGGAAGATGGGTGAGAAGGAAACTGAGGCAACAGCCCTGCTGAGGGATCTTTGGAGAGGGGAGCGATGTCTGAAGGGGTCTTCAGAGGAGTCCTGGTGTGTGTTGAGTGGGGGGACATCCCCTATCCCTGGCCTCCTCCTGAACACCTGCTAGGTGAACCACCCAGTTCAGAACCACCAGCATCTGATCTGGAGTCTGCTTTTTTTTTTTTGAGACAGCATCCCACCGTGTTGCCCAGGCTGTAGTGCAGCGGCATGATCATAGCTCGCTGCCACCTTGAACCCAGTGACTCCAGAGCTCACTGTAACCTCAAACTCCCGGATTCAAGCCATCCTCCTGCCTCAGCCTCTGGAATAACTGGGTGTACAGACCCATGCCACCATGCCCAGCTAATTGTTTTTTTTTTTTTTTTTTTCCTCTTGTCACCCAGGCTGGAGTACCCAGGCTGGAGTACAATGGCACAATCTCAGCTCACTACAACCTCTGTCTCTCCGGTTCAAGGGATTCTCCTGCCCCATCCTCCCAAGTAGATAGGATTACAGGCACCCACCATCACATCTGGCTAATTTTTATATTTTTAGTAGAGACAGGGTTTCACCATGTTGGCCAGGGTGGTCTTGAACTCCTGACATCAAGTGATCCACCTGTTTCGACCTCCCAAAGTGCTGGGATTACAGGCGTGAGCCACTGTGCCTGGCCCCTAGCTAAGTTTTAAATTTTTCATGGAGTCAGGGTCTCGCTATGTTGCCCAGGCTGGTCTCGAACTCCTGGCCTCAAGTAATCCTCTCACCTTGGCCTCCCAAAGTGCTGGGATTACAGGCATGAGCCCCATGCCATGCTTTGCTTCTTTCTGAAGACCAAGACACCTTGCCTGTACATCTGAGTTCTGGAACAAGAGTGGCTATTCACAGTGGTTTCTCTGCACAAAACACCATGTATCATATTTAAGCCTCCCACCTTCATGCTGCATTTCAACAGATTTTCACTTCAATTCTAACACTTACTGGAGCAAAGGCGACCACCAGGCCGGGTTTGAGGACACCAGTCTCCATGTGGCCCACAGAGACACTACCAATACCACCAATTCTGTAGCTGTCCTGGAGGGGCAGAACCAAGAGCTTGTGAGTTGGTGGTAGGATGAGAGCCAGAGCTTCTGAGCAGCATAGTTCCACAACATTGCCATCTTTACAGGTGACTTTCCATCCCTTGAGTCAAGGCATGTGAGCTCTTGGCTCCCACCTGTTGTCACCATTCCAACCAGATATTGGCACAAATACTACCGTCAGGGCTGTAGACAATTTCCTAATGTACGTGCTGATTTCCTTAATGATTTCCCCCATCTCTTCTCTTTAGGGTGGCTCAGTGGGATCCATTTTGTTAACACCAACAATGGAAGCCAGAAGGGCTCACGCATTTGCCCATTCTTGGAAATACCAGCTTCAAATTCACCAACACCAGCAGCAACAATTAGAGCAGCATAATCAGCCTGAGATGTGCCTGTAATCAGCTTTTTGATAAGGTCTCTGCATCCTGGGGCATTGATGATGGTCACATAGTACTTGCTGGTCTCAATAGCCGGCAGGGAGGTGTCCGTGGTGATACCACTCTCACGTTCAGCTTTCAGTTTACCCAAGACCCAGGTATGCTTGAAGGAGCACTTTCCCATCTCAGCAGCCTCCTCAAATTTTTCATGAGTTCTTTTGTGGATTGCACCACATTTGTAGATCAGATGGCCAGTAGTGGTGGACTTGCCCAAATCAGATGACAAGGTTGAACTGAGTCTTTTCCCCCCGCTTCACTTTTTTTGAGATGGAGTCTCACTCTGTTGCCCAGGCTGGAGTGCAGTGGCCCGATCACAGCTCACTGCAGTCCCAACCTCCTGGATTCAAGCCATCCACCCAGCTCAGCCTCCAGAGTAGCTGGAATTACAGGTGTGCACCACCACGTTCAGCTAATTTTTGTATTTTTAGTAGAAAGGGGTTTCACCTTGTTGGCCTGGCTGGTCTCAACCTCCTGACCTCAAGTGATCCACCTTCCTCCACTGCCCAAAGTGGGATTACAGGCATGAGCCACCACGCCAGAGCCGCATTTTGGCTTTGATTTAACGGAGATTTTCATGACATCTGTGTTCTGGCAGCAAACCCACTGCAAAAAAGCTCCACTGCCCTAGGTAGGTTATATTATAAACATTTCCTTTCAACAGATAAGAAACTGAGGCTTCGTAGTTAAGGGAAAGTCCTACAGCTAATAAGAGTCGTGACTCAGAGCCCATGACACCATCCTGTTTCTCCAGCGTTCTTTGCTTCCTCTACTTTCCAGAAAATATGAATTGTGGAATCCTGTGGAGGGAGACAGGGAAATAATTTGACATTGTCTTGCACATACTAGACACAATAAGAGTTGGGTGGATGAATGAAAGGAGGGATTTGTGAAGTAGGGGAGAAGTCGTTTGGAGGTCTGTGACAAGGGATTACGCTCGGATAGGGTGGGCTTGATCACCTGGCAGAAAAGGGACAAGTAATCATAACCTCCCCAGCCAATCTTTCCAACTACCTAGGTTTACGCTTCACCACAGAGAGGGAACTTTTTAGACGCTCCCTTAGCCGAGCGCCCGCGACCAGAACAGCGCTGTCACTTGCGACCAAATCCCTGGGCCGAAGGAAGAAGGGCGCAGGCCCGGGAGAAGCGGCGGCGGGTGGAGGCCGGGCTGGAGGGGTGGGGACGGCGAGGCGGTGGAGGCCGGCGCTCCGCTCCGTTCAGCTCCAGCTCGGTTTCATGTCCCGCCAGGCGAAGGATGACTTCCTGCGGCACTACACAGTGTCGGACCCCAGGACGCACCCTAAAGGCTACACCGAGTACAAAGTAACCGCACAGGTGAGGTGGGGCCCAGGGCCTCCTTTACCCTTTTAAGTAGAGGGGCGCCGAGTTTTACCTTAAGAAAGGCGCTGCAGCTTCTGCTCCCTATTTAGACGCCAGAAATGAGTTTCCCCTTTAAGGCGAGGTTGCCGTACGAGATTTCGTTTACTTCTGTAACCATAAGGGGGCGGAGCCCTAGGTGGGTGCTGTCTTTTTTAAAAGGGCGTGGACGGCCGTTCGCGGGTAGGCATGGCGAGTGTGCCCACGCTCGGTGTGTAGTGTCTAGGCATCAAGCTGTGAATTCCTCTAAATTAACATGAAAACTCTGGTTTAACCCAAATATTAGTTAGTATTCCAATCTTGTAAATTTTGTTTATCGGTTTGTTTGATCTTACATAAAATCCCTTTAACGAGTTTAACCATTTTTAATTTTTCAAAAAATAATACTGGTCAATGGTTGAAGAAAATTCATGCAGCTCAGACGGACTTAGGGAGCAAGTCGCCATATCAAGGTCACAGCAGGAAGTCAATAGGCTGGAGTTGATATGTGAAGCAATAGCAACATCTTAAGTACATTTTATAGAGACATGGAGGAAACCATCAAAATAATTAAAAATAAAACAGTAAAACAGGACACCTGTAGAATGATATAGAAGAATTGGTAACAAGGAAGGTCCCCAGGAAGAGGAACTAGGTCACCGGGGACAGGAGTTAGGAGAAGACTTTTTACTGTAAATTTTTTGTACTTTTAGAATTTTTAACTAGCCGACTTTCGACTTTTTTTTTTTTTGAGTTGGAGTCTCGTTTTGTCCCCGGCTGGAGTGCAGTGGCGCGATCTCAGCTTACTGCAACTTCCGCTTCCCAGGTTCAAGCGATTCTCCTGCCTCAGCCTCCCAAGTAGCTGGGACAGGCGCATGCCACCACAACTAATTTTTTGTATTTTTAGTAGAGACGGGTTTTCACCGTGGTTAGCCAGGATGGTCTCGATCTCCTGACCTCATGCTCTGCCTACCTTGCGTCCCAAAGTGCTGGGATTATAGATAGGCGTGAGGCACGGTGCCTGGCCAACTAGGTGACTATTAAGCTGGTATATTAGTTAACTATAAAAGCGAAGCAAGCACATAAGGACACTTCCAAAGTGATCTAAGTGCAGAATCTTAGCTATTTATGCTTTCCCCAAATCGTTTATGTCTTTTCCATGCCTAAATAAATGCAAATAAGGCCAGGCTCAGTGGCTTACACCTGTAAATCCCAGCACTTTGGGAGGCTGAGGCAGATGGATCGTTTGAGCTCCGGAGTTTGAGACAAACCTGGGCAACATAGTGAGACCCCGACTCAATATTGAAACACACACACACACACAACTTAAAAAAAAATTTTTTTTTAATGCAAATAAAAAGATTGTCCCTGGGAAGACACACTGGAGGTGGGATTGGTATGTGAACTTTTTCTTTTTTCCTTTCCTTTCCTTTTCTTTTTTGAGACAGAGTCTCGTTCTGTCACACAGGCTAGAGTGCAGTGGCACAATCTCAGCTCACTGCAACTTCTGCCTCCTGGGTTCAGCCTCAGCCTCAGCCTCCTGAGCAGCTGAGACTACAGGCGCATGCCACCATGTCTGGTTAATTTTTTATTTTTTTTTATTTTTAGTGTAGACAGGATTTCACCATCTTAGCCAGGCTAGTCTTGAACTTGTGGCCTCAAGTGATCTGCCTGCCTTGGCCTCCCAGAGTGCTAGGATTATAGGCATGAGCCATCTCGCCTGGCTGGAACTGTAACCTTTTCTTGTAAGTCTTCCCTGGCTTTTTTGTGTCATTGCTTGCTTTGTTTTGTTCTTGAGATAGAGTCTTACTCTGTTGCCTAGGCTGGAGTGAAGTGGCTCCATCTCAGCTCGCTGCAAACCTCTGCCTCCTGGGTTCAGATTCTCCCAACCTTAACCTCCCAAGTAGCTGGGACTACAGGCACATGCCATTATGCCTAGCTACTTTTCACATTTTTTGGCAGAGACAGGGTTTCACTATGTTAGCCAGGCTGATCTGGAACTCCTGACCTCAAGTGATCCACCCACCTTGGCCTCCCAAAATTCTGGGATTACAGGTGTGAACCACTGCACCTGGCCATTTTTTTCCCCTTTCGTTTTTAGTAGAGACGAGGTCTTGCTATGTTACTAAAGCTGGTCTTAAGCTTGTGAGCTGAAGTAATCCTCCTGCCTCTGCCTCCCAAGTGCTGGGATAACAGGCCTGAGCCACTCTGCCCAGCCTCTGCTAGTGTCTTACTTATCCTTTCAGACAAACTGTACATCCCCAGCAAATACATGTATCCACTTTATTGTTATTTATACACAGTGGCATCTGTATCTTGCTTTTTTTCACTTGCTGATATTCTTTAATAGTCTTGGTTTTTGTCTCACTTTTAAAATTTTTTAAATGGGCCTGGTGCAGGTGGCTTACACCTGTAATCCCGGTACTTTGGGAGGCCAAGGCAGGGGGATCACCTGAGGTCAGGAGTTGAGACCAGCCTGGCCAACATGGTGAAACCCCATCTCTACTAAAAATATAAAAATTAGCCAGGCATGGTGGTACACACCTATAATCTCAGCTACCTGGGAGGCTGAGGCAGGAGAATCCCTGGAACCTGGGAGATGTAGGTTGCAGTGAGCTGAGATCGCGCCATTGCACTCCAGCCTGGGCAACAGAGCGAGACTCCATCTAAAAAATAAAAAAATAAGCCTGGTGTGGTGACTCACACCTGTAATCCCAGCACTTTGGGAGGCCGAGGTGGGCAGATCACGAGGTCAGGAGTTCAAGACCAGCCTGACCAACATGGTGAAACCCCTTCTCTACTAAAAATACAAAAATTAGCCGGGCGTGGTGGCACATGTCTGTAATCCCAGATACTCGGGAGGCTGAGGCAGGAGAATTACCTGAAGCGAGGAGGCAGAGGTTGCAGTGAGCCAAGATCACGCCATTGCACTCCAGCTTGGGTGACAGAGCAAGGCTCCGTCTCAAAAAATAAATAAATACGTAAATAAATTGTTAAAAACAAAAGCATAATTTATATAAATGTGAGCATATTTTAAACATACAGCTTAATCAAATTTTATGTATTTACGTGTGTACAAACATCACTCAGATCAAAATACAGACACTTCCATTTTCCCAGAATGTTTCTCTGGATCTTTTCAAACGGTTGCTCTCTCATCAAGGCAGCCACTGTCCTGACTCTGTCAGCATGGATTAGCTTTGTCTGCTCTTGAATCTCATATGAATGGAGTCATACAATAAGTACTCTTTTGCGTTTTACTTTTTTGTTGTTGTTTTTTGAGATGGAGTCTCTCTCTGCTGCCCAGGCTGGAGTGCAATGGCGTGATCTCAGCTCACTGCAACCTCTGCCTCCCAGGTTCCAGTGATTCTCCTGCCTGAGCCTCCCAAGTAGCTGGGACTACAGGTGCACGCCACCACGCCCAGCTAATTTTTATATTTTTAGTAGAGACAGGGTTTCACCATGTTGGTCAGGCTGGTCTCCATCTCCTGACCTCAGGTGATCTGCCTGCCTCAGCCTCCCAAAGTGCTAGGATTATGGGCGTGAGCCACCATGCCTGGCCGTGTTTTACTTTTTTTACTCACTATAATGTTTTTGGAATTTATCCATGCTGTTGCATATTTCGGTAGTTTGGGGATTTTGGGGGGTTTTGTTTGTTTGTTTTGAGACAGGGTCTTACTCTGTCTCCCCGGCTGGAGGGCAGTGGTGTGATCTTGCAGCCTCCACCTTCCTGGCTCAAGCCATCCTCCTTCCTTATCCTCCCCAGTAGCTGGGACCACAGCTGTGAGCCACCAAGCCCAGGTGATTTTTGTATTTTTTTTTGCAGACAGGGTTTTGCCATGCTGTCCAGGCTGGAGAAGTTTATTCTTTGTTATTGATGTGTAGTATTCCATTGTATGAATTTATCACTATTTCTTCATTTATTCTCCTGTTGGACATTTGGGTTGTTTAGAAAAAAATTTTGAGTCATAAAGTTGTACAAACATTCATATACAAATTTTTTATGGACTTATACACTCATTTCTCCTTGGTATATACCTAGGAATGGAATTGGTGGATCACAGGAAAGGTGTATATATATATATATATATATATATATATATATAGCTTTACTGGAAATTGCAATCACTTCTGGAATCTTCAAAGAGAAAAAAGAAATTGCCAACAGTTTTCCAAAGTGATGGTACCATTTTATACTTCATTCTCAGCAGCACTTGCTGTCATCAGTATCTTTCCTTTTCATTTCAGCCATTCGTGCTGGGTTGTGTAGTGTCTAATTGGAGTGTTAATTTATATTTCTCTGATGACTAAAATGATCTTGAGCATATTTTCAGAGTCTTCTTGGCCATTTACACTTTTTCTTTTGTGGGAGGTGCTGGTTCAAGTGTTTTGGCCTTTTTTTTTTTTTTTTGAGATGGAGTCTCACTCTGTTGCCCAGGTTGGAGTGCAGTGGCGTGATTTTGGCTCACTGCAACCTCCACCTCCTGAGTTCAAGCTGATTCTTCTGCTTCTGCCTTCTGAGTAGCTAGGATTACAGACTTGTGCCACAACACGTGGCTAATTTTTGTATTTTTGGTAGAGATGGAGTTTCACCCTGTTGGCCATGCTGGTCTCAAACTCCTGATCTCAGATGATCCTGCCCGCCTTGGCCTCCCAAAGTGCTGGGATTACAGGTGTGAGCCACTGTGTCCAGCTGTATTTTGCCCATTTTAAAAATTCATTTGTCTTAATATTGATCTGTAGGAGAGCTTGATCAGTTCTGGATATGAGTCCTTTATCAGGTCTATATTCGTATATGTTGTTTTTATTTTCTTTCATTTTATTTTTTTTGAGATAGGTCTTGCTCTACTGCCCAGGCTAGAGTGTGGTGGCGTGATCACGGCTCCCAGCAGCCTCAAATTCCTGGGCAACAGCCATCCTCCTCCCACCTCAGTCTTCTGAATAGCTGGGACCACAGGCTCATGCCACCACACCCAGCTAATAATTTTTTTTTTTTCTTTTTTTTGAGACAGAGTCTTGCTCTGTTGCCCAGGCTGGAGTGCAGTGGCACAATCTTGGCTCACTGCAAACTCCGCCTCCCAGGTTCAAGCGATTCTCCTGCTTCAGCCTCCCGAGTAGCTGGGACTACAGGCATGCGCCACCATGCCTGGCTAATTTGTATTTTTAGTAGAGAGTGGGTTTCACCATGTTGGCCAGGCTGATCTTGAACTCTTGACCTCAAGTGATTTGCTCATCCTCAGCCTCCCAAAGTGCTGGATTACAGGCATGAGCCACCACACCCAGCCATTTTTGAATTTTTTGGTAGACACAGAGTTTCGCCATGTTGCCCAGGCTGGTCTCAAACTCCTGAGCTCAAGCAATTCACCCACCTCAGCCTTTCAAAGTGCTGAGATTACAGGTGTGAGCCACCACACCTGGCTACTCAATTTTTTTTTTTTTTTTTTTTTTTTCGAGACAGAGTCTTGCTCTGTCACCCAGGCTGGAATGCAGTGGTGCAGTCGTGGCTCACTGCAACCTCAGCCTCCCGAGTTCAATCGATTCTCCTGCCTCAGCCTCCCAAGTAGCTGGGACTACAGGTGTCCACCACCATGCCCAGCTAATTTTTTTTTTTTTTGAGACGGAGTTTCACTCTTGTTACCCAGGCTGGAGTGCAATGGCGCAATCTCGGCTCACCACAACCTCCGCCTCCTGGGTTCAGGCAATTCTCCTGCCTCAGCCTCCTGAGTCGCTGGGATCACAGGCACGCACCACCATGCCCAGCTAATTTTTTTGTATTTTTAGTAGAGACGGGGTTTCACCATGTTGACCAGGATGGTCTCGATCTCTTGACCTCATGATCCACCCGCCTCGGCCTCCCACAGTGCTGGGATTACAGGCTTGAGCCACCGCGCCCGGTCCCTAATTTTTTTTTTATTTTTAGTAGAGACGGGGTTTCACTATAACAGCCAGGATGGTCTCAATCTCCTGACCTCGTGATCCGCCTGTCTCGATCTCCCAAAGTGCCGGGATTACGGGCGTGAGCCACCTCGCCCAGCACTCAATGATTTTTAAGTAGTTTCTTTTACCAGAATGTTTTAGGCAGTTCTCTGTTGTCATAAGCCAAGGCCAGGGTTTGAGTCCCAGCCGTCCTTCTTACTTGGTGTGTGACCTTTTATGGCCACGCCTCTCAGAGCCTCCATTTCCTCATCTTTTAAGTGGGCATGTTAATTATGTCTGCCTCAGTGGGGTCTAGGATAAGGAGTAGGAGATGTTTTTATTTATTTAGTGTGTGAAAGACGGTCTCACTCTCTCCAGGCTGGAGTGTGGTGGCGTGATCTCAGCTCACTGCAACCTCTGCCTCCCATGCTCAAGTGATCCTCCCACCTCAGCCTTCCAAGTAGCTGGGACTACAGGTGTGCCACGCCACCACACCCAGCTAACTTTTTGTATTTTTTGCAGAGACTGGGTGTCACTATGTTGCTCAGGCTGGTCTCAAACTCTTGGACTCAAGTGATCTGCCCAGCTGGGCCCCCTAAAGTGTTGGTATTACAGGCATGAACCACTGTGCCCAGCACAGAAGATGTTATTAAACCATCAAATACCCTAAACCATGGGACATTATTTTAAAATTATTATGAATATAACATGATGAAAACTGAATCCTGTTTTCACCTCAAACCCAAGTCTGCCCTTCCAGGGGACTTTAGCTCCAGCGATGGTTCCTTCTGTGTCCAGGGTGCTGAAGCACAGGACTTTCTCTCCTTAAGGAAGGGTGTTCCTGAGGCAGAACCTCCCTTCTTTGGAGATTTGGGGTTATTTGGTTTCAGAAGGAGATGCAGGGACTTGGCCTGTTCAAGGAACTGGGGTAAAAATTGGGCTGATGGCCATGCGCAGTGGCTCACGCCTGTAATCCCAGCACTTTCGGAGGCCAAGGTAGGTAGATCACTTGAGGTCAAGAGTTCGAGACCAGTCTGGCCAACAAGGTGAAACCCTGTCTCTACTAAAAATACAAAAAATTAGCCAGGTTTTGTAGTGCATGCCTGTAATCCCAGCTACTCGGGAGGCTGAGGCAGGAGAATGGCTTGAACTGGGGAGGTGGAGGTTTCAGTGAGCCAATATCACGCCGTTGCACTCCAGCCTACAGGGCAAGGCTCTGTCTCAGAAATAAAATGGTTGGGCTGAGGTTGGAGTAGTCCAAATGGGCCTTTAGGGGTCCTCCTGTTTGACAGATGGAGAAACTGAGGTGCATAGTGGAAAAATTGCTGAGGTTACACTCAAAGGCTTTAAGCCAGGGTGCCTTGATGCCAGATCCCAGTGGCCAAAGGACACTGCCCCTTGCAGGAGACTAGGAGGCACCTGGGCATGACAGGGTGAGAAGGTATCAGTTGGCGGTCTCTGGTCTCAACTGGCTCTTGCCTTTCTTTCTCAGTTCATCTCAAAGAAGGACCCAGAGGATGTCAAAGAGGTGAGGCTCCTGGGAGGAAGAGGGAAGTTCCAGATCTGGAAACTGACAAGGGGCAGTTGGTAACTCTGTTTGAACACCAGCCCTCCTTCCTCCCCAGCCCTGGGCATGGCAGTGTTGCATCCTGATCCTCATACCCCCTGGGGGCAGACTGGGCATGGAGGTGGCTGCCTCCCACCATTGCCAGTCCCAGGCAAGTCTCGTGTCCCTCGTAGGTGGTGGTCTGGAAGCGGTACAGCGACTTCCACAAGCTGCATGGAGACCTGGCCTACACCCACCGCAACCTCTTCCGCCGCCTGGAGGAGTTCCCTGCTTTCCCCCGGGCCCAGGTGTTTGGTGAGTGTTAGACCTGGGCACTCAGGCCGAAGATAGAGGGAGCACTAGGCAAAGGGCACATCTGCCAGTGGGGGCTGGATAAAGAGGGACTGAATCTCTGGGCAGATGCACATTTGGAAGCGCCTTTAGGGATGACCTTATTTGACAGATGAGGAAACTGAGGCTCAGAGCAGCCTAACCCTGTACATTGCGCTTTTTTTTTTTCTTTTTTGAGACGGAATCTCACTGTATCGTCCAGGCTAGAGTGCAATGGCATGATCTCGGCTCCCCGCAACTGCCGCCTCCCGGGTTCAAGCAATTCTTCTGCCGCAGCCTCCCAAGTAGCTGGGACTACAGGTGCGTGCCACCATGCCAGCTAATTTTTTAAGTAGAGACGAGGTTTCACCATGTTGGTCAGGCTGATCTCGAACCCCTGACCTCATGATCCGCCCGCCTCAGCCTCTCAAAGTGCTGGGATATTGTGCCTTTTAACATTCCTGGCAGGCCAGGTGCAGTGGCTCACGCCTGTAATCCCAGAGCTTTGGGAGGCCAAGGTGGGTGGATCACCTGAGGTCAGTAGTTCGAGACCAGCCTGACCAACATGGTGAAACCCTATTTCTACCAAAAGTACAAAAAATTAGCCAGGTGTGGTGGCACATGCCTGTAATCCCAGCTACTCGGGAGACTGAGGGAGGAGACTCACTTGAACCCGGGAGGCGGAGGTTGCAGTGAGCCAAGATCGCACCACTGCACTCCAGCCTGGGCAACAAAAGCGAAACTTCGTCTCAAAAAAAAAAAAAAAAAATTCCTGTCTTTATTAGCTCCATTTTCTTTTTCTTTTTTGTTATTGTTGATAGCCTCACTTTGTTGCCCAGGCTAGAGTACAGTGGCGCTATCTTGGCTCACTGCAATTTCCACCTTCCAGGTTCAAGCGATTCCCCTGCCTCAGCCTCCCGAGTAGCTGGGATTACAGGCATGTACCACCCCACCTGGCTAATTTTTGTATTTTTAGTAGAGACAGTGTTTCACCATGTTGGCAGGCTGGTCTCGAATGCCTGACCTCAAGTGATCTGCCTCGGCCTCCCAAAGTTCTAGGATTACAGGTGTGAGCCACTGCACCCAGCCTATTAGCTCCATTTTCAAGGAAAGGGAGCTGAGGCTCAGTGAGGTGAAAGGTCTTGGCCTGTAGGTGGCAGAACCAGGATTCCTTGCCACAGCTGCACAGCTGGGATTTCCTGTAGACCTGTGTCTTCCAAAACAGTAGCCATGAGCCCTGTGTGGCTGAGGAGCACTTGGGATGAGAGTAGCTGGGACTACAGGGCATGCCACTGCGCCTGGCTAATTTTTATATTTTTAGTAGAGACAGGGTTTCACCATGTTGGCCATGCTGGTCTTGAACTCCTGACCTCAAGTGATCCGTCTGCCTCGGCCTCCCAAAGTGCTAGGATTACAGGCATGAGCCACCGTGCCTGGCCGAGATGTTCTTTTGAAGCAAGGTGAAGGATCGCTGCTGTCAGGCCAGTGGGAGTGCCGCAGACTGGCCACACAGTGACTGGACCAGAGTTAGCCTGCTCTGCTTAATACCTAGGACAGAACAATGAAACTGTGGCTCAAACCTGTAATCTCAGCACTTTGGGAGGCCAAGGCAGGTGAATCAGTTGAGCTCAGAAGTTCAAGACCAGCCTGGGAAACATGGCAAAACCCCATCTCTACAAAAAATACAAAAGTTAGCCAGGCAAGGAGGTGTGCGCCTTTAGTCTCAGCTATTTGGGAGGCTGAGGTGGAAAAGGCAGGTTGATCCCAGGAGGTAGAGGTTTCAGTGAGCTGAGATTGTGCCACCGTACACCCACTGGCCTGGGTAACAGAGCCAGGCCCTCTCTCAAAAAATAAACAGGGAGGCTACTTGCTGTGTGACCTTGGGCAAGTCACTTTACCTCTCTGAGCCTTACTTTTCTCCTCATTAGATCAAAGCCATCAGAAATGCTTTTGTTTCTTGTTAACTACCTAGCTCTCCCTGTATAGAATATGATATTCACAAGGGCAGAGACTTGTGTCTCACCTGTACACCTTCTGAGCCTAGCATATAGTAGGTGCTCAGTAAACATCTTACAAATGAATGAATAGGGAGACTGATGCCTCCTGGAAGCCCCTACCTCACCCCAGGAGGAGCCGGGGAAGACTGCTGGGAAGATGGGTAGGAGGGCAGTGAGTTGCTCAGAGCATCTCTGGCAGGACCAGGAAAAGTGGCTTTGGGGCAGAAGTCTCTGTGGGTCACCACCACTCTCCCCTCTTCCTTGTCGTGGGGGCTGTAGGCCGGTTTGAAGCCTCAGTGATCGAGGAGCGGCGAAAGGGGGCAGAGGACCTGCTTCGCTTCACGGTGCACATACCTGCGCTCAACAACAGCCCCCAGCTCAAGGAGTTTTTCCGGGTATGTGCGCCTGGTCCTTCCCCCTTCCCAGAACCTGGGCCATGTACCTGCCACCAGATTGCACCCCATGACTCCCCAAGGCTGGTCTTTCTGTCCTGCAGGGTGGGGAGGTGACCCGACCCTCAGAAGCGTCCAGGGACCTGCATATCCTGCCACCCCCTTTGATCCCCACCCCGCCCCCTGATGACCCCCGGCTACCCCAGCCGCTCCCTGCAGAAAGGAGGGGCTTTGAGGAATTGGAGGTGCCAGGTATGTCGGGGTGGGAGGAGGGAACCAGGGCGGGAGGGTGCAGAGTGGGGAGGGAGCCCACGCTCCCTCCTCAGCGATCTTAGTGAGATATGTGTGTGTGTCCTGGGTCTGTCGCTGGCTGATGAACTTTGGGCAGGTCCTTTTCCTTCTCTGCACTACAGTTTCTTAATCTATAAGATGGGCACAAACCCTAATAATAGGCTTGTCTATGCCCGTGGTTGCTGCAAGGGTTTAGGGAGAGAGTAATTCCATTTTGAAAGCTGAGAAATAAATGCAGGTATTCATGTCCCCAATTATCTCTTCCTCAGCGGACCCCCCACCATCCAGCCCTGCCCAGGAGGCCCTGGATCTCCTCTTTAACTGTGGGAGCACCGAGGAGGCGTCCGGTTCCCCTGCCCGAGGCCCCCTCACCGAGGCTGAGCTTGCGCTCTTTGACCCCTTCTCCAAGGAAGGTAATGAGCTGGGACAGCCAGGAAGGAGCCAGGGCAGGATATCCTTGGGACAGGGAGGAAGGCAGAGCCTCGGCCTGCTCAGTGCCTGCGCAGATCTGAGAAAGATGCCCCCTCCGCAATGCCGCCCTTCGGGCCAATAGCAGCTTCATTGAGAATTAGAAGCCCTGTGCCAGGGCTCGTGCGTGGTATGCTGGATGCCCCTGTGCAGCGAGTAGCCACAAGGAAGGAAAAGATGCACTTCCCACATTGGGGCCGTCTCACTGAGAAGGCTTTAGAAAGAGCCAGGTCACACTGCCCTGGGACATTTTAGTTCCTTCCCTGAAAGCTCATGGTGGGATTTCAGGGTCTGGCTACAGATCTTGAAGGCAAGAGGCCTGCTGGTCAATGGGGGTGAGGTCTGAGCTCAAAGAGAAGCCAAAAAGGGAAACCCCTCTGGGGGCCTGGAGCCACTGGCATTTGGGGACGCCAGAGATAGAAGGGCCCCACCAATGGAGGTCAGGGTCCTGGGCACCTTCTTGCTCTGAGATCCTGGGACTTGACAGTCCCAAGTTCTGAGACACGAGTTTTTCATTCTAAGATTTGGCAAGGCCTGGCACAGTGACTTACACCTGTAATCTCAACACTTTGGGAGGCTGAGGCAGGAAGATCGCTTAAGCCCAGGAATTCAAGATCAGCCTGGGCAATATAGTGAGACCTCATGTCTGTTATTCTTTTTTTTGAGATGGAATCTCACCCTGTCACCCAGTCTGGAGCTCAGTGACGCAATCTCTGCTCACTGCAACCTCTTGGGTTCAAGCCATTCTTCTGCCTCAGCCTCCCGAGTAGCTGGGACTACAGGCGCACGTCACGGTGCCTGACTAATTTTTGTATTTTTAGTAGAGAAGAGGTTTCACCATGTGGTGAGGCTGGTCTTGAACTCCTGACCTCAAGTGGTCTGCCCGGCTCAGCCTCCTAAAGTGCTGGAATGATGGGCATGAGCCACGGCACCCAGTCTGTTATTCTCAGAATTAAAAACTTTTATATAAGGCCAGGCATGGTGGCTCACACCTGTAACTCCAGCACTTTGGGAAGCCAAGGCAGGCAGATCATGAGGTCAAGAGATCGAGACCATCCTGGCCAACATGGTGAAACCTGTCTCTACTAAAAATACAAAAATTACCTGGACGTGCTGGTGCACGCGCCTGTAATCCCAGCTACTTGGGAGGCTGAGGCAGGAGAATCGCCTGAATCTGGGAGGTGGAGGTTGCAGTGAGCCGAGATTGTGCCACTGTACTCCAGCCTGGTGACAGAGCAAGACTCTGTCTCAGAAAGATAAATAAATACAAAAATTAAAATTAAAAACTTACATAAGGCCAGGCATGGTGGCGCATGCCTGTAGTCCAGCTACAAGGGAGGCTGAGACAGGAGAATCACTTGAACCGGGGAGGTGGGGCTATTGCAGTGAGCCGACATATGCCATTGCACTCCAGCCTGGGCAGCAGAGCAAGACTCCATCTCAAAAAGGAACCAACAAAGCAAAACCATTTTAAAAATATAAGGAAAAGAAAAAAATTGCCAAGTTTATGATGTCACTGCTGGCATGGTGTGGAGTGGCTGATCTCACTCCGGGATAATCATGGGAGAATTTCCATTTTGATTCCTTAGCGGTTTTAAGCCTGTTTTGTTGGTGTCCCTTCTTCACCCTTTGGTGACCTCCTGGGCAGACAGACCCGTGGCTTTCTGGTCAGTTTAAGGCATGTGAGCTCTCTCCCTCAGGCAAGAAAAAGTCTAGTCCTGGCGGGGCGCAGTGGTTCATGCCTGTAATCCCAGCACTTAAGGAGTCCGAGTTGGGTGGATCACAAGGTCAAGAGTGAAATCCCGTCACTACTAAAAATACAAAAAATTAGTCGGACGTAGTGGCGCATGCCTATAGTCCCAGCTACTCGGGAGGCTGAGACAGGAGAATCATTTGAACCCAGGAGGCGGAGGTTGCAGTGAGCCGAGATCGCACCACAGCACTCCAACCTGGGCGACAGAGTGAGATTCCGTCTCAGAAAAATAAAAAAAAAAAAGTCTAGTCATGTCTGAATTAGGACCGCAGTCTCACGGTCTCAGCCTCCCCACTCCACCTGGCTCAAGCCTGACCAGTGACCTGTGGCAGTGAGGAATCTCCTTTCACTTTTTTTTTTTTTTTTTGAGACAGAGAATCTGTTGGCATTGTGGAATCACCCTTTTGGAGATCTTTGAAAGCTCTTTGATGTAGGACCACTTTCATTTTTTTTTTTTTTTTTTGTTGAA